>NC_089589.1:51559084-51932715 GCF_019320115.1 Miscanthus floridulus | reverse complement strand
GTTGAAGGAGACATTGGATGTGGCCTTACCCTTGTGGGCCATACACCATGCCTAAAAGTCTGAGCAAGCCTGGCCACTATGTGACACTGACTATGAGAAAGACAGCACGATGATTAGAAATCAGGCAGAACTGAGCGTCACAATAGATAAATGAATTCGCATACCCATGCTTATTTGTATCCGTCAAGGCTACGGCTGCCTTGATGGTGTGCTGGACCTTGCATCTGCAAACGACCGTCTCGGGCATCCCTGTGCATCTTGAGGTACTCCTCCATGAACCACCTCTCCACCATCATCGCCCAGCACTCGGGATACGCTTGGCACCACCAGGGAATCATCTACATGTCATCAAGTATTGGACATATAAGAAGATCAAATTAAACCAACTTAATCTTAAAACGAATCAATATTGATGTTCTTCATTTACCTCAAGGTACTACTCCCAGGTCAGCTGCATCTCTCTTGCGTCTTTCTTGGTTTTCCTCTCTCCAAGCTTCGACCTGTAGTAGGTTACGATGGCCTAGATGCGCACCTCATGATGCATGTCCGTGATGAGTTTTTTACAGGCTTTGGTAGTCACCTGCTCTACCCTAGCCTCAAATCCATCCTCGCATCTGTAATAAGTCTGCATACAAAAGCGATGTATCCATTCATTATTTCAAGAAAAGTCCAATGAATGCGACGTATTGAGCAATGTTGTGCGAGGGAGACTTACCCAAGTCATCAATGATGGTCCGAGAGAGCTCCATGGCACAAAGCTGATGGAATAAGTAGCTCAACTCTACCAGCACTTGCCAGACATGCTTTGGGACATAGCCTCGAACCATCGCCAGAAGAAGTCGCTCAATCCATATGTGGTAGTCATGACTCTTCATCCCGTTGACTCGCAGAGTGCCTAAGTTAACTCCCCTCTTTAGATTCGCTGCATACCCATCAGGGAACATTAGCATCTTGATCCATTCAAGTACTTCCCTCCTTTGGTCCTTTTTCAAGACAAAATTGGCCTTAGGCCTTCTCCAGGTCTTGCCACGACTAGGAGGCTGCATCTCTTGATTTGGTCTATCGCACAACGTTGCTAGGTCCACTCTAGCCTTAGGGTTGTCCTTAGACTTTTCAGTGTCCATGAGTGTTGCCCAAAGTGCCTCGGCGACATTCTTTTCAGTGTGCATTACATCAATGTTATGTGGCAGAAGAAGGTCATCGAAATAGCAGAGCCTCATCATGCCCGAGATATGAGTCCACATATGTTGCTCACCATATCTCACAAAACCACCTTCTTCATTGGGCACGAGAGCATCTATCTGAGTATGAACCTCAGCACCAGTCATCATCCGCATTGCAGGGTTTGTCACTTTGACACCTTTCATAAAGTTCTTGATGTCTTGTCTAAATGGATGGTCAAGAGGTAGGAATTGACGATGTCTGTCGAACGACGAATACTTGCCACCCTTCTGCAACCAAATGAACCTCACACCTTCCTTGCATATTGGGCATGGGAACTTCCCATGAACACACCAGGCATAGAATATCCCATATGCCAGGAAGTCATGCAGGGAGTAGTGGTACCAAATGTGCATTTTGAAGGTTGTCTTTGTAGCCCAATCGTATGTCCATGCCCCTTCGTCCCAAGCATGGACCAATTCATCAAACACGGGCTCCATGAACATACCCATATTACACCCTAGGTGTCTAAGAATTATCAACGACAAGAATACGTTATGTCGTTGAAAGGAGACACCGGGGGGGGGGAGATTAAGGGGGATAACAAAGACGGGCCAACATGTGTATGGGGCAGCCATCATTCCATAAGGATTGAACCCATCTATTGCCAACGCGACACGTACATTACGAGCCTCATCTGCTTTGTCATGATGTTTGTCATTAAAGCGAATCCAAGCTTCACCATCGGATGGATGTACCATCTTGTCAAGATTGTACCGTTTGCCATTTTTGTTCCATGTCATCTGTTTTGCGGATTCCTCGATCATGTATAGCCGTTGGATCCTTGGTAGGAACGGAAGGTACCGTAGGATTTTCACGGGGATCGTAAGTTGCCTCTTCTAGCCATCATCAGAGTCTACCTCTAGGTACCTAGAGGATTTACACTTTGGACAGAACTTTGCATGCTCATGTTCTTTCCTAAATAGGACGCACCCCTTCGGACAAGCATGTATCTGCTCATACGGCATCTTAAGTGCTCGAAGGAGTTTCTGTGACTCATACATGCTCTTTGGCAGAATGTGGCCCTCCGGAAGCAGGGTGCCAATCATGGTCAACATCTTATCAAAGCCAGGTCGACTCAAGTTTAACTCGGACTTCAACCCCATTAAGCGTCCAATGGCATCTAGTTGAGACACCGTTGACCGATCGTGAAGGGGTTTCTGTGCCGAGTCCATCATGTCGTAGAACACCTGTGCGGCTGCCTCCATCTCCTCCTTCTCATGTCCCTCATCGAACTATCCGTGGTGACAGTCATTTAACATGTCTGCTACCCCGGCATCAGCATCAAAAGCCTCCACCCGTGGTCTCACCACCTCCTCTCTCATACGGTGGGCTTCACCATGGTGGACCCATCGGGTGTAGTCCGGCGTAAATCCATTCTTCACAAGATGTTTACCCATTTCCACCTTGTTTAGCCTCCTCCTGTTTCCACATTTGCTGCAGGGACACAAAACTAGGCAATGTCCTTTAGCAGCCTTGCCAAATGCACTATTCAAGAAAGCATCGGTCTTGTTCATCCATTCCGTGGTGTAATCACTCTGACTTCTCCAGCCTATGTACATCCGCTGACGGTCATCCATCCTCTAACATATGTATCAGCGAGTAATGTAACCATCAATTGCATCTACATGGTGTTCCTACTATCTAATAGGTGAGGATAGGTCCTAATCCCACCCGCGGATGCATACATGAGGTTAGTTTCCATGCTCTACTCCTATCCGAGACAGAATTTCGGCAGCACCTCCCCGCTGTTCTCCAGATACATGTCCTGCCAAAGAAGAGTGCGTATCCGGAGAACAACAGGGAGCTGATGCCAAAACTCTATCTCGGACCGGAGCAGACCATGGAAACTAACCCATCTATGCATCTATGGGCTGTCCAAAAAACATGGACAATCTGAAACAGATATGGTCATAGATATGCAAAGATCTGCATACCTCCAACCGTATCTCTTTCGAACAGGAGACGCCTAACTGGGTTACGCGATCTACGACTATGATACGGAAAGAGGGGTTATACCTAGGGTGGCGGCGGAGTTAGGCTAGCGGGGCCATGGTGGGTCGGTGCAGTGGCAAGGCGACGCGGTGCAGGCAGACCAGCACGGCGACGGGAACTCCGACTCGACTCCGACGGGCTCTTCTCTACAAAAATGGAACAAAATACTGTCATTTAAAAAAATTCGGCAGAACCTCCCGTGCATGGTGAGGTTTCCAAAACCTGTAAAAAACAGCGGCACGATGGCCGACAAGCACATATGTCTCAAGAGAAGCCATGTAGTTTGGATATCAATCCATGCAGAAAAATATATCCAAGTAGTACCACTACTTCTACTACTACTTCCACTATTGCTACTACTACTACCACTAGTTCTACTACTACTACCACCACTATTGCTACAACTACTACCACTAGTTCTACTACTACTACTACTACCACTACTTCTACTACTACTACCACTAATTCTACTACTACTACTACCACTAGTTGCACTACTACTACTACCACTACTTCTAATACTACTACTACCACTAGCACTACTAGTACAACTAATACTACTACAACTATCACTACCACGACAACAAAAAGAGAGAAGGCATACCTAACGGGTGCCAGGGGTAGGGTCGGGCGATGTCGGGGTCATCGGAGTCAGGAACGGGGCCGGGCACGGGTGGCGTCAGGGCGGGCAGGCCACGGGGCGTGGCCGGGGGCAGGGCTAGCCGGGGGCAGGGCATGGCTGGGGGCAATGCGCGAGCAGCGCGGGTAGTGGCGGCGCACGGTGCGAGGGCGGGGGCAGGGCATGGCCGGGGGCAGCGCGCGGGCGGCGTGGGCGGCTCGGGCGATGCGGGCGCGCGGGCGGTGTGGGCACGCGGGCGATGGCGGCGTGGGCGTGGCGCAGGGGCGGGGGTGGGCCGGCGTGGGCGCAGGGCTGGCTGGCTGTCTGCTTGACTGCCCAGCCGGCTGAATTCGCTTAAGTCCCTAAACCGCCCCTTTGCCGAGTGCCAGATCTGGGACACTCGGCAAAAATTTCAAATTTCTTTGCCGAGTGTCCCAGATCTGGCACTCGGCAAAGTTTTTTTTGAAAAAAACTTTGCCGAGTGCTCCTGGCACGAAGTCCGAAATTCATGAAACTTCTTGAGATGTCGTGATATCTTATGTGGAGGCTATGATAAAAATTTCAGAAGATTTCGTGCATGTTGTAACGTACGATGCTTATAAACCAGGACATCTCTACATGTGATATCTGATAGATTGCAAGCAATTGGAAAAAACTACTACATTCATAGATTGATGTTTAAATTCAGAATAAAGCAAACAAATATG
Source organism: Miscanthus floridulus (assembly GCF_019320115.1). Lineage (NCBI taxonomy): Eukaryota > Viridiplantae > Streptophyta > Magnoliopsida > Poales > Poaceae > Miscanthus > Miscanthus floridulus. Next base: position 51,928,173 of record NC_089589.1, on the reverse strand, counting down.
ATTAGAACACATTCGAATCTAAGCAGTCCACTACAGAACATTCAGAGCAAAGCAAATAGACTGCAGGCGCAGATCTAGTAAAGAACATGGGTGTGCACATGTATACATGATAATCTTTGGAAGGAATCGAAGTTAGCAGGCATAATACATGTGTGCACAGTAGGAAGGGAAGAGAAGGGGTTGGCACACCTAGTTGTTCTCCTCACCGGAGAAGTGCGGCGACGTGGCGGGAACGGCGTCGGTGTGTCGCGGTGGCGGTGGCCTGGTGAGGTCGTCCGATGGCTTCGCAATCGCGGGCGGGGCGGAGCGCCGGGGGCAGGGCGGGGCACCGAGGGCGGGCGGCGCCATGGGCTAGCGGCACCGGGGCCGGGGCAGCGATGCCGCGCCAGTGGCAGGGCACGGTGGGGCAGGGAGGCGGCGGGGCGCTGTGGGGCTGGGGTTGGCAGCGTGCGGTTGTGTGCGCTGCGCGAGGGTGAGGGCCGGGGGCGCTAACCGGTGGGTTTTTTTGAAGGAGTATGCCGAGTGCCAAGATCTGGGGCACTCGGCATTATTTTTTAAAATGTTTCATTATGGCCCGATACTATGCAGTGGGCCCAGTCAACGGATTTGACGAGTGTCCCCTATATGATACTCGGCAAATGTTCTTTTTGCCGAGTGTCAGGTACAAAATACTCGGCAAAATAAATCAATATTTCATGCTCCACCATCCTCCTTCTTCATAGCGTGTTCTACTAAATTTGTTACGATGTAATTTAAAAAATACCTTGTCAAATTCACTCAACAATGCATATTTGATTTTTCTACGAATATTAATCCATTATTTCATGCAGTTATAGCTCAAATTCAATATATATCAATTAAAATTCTATAATTGTTGTTAATAAATTAAAATTATCAAATAGATCTGAAAAATTACCAAAATTTGACGTGAACCAATCTATGTTGTCTATTACCTATACAAAAAGTTTTGAAGTCAAACCCCGATTCGACCGTCACTTTGACTCCAAATCTTATCGAATCCTTCTAAACGCTACGATTCTTATACGGAGATGCTTCTATTTGTAAAGGTCATACGTCACAAATTGTGCGAAACCTTCTCAATTTTTTTTCACAGTCTCCACATATGATATCAGGAGATCTTGACAAATCTCGTCATTTTTAGACTTCGTTTGCTTTTTTAGAATTTAAAAACCATTCGACCACACGTTCGTGGACGTGTTTCCTCAATAAAATGTTCAAAAATTCTTTTCATTTCCCGAGTAAGGCCCCAAAATGGACTCAATAACATGAATATGATTTCTCCACTCAATTTATTCCATTATTTGTATCACTTGCAGTTCAAATTTGACTTAAACCAAAAAATTCCTCTAAATGCAATAAATTACTTAAATATAGCAAACTGAAGGAGAAATATATCAAATTTTAACATGTAGTACCACATGTTGTATGTGGACAGTAGAAAAAGTTTGGAGGGCAGGAGAGAAAAAAATTATTATTTTGCCGAGTGCCACTAAAAGACACTCGACAACATTACTTTGCCGAGTGTAAACAAAAAACACTCGGCAAAATAATTAATTTGCCGAGTGTCAAGAAAAAACACACGGCATACCTTGTCTTTGCCGAGTGTCTCTAACGGACACTCGGCAAAGTTCTAACGGTAGGGCGGCGCACCCAACGGCCGTCAGATGGCCGCCGCACGCCCAGCGCACGTGACCCATTTTGCTGCGTGTCCGTGGTTGCCGAGAGTTTTTTTGTATTTTGCCGAGTGTTTTATATTAGGCACTCAGCAAAGTTTGCTTTTGCCGAGTGCTATGTGTTTGCCGAGTGTTTCACTAAATACACTCGGTAAAGTGGATGTCTGCCGAGTGTCCAATGGAATGCACACTACCAGAAACCGGCACTTTGCCGAGTGTCGGAGGCTTTGCCGAGTGTATTTTATCGGGCACTCGGCAAAGACGGTCTTTGCCGAGTGCCAAATAAAATACACTCGGCGAAAAAAAACACTCGACAAAATTCATCTTTGCCGAGTGCCTTTTTCTGGCACTCGGCAAAGATTGTAACACCCCTAGTGTTTATCACCAGTTAAGCAATGGGTTTGAGCTCAAACATGACATGTCAAGTGGTAATCAAGGTGTCAAGATCAAATCTACATGTTGGAGCTCCAACTTAAACTTGGGCCACGCACATTTGCTTACATATGGACCCTTGTTAAGATTATGCAAGAGTAATGTTAAACATGCTTATTCCATGTACATTACATCCCCATGCATCCATCTAGACCCGTGGAAAAGTTTCATGAAGTTTGGAATCAAAAAGTCACATGAAATGATAAGTCATATCTTTGCATGAATTACTTTATCAAGTAGATGGAAACCTATGACGTCAACCAAACCTTGCAACCTTGCTCCAACAACTCTAATTGAACTCTACAACAAAAGTTATGAAGGGTTCGTGTTGAGCAAAGATGGAGAAAATATCCGAAAATCATGGAAACCCTAGATTCTTTAGCAAAAAAGGCTTTGCGTTGACCAAGAAATAAAGTTGACTTCTGGACCTGATATGAGGTTTGACCAAAAATGAAAGTTGAATAAAAGTTTGATTATAACAAACTTTGTTAAAAGACCAAGTCATGATTCGGTTTCAAAATGGATCAAAACAAGGCTCAAAGTCTAATAGAAAAGCTGAAATCAGCCCGACAGTGTTTGCAGTCCGGAATTCACTAACATCGACATTGACATCCCGCGTTCTCCAAATTTTGCTAAGCAACTTGAGTTGGTCCAAAAATAAAAGTTGAAGGTTATATTATGGAGAAGAGCATACAAAAAGTTGCACTGAGTTTGACCGAGTTTTGACCTCCGAAGGCGAGCTCCCGTGACTGTTATCAATGCGCTGACACTATCACTTTGGAGCATAGTTAATCGCTAATCCATAGCCCTTATGGCAGTGCACCTTAAATAGAAATTGTAGAGCATTATGTGGGCTGCAACTTTGCTTTTGGGCCCATGTCCAAATTTGGCCTGCAAACGGCCCAAATCGGCTCCCCACCTTGCCTACTCTGCTGCCCGCCACGTGCTCGGTAAAACGCCCCAATGGGCGGCGCGTGTCCAGGGCGTGGCCGCCATGCACAAAGCGCTCCCGCCATGGCTGACGCGCGTCCAAGCGCCGTGCCATGCACTGCCTCACGCCCTGCTCTTCCAAACTGAGCGCCCGAGCTGCCCAGCACTCATTCGCTCGCCCTCCCATCACCCTCTCGCTCCCTGCCTCTCGCTCGCCGTGGCCGCCATTGACGCCGAGCAAAGCTTGAGCTGCCGCTGCTATAGCGTGCTCCCTCTCCTCCTCTGCTGCAGTGCCTAGGCACGCCACGCTGCTCCTCCGCCGCCGTCTCTTCTCCGGCCAAATTCGCCGCTGCCGTCGCCAAAGCTGCCACTGCCCTGCTTGCCGTCCGGGCGCTGCTCGGTTGCGGCGCCGCTGCTGGCTGCAGCCGGCCAAGGCCAGGGCCAGGCGCGGCCACAGCTGTCCGCGGCCAAGCCCCAGCACCGCCCCTCTGTGGCCGCCGAAGCCCCTTCCCAGCCAGCCGAATCGGCCACCGGCCGGCCTTCGCCGACGACCTCCTCAGCTCTCTGTTCTGGAAGAAGGCGAGGGACTTCACGCCAGAATTTGATGAAAGGGAGGGGTGTAACTGCAAGGATATAGACTTGAGTGAATAGTGCCAAGAAGGATCGATTCGCTGATGTTTAATTTGTGTTTTCCGCAGGGACCCCGATGCAAGATTTCAATTTCCTTTTTTCTCTGGTTTTTACAGATTTGAATGCCCCACTTTGAAAATCCGTAGTAATTAGTAGAAAAATCCTAAAATAACAAATGTGGACTTTTTGGAATCCTTGTGAAATTATCTATGTACTAGATCAATAATATTACATGTTTTAGTTTAAAGGTTTAGCTGTAAAAATAGATTTAGACAGTTAGGTTCTTAATGCTAGTCATGTCTAGTTCTTTTTATAACTGCAGTTATTTTACTCAAATAAATGTGAAATTTTTATGGAGTGTTACTGATGTGCTTAGTGATGTCTGGTAAAAATTTCAGTATTTTAGGCTTGATAGTTTAAGATCTATAAAAATAACAAATTACCTGTATTGCCTTACCACTATTCTGAATAGGTCTGCAAGATTAAATTAATTGGCTTAGTTAGGTTATGAATCATGACTTAATGATAATACATGAGTTGTAGTACTTGTATTAAGCTTTTCAAAAAGCTAAATATCATGATTTTTGGTTAAGGAGATCTTGAGTTATACTTGCTTAAATATCAGTGGCTGTTTCTGCCCAAACTCTGACAGGGTTACGTTGTTGGTATTGTGGAGCCTCCTTAATTGTAGAATTAGCTTTAGGTGTTTACAACAAAGTTGTTTAGAATTTAATAATCTTTCTAAAAAGTCTAGGACCACATTTATTGGACATGTATAACTCCAATTATATCTGTTTAAAGTGGCATGTCAGTTTCTGTCTATGTTTTGGACAGAGATGCAATTATTGGATTAATTGACCCTTCTAACTGAAGAATCATCTTAATATGAGAATAAGAAAGTTGTAGGTAACTTCCTAGGCTTTTCAAAAAGTTATGGTTCATGTTTGTTGGAGGTCTAGAACTCCAGTTGTGCTTCTCTGAAGTTCTTATCAGTTTTCTGTACCACTGCTGTTGGATTGCATTTGCAGTTTTGCTTGTGCAATGATTTTCGTAGTGTAAATGATGTTTGCTATGGTTGTAGTGAATACAAAAGTTGTAGCAAATTCCATGATCTTGCTTGTGTTCAAATTGTAAGGTCATAGGCCAGATAGTGTAGGAGTTACATGACTTTTAAGTCTTCTATCAGGTTTTGATTGTATTCTGAGCAGATCTGAAAGATGCTAGTGTTTGATCTAGTTAGGATTTAAATGAGCTTTTGGTGATAATAACAAAGTTGTAGATAATTCATGTATCTAGCTGCTGTTACAATTTGGTGGTATTTGGTTTTGTGGTTTGTGAGTTATGCCTGTTTAAATTTGGGTTACAGAATTGATTGCTCTCTGTCAATTGTGAACCAGTTTCTGTAAATGGGTATATTTGACTTAGTTAACTTGAGAATCATGCTAAGATGATTAAAAATGAATGGTAGACAATTTCTTAAGATTTCCAAAATGTCTTCTTGTAAGTCATTTGGATTTGTGTAACTCCAGTTATAGCTAAATCTTGTAGCTGTTGTTTGCATGTCCAGAAATTGACAGATTCCAATTATAGTTGTTTGCTTGTATATTGCTAAGTGTGACTTATGCCTTGAATGATGACTGAGTTAGAGCATCTGAGATCTTGGGAAACTTGTGTCATGCTTGGTGTTGTCGTCTTCTTTGCTATCGTGGGATGATAAATTGTGCGATATTGAAAGTAGGCAATGCGAAGTGCTTGTGCATGTTAATGTACCCTTGTGCTTGTCTTACTTATTGCATGCGATGCATCGTCTATTGCACTTCCATGTATTCATCCACTTGCATATTGCATCTCATCTAGGTACGCTAGATGCACCACGTGAAGGATGCGATGTTGGAGCCAAACCCAAAGACATCGTTTGATGGATCTATCCCGAAGATGGAAGGACTAAGCAAGTGCTAGGACCTGAGATATCACCAGGACGGTGCAAGCTAACTGAACTGACTTGTGTTGGATCCCAGGCAAGCCCCAGAGCATATTAAGCCTCCTAATTTCCGAAATGCAGTTACAGTATTGTTGTTACATATATATATTGTTGCATTAAGTTTAGGTGTTGGATGCAAACACTTGCTGCATTGGTTATCCAATCCTTATCCAGATATTGTTACCATGAATCCTATGTAGCTCAGGTTCGCATAGTGCTTAGCCCTGCTTAAACGCGGTAGAAGTCAGGTGATTTCCTGTCACCTGCGAGATATAGGAAGATACATATGGCACGGTTGGCTATATTTGCTATCGTGGAAAAGAACCTGTCTTAATTTGAAATGAAGACCAGACGGAGGCTTGCCGGTTTGCAGTGACTCCGTCTGTGTCGATTAAGGACTGAATCTTGGAGCCTTTCCTGTTCATGTTGAACGCATGCCTCTCTCTTAGTTGGCCGTGTCTAAAGACCAACCGCGAAGCCGAGTAGCTCACCTCAGGCCGGGAGTTGATAAGTATAAAGTGCGCCTCGGAAGGGAGCCGTAGGCGTGAGTCCAAGGGCAGGTGATTTAAAAGTCCTGATCATCCTGGCAGAAGGGTAATCCCTAAGAGTGCTGGCGCTGATCGAACCCGTGAATTTGGTTCCTGAGTTGTTCCAAAGGTGACCCACGGCTACCCTTGCTAAGTATGCCAGGGTGAGAGTTAGGAATACCCCCTCAGCTGAGTTGTAATTCGATTCGAGTCGCCGTCTCTCCCAGTTAGTGAGAACTTGATGGGCTTATCTCCAAAGTAGATACACTAAATAACCTAATGGTTCGGAAATGATGATATGATGATGACAGCCTTATTATACCTGCTATGGTTAATATTGTTTGCTCCTAATAAGTGAGTGCTCTAGTACAGGTGCTAATCTAGTGGACAGGTAAATGATGATAAGCTTGATGCTAAGTTTAAATTGGTTACTATAATCATAAGCTCTTTTATGCAACTGTGTCAAGCTAGTCCACCTCAAAAGCCTTGCATGACCCTTGATGTCTTTTATTTCTGGTTTTGTCGGGTAAGTCTAGCTGAGTACCTTCTCGTACTCAGGGTTTATCCCACCATGTTGCAGGTGAAGTTCTCGGCCTGTGAAGATGGTGGCTAACCGCCGGTGGCTCGATGATTCTATAGTTACTTCTCATCTATATGCTTTTGTCGGATGATGTCACTTATGCTAACAATGTATTTGGAACATATATTAATGTAATCTTTTGAAAGTTATGTTGTTTTCACTAATCGGTTTTGAAACCCAAACTTGTACTATTATTTGTGAATCCACTTGTAATATTATTTTCTGCTGCAACCCTGTGTATGTGATGTGTATTTGCTTAATCACGCGATCTTGGTTGTGATGTTGATTTACCGAGGTCTTTCGGGACACTCGGCGGACTACCGGGTTTATATGAGTGAAAGTATGCGCGTGTCAACGTGTTAGCGGGGACAGCCGTACTTGATCTTGTATAAATTGGGCGGTTTTGTTACAGCTGGCATCAGAGCAAGATTAAGCATAATACTGTCATATACATTGTTTTAAAAACAAAGTTTTGGTTTTAAAAAGCCTATTTTAACTAAAACTTTAGCTACAGGCAAATTTGTCAAAACTAATTTGCAAAACTATGCTAGCGACATCCTCCTTTATGCCCAGTTAAGGACTATTAGGTGGCTATCTAAGTACTAACATGGGGTTTTTACTTTCGTCGTCCATACGACGTGCTATTGTATGGATGCCATTCGCTTGAATGCTAATGTATGGATCAATTGCCTCTACGCCCAGGTAAGTGGGAGTTGTGAGAGCATGACCGTCCAACTGTCGGTCTAGGAGAGAGTTAGCTGTGGTTACTGGAATATTTACATGTCACACACATGTATATATGAAGGTACTTAATTGCGGGTATATTTATCGGGTAGCTATGGATATCAAAGTATATATATCTGGGGATGTATATATGGGGAGTATCTTAGTTTACTGCTTTCATTATGTGCTTATTTATCTCTTGTGGGGATGGGCTGCAATGAATTTGCCTGCAGGTACGCTAACCACGAATGCGTAGATTGAATGTAGCTGACGACTAGCTATATATCGAGAGAGTACGTGTTATGCCACCGACATAGAACGTGATTGCCACCTTAGGATGGCAATTTCGTGAGGACGAATAGGACGAGCATGCATCATGATTGTGCTTGTGCATAAATATGCTTCCCTCACCTTGTTCTAATACTAAGTAACTTGTGATCAATGTGATGTTACTATCTTTCCTGTGTGAAGCTAGACAAAATGCCTTGTCCCATGCTGCTTGAATAGCTGTGCTTGACGGTAGTGTGTGATTAGTTTCGTCTTGTATGTTTGCTTCCAAAGGAAATAGATGACAAGTTATTAATTAGCAAAACTTCACCCCTTTGAAAACTAAATTGCTAAATGTAAGTAAAACTTGTTTTGTAGAGATATCCACCTACTCAGTAAAAAGGAAACAAAAGATAACAGTGCCTTACCACCATGTTTTGCATGATATGTGTAGTGTTGTTGTTGTAGGTGACTGCTTGTTATGTATGAGCTTTGTGCTTAGTAATAGTCGCTTAAGCTAATCAGATTGAGTATATTCGGAATGCTCGCTTAAGACCATGATGTAGGTGTGGATGCTCGTTATCTAGGTAGTGCAGTAGCTGTCACTCCTTTTGTCCTCGGTAAGCATACGAGTGTTGAATAGCGCTATCCTAGAACAGCGTCCAAGTTTTGAAAATCTCATGGTTGTCGTTTCCAATTAAGTTCTCTCTTAGGAGCCTGAGCCTGTACACGTGGTCGCTAGCCCATGAATGTTGCGCTATGAAGACCTTTATCCATGCCTTTGCTTGACCTTAGGCCCAAGCTTAGTTTCAAACGACCTCGGATGGAAAAACTTACTAAATGAAAATTGTAGATCTCGAAAAGTTATGAAACTTTGTAGTTGACCACTTTTTGATTTGAATCATTTAGGGCCTCAAACAAGCAATTTACTCTCAGTTTACCGAGTGTCTTTTTTCTGGCACTCGGCAAAGATAGAGTTTGCCGAGTGCCTTTGTTTTGGCACTCGGCAAAGAGGCATTTTGTCGTGTGTATTTTTTTTGGCCCTCGACAAATTAGTTTTTTGAATTAATTTTTGAGGCCCTAAATGAATTCAAATGAAAAACTTTTCAACTACAAAGTTGTATAACTTCTCAAGATCCACAAAGTTTATTTTGGTCATTTCTTCATTTGACAAAGCGACAATAACGTTGTTCATAAAATCTACATCTCTCATATCTCTCATTAGTTTCATCAAAGTAGAAGAGAGATATATAAGATTTATGAACAATGTTACTACCACTATGTCAGATGAACAAAATAAACTTTGTAGATCTTGAGAAGTTATGAAATTTTGTAGTTGGCAACATTTTGATTTGAAATCATTTTGTCATGCAAAAACAACGTTTGAATTTGAAAATTTGAAAATTTGAATTTTTCAAAAGACCTCGGATGGAAAAACTTCCTAAATGAAAATTGTAGATCTCCAAAAGTTATGAAACTATGTAGTTGACAACTTTTTTATTTGAAATCATCTTATCATGCAAAACTACGTTTGAATCTCTCAAATTTGAAATTCGAATTTTTCAAACGACCTCGGATGTAAAAACTTACTAAATGAAAATTGTAGATCTCGAAAAGTTATGAAACTTTGTAGTTGACCACTTTTTTATTTGAATTCATTTAGGACCTCAAACAAGCAATTTACTCTCAGTTTGCCGAGTGTCTTTTTTCTGGCACTCGGTAAAGATAGAGTTTGCCGAGTGCCTTTGTTTTGGCACTCGGCAAAAAGGCATTTTGCCGTGTGCATTTTTTTGGCCCTCGACAAATCCGTTTTTTGAATTAATTTTTGAGGCCCTAAATGAATTCAAATGAAAAACTTTTCAACTACAAAGTTGTATAACTTCTCAAGATCTACAAAGTTTATTTTGGTCATTTCTTCATTTGACAAAGCGACAATAACGTTGTTCATAAAATCTACATCTCTCATATCTCTCATATTAGTTTCATCAAAGTAGAAGAGAGATATATAAGATTTGTGAACAATATTACTACCACTATGTCGGATGAACAAAATAAACTTTGTAGATCTTGAGAAGTTATGAAATTTTGTAGTTGGCAACATTTTGATTTGAAATCATTTTGTCATGCAAAAACAACGTTTGAATTTGAAAATTTGAAAATTTGAATTTTTCAAAAGACCTCGGATGGAAAAACTTCCTAAATGAAAATTGTAGATCTCCAAAAGTTATGAAACTATGTAGTTGACAATTTTTTTATTTGAAATCATCTTATCATGCAAAACTATGTTTGAATCTCTCAAATTTGAAATTCGAATTTTTCAAACGACCTCGGATGTAAAAACTTACTAAATAAAAATTGTAGATCTTGAAAAGTTATGAAACTTTGTAGTTGACCACTTTTTAATTTGAATTCATTTAGGGCCTCAAACAAGCAATTTACTCTCAGTTTGCCGAGTGTCTTTTTCTGGCACTCGGCAAAGATAGAGTTTGCCGAGTGCCTTTGTTTTGGCACTCGGCAAAGAGGCATTTTGCCGTGTGTATTTTTTTTGGCCCTCGACAAATCAGTTTTTTGAATTAATTTTTGAGGCCCTAAATGAATTCAAATGAAAAACTTTTCAACTACAAAGTTGTATAACTTCTCAAGATCTACAAAGTTTATTTTGGTCATTTCTTCATTTGACAAAGCGACAATAACGTTGTTCATAAAATCTACATCTCTCATATCTCTCATGTTAGTTTCATCAAAGTAGAAGAGAGATATATAAGATTTGTAAACAATATTACTACCACTATGTCGGATGAATAAAATAAACTTTGTAGATCTTGAGAAGTTATGAAATTTTGTAGTTGGCAACATTTTGATTTGAAATCATTTTGTCATGCAAAAACAACGTTTGAATTTGAAAATTTGAAAATTTGAATTTTTCAAAAGACCTCGGATGGAAAAACTTCCTAAATGAAAATTGTAGATCTCCAAAAGTTATGAAACTATGTAGTTGACAACTTTTTTATTTGAAATCATCTTATCATGCAAAACTACGTTTGAATCTCTCAAATTTGAAATTCGAATTTTTCAAACGACCTCAGATGGAAAAACTTCCTAAATGAAATTGTAGATCTCGGAAAGTTATAAAACTTTGTAGTTGACCACTTTTTGATTTGAATTTGTTTAGGGCCTTAAACAAGCAATTTACTCTCGGTTTAATATAATATATGAGGATAGATAACAGAATGTAGACACAAGTGATAGTGTAGTGCAGTGGTAGAGCAGCAGAGACGTTAGGAGAGGTCGTGAGTTTGAATCCCGCCGGCCGCGTTAGCCACGGATTTTGCGCAAAAAATGCAGCGACTTCGATGGAGGCGGGTGCGCGCTGGCTGGTGGTGGCCTCCCCCGAAATTTTTTTTTTTGGTTTTTTGCTATTATTTTTGGGTTTTTTCGCATTTTTATTTTGCCGAGTGTTTTTTCGGCACTCGGCGAAGTGTATGCCGAGTGCCCGACAAAAAACACTCGGCAAAGTCTGTTTGCCGACTAAAATTCGCCGAGTGTCGTTTGCCGAGTGTCGACACTCGGCAAACCCTTTGCCGAGGGTTTTTTAGGCTTTGCCGAGTGCCCCTGGCACTCGGCAAACCTCCTGATTTCCGTAGTGGCACTCGGCAAACTCTCAGGCACTCGGCAATTCTTCTGTTTCCAGTAGTGATAGCTGTAGCAGGAGGTGAGACCGGAGGGCTTCCACGCCAAGGCCCGGCGCTTCTCCTTGTGCTGGCGACGCTTATCAGCGTCGTCGGGCGGGGCGGGTGGCGGAGTAGGAGCAATGGCAGGAGCAGTGGGGCGGGCGCGCAGGGCGAGCGACAGGAACTGCTCACGGGCCCGTAGACCGGGCGACAGGAGGAGTGGGGCAGGCGGCAGAGTGAGAGATGGACAGGTGATGAATTGAGTGGATATTACTAAACAAAGATTGTGTTAAATGGCCCATATCCCGCGTTTATCCGATACTCGAGTAAAGAGTCGGATGCTCGGATCAAAACATTACCGTTGAAAATAGGGGTTGCAAACGCACTCCCCCAAAATGTTAAAACAATAACTATGTCCCGGGGCGAAGCTTAGTTATTAGAGGCTATGGGTGTAGCTGCAACCACCAGAAAAAATAAATTTAAATTTTTTTTCGACCATATCTTATTGGCCCTTTATTTATGCACCCCTTGGCTCAACATACTGCCCCCTCCACTACAAACACCCCCCCCCCCCCCCCCCAGCTCAGACAACACACACAAAAGCTCAAATGCTCAATTGAGATTGGCTCCAGGCTGGCTAATTGTTAGCTTTTAACTGCGTAGTGAATTGGTTTGTTGGTTGCTCCATAGCTTAGCCCCTTTGTGGAATTGTGCTTTGTTGCAGTAGGATCGTTTGCCTTTGCAATCAGTGATTCAACGCTTCATGACAGTGAAAGTATAGAGATTAGCTGATTTAGAAGATTGAAGGTAGAGTATTGTAAAACTGATTTTATTTCCATTGAATAATTCTTTAAAAAAATTAAGTTATTTGTTCATATTTTTTAGGCCATTGAATTGACAAAAGATGTTAAGTACTCCCTCTATTCGTTCATATTTTTTAGGCCATTGAATTGACAAAGATGCTAAGTACTCCCTCTCTATTCCAAATTAAAAGATGCATGTTTTGGCTTTTCTAGATACGTACTCGCTTCGTTCCAAATTATAAGATGTTTTAGTTTTTCTTGATACGTTGCTTTTATTATGTATCTAGACATAGTGTATGTCTAAGTGCATAGCAAAAGTTACGTATCTAGAAAAGCCCAAACATCTTGTATTTGGAACAGTAGAAATAGCTTTTCCTTTGATTTAGACATACACTATGTTTAGATACATAGTAAATTCAATGTATCTAGAAAAATCAAAACATCTTGTATTTGAAGTTAAATGTATATTTTGTCTATTTTAACTCTCTTTTGTTAGCGTTATACCAAGTTAGCACCCAATATTATACCAAGTTAGATGTTTTTCACCTTTTTATCTCACATCCCCCTCCATTTTACTCTAGCTTCGCCACTGACTATATCTAAATTATAATCACCAGCCTGTTCGTTTGGTCATATTTGGCTTATAAGTCATAGCTTATCAGCCAACGAATAATATTTTTCTCTCACACCAAATTAGTCAACAGTACTTTCAGCCATGACTTATAAGCCAAATCAGCCCAAACGAACACGGCGCATATATGTACCCTTGTTGCATATGTTTAGGCACCCAAAAGATAAGAGTACCCCTACTAATTTGTTCTAGCTTCATCATTGGCTATATGGTGTGAATTATGATGGTACCCAAAGGACGTGGTGCCGGCTGTGTACAGAAGGAAGAAAAACATCAGTTCAGCGTGCACTTGCAAGCGACTAATGGATTCAAGCTATCAACATCAAAGCTATTATGTCCATGCAGCAAATTGTTGAATTTGTAGACCTTCGGGGGCAAGTGCAATCCATACAACTAAAATCGGAAGATGAAGGACCAAGTTACATGGAGGCTCAGTGCAGGGTGAGAACTCGGCGCAGTCAGAGTATACATCCCAATTGCAACTTCTTTGCATTGGCTTTTCAGATTCGCAGATTCGCCTTTGTCTGTCGATAGACTAGCAGCATGGGGATCCTGAAATTTCGATCAACTGGCAGCACAATCCATCTTACTTCTCGTGAAACCTGTACAAGCACAAGATAGAGCTGTGAGTCAGAAGTCACAGAGGTTATTGGGCCTTTTTAATTGCTTAGCAGAGGGCTTTGAAATGGACATATATACTACCATTATTATGTACAAGAACTTAAGCGAAATATTACTGTACCTAATAAGATCACGAGACTGAAGTTTATCCTTGTCAGAACAAGCATGCATGATTTTTTTTTGGTGCTTGTATTTGTAAAAGTGTGGACAGATCAGGGTTCTGAATGTCGGCCAATTTTCATTATATCCATGACCTCCGGTATACATACAGGTACTTTCAGTTCCGTTTTGTTTATTTTTAAAATTCTAGCCAAAATTTCATAAAGATTTGAAAATTGCAACCGAAATTTCAATGATTTTCGCAATTCTCGATCCTACCAGTCCCCTCCGATATTTATATCTCAACCGATAAGCTCAACCCTGCGACCGATATGCTTCTTCCTTGAAAGAAGATGAAGCCAGATTTTTTCCATTAGCTAAAAAATATATGGAACAGGTGATGTACTAGTTTGCTCTAGTGCCATCAGGCACGAAATAAAAGAGTGACAGCATTGGAAACGGAATGCAAAACTGTGACAGAAAGTTGTGTTCCGAATGCAAAACAGTGACAGAAAACTGTGTTTAGAAGGCGCATCACAAACCATTATCCCCTACCACACCAATAGGACTACATACACCACCGACAAACAAAACATGGTAGCATGGACCTATATAGTAAAACGTCTAGCAAAATAAGATGAACTAGCAAATTAGTGAGGGATGAATGTACCGAGGGGTTTGGATGCTGTCACGTTGGTGTGTCCAGGGAGAGAAGGCGCCGGCCCTTGATCAGGTCCCTTAGTCATATATCCTCACACTAGGAATGTGAGAGACAAGGTGCCAGTCAGGCCCAACTCCTTGCTCGTAACGCGTAGCAAAACCAGGGGAGCCCCAAATGTACAAATCCTGGAGAGCAGTAAGGCGTTTTATGGATTGGGGCAGGAACTGAAGGGCAGGACAATGCTGGATCCAAAGTTGCCGAAGTGCAGAGAGTTGTCCAATCCACTCCGGCAGCACAGTCAGTTCATCACATAGTACCAGGTTGAGGTGCTCCAGGGAGCTGAGGTGCTGTATCACGTCAGGCAGCTGCTTCAGATTGTCCCAGCGACAAATGATCAGCGAGACGAGGGACATAAGTTGCTTTGTCGACTGTGGGAGATCGTCAATTAATGGGGTCACAGAGACCATAAGACTTCGCAAAGAGCGCAGTTCGCCAAGCCAGTCAGGCAGCATGCCAAGGGCCTGGCATTCCTTTATCTCCAACTGCTGCAGGGATGTTAGGTTTCGAAGGATCTCAGGCAATTCTGTCATGTCATTGCAGTACTCAATGTGCAAGGTCTCCAGTTCAGTGCAGTGCTGCAGGTACTCCCAGCTAGATGATGATCCTGTCAGTCGTAGTTTCTTGAGACGAAGGGCTGCTGAATGCACGTTGCCGGATGACGAGGATTCATCGGCAGATGGAGGAAGCCGCCGATGGGAGAAGCTACTTGGGGATAGCAGCTGCTCATTGCTGTCTTCAAAAGACAACGTCCCCAATGAAGGTGGGAAGTAGGGCTTCACATTCAATTTTGGGCAGCCTATTACGCATAACTCAGACAGGACAGGGAAACAGCATTGTGCTCCAAATTCTTCCTCCTGAATTTCAAAACCACTTGTCGTAGTCCACAACTCCTCTAAATAAGCCATTCTGAGCAGGTTCAGGAACTTTTTTGAAACGCAATGGCAGGAGCACTGCCTTTTCATTAAGATAGGAAAGAGAGTTTATATACAAGTGCTGTAGAGACCCTCGAGCAGGACAAGGGGGTAAAGAGGTGAGAAAAAAAAAATCGTACAGTCGTCTAGGACGATTACTCTCCCGAAGAATGAGCCATCTTCTTCTGAAGGATGTCCTCTTTCGTTCTTGAGGCCACCTGCATTGCCGTTTCGTGGTTGTTTGTGAATATTCTTCTATTTCTCTCTTTCCAAATGTTCCAGACGGTGTATATTACCAAGCCGTTGAAGCGCTTTCTGTCGTCCTTGGATATCTTGGATTGGACCTCTTCCCACCACGAGATGAAATGGGTTGGATCTTCGGCCGGGAGGATTATGCTCGCATCGAAGTGTTCCCAATGTAGAGTGAGATTCCATACTGCTCTGGTGAATGGACAAAGCAAGGCTAAGTGGAGGCACGTTTCCAACGGGCCGTTGCATAGGGCGCATCGGTCTTGGTGTGGCCAACCTCTCTTTTGTAGATTATCCGCAGTGAGGATTTTCTCTCGCGCCATGGTCCAGGCGAATACTTTGCACTTGTTTTCAGTGAATGCTTTCCATATGAGATCAGTCTGAAATGCTCTGTAGGAACCGCATAATTGTATTCTGTAGGCCGATCGGGTGGAATAGGCTCCGTTGGCTGTCCATTTCCAGGTAATGGTGTCTGGAGTGCCCGGCGTTAGGTGGATATCTTGCAACCTGATCCATAACGAGATGAATTCCTCCACCTGCGATGCTGTAGTGATCTTGCCCCTCAGAGCGGCGATCCAGCCATTGTTACGGAGCTCAAGATGGACTGACCTATTTTTACATCTCACTAATTCGAATAAACTGGGCGCAAGATGCTTTGGAGCCTCATTGTCCAGCCAGTTGTCATGCCAGAAGCGAGCTTTTTGCCCATCACCAATTGTGACTCTCGTAGATGCATTGAAAAGTGCCCGGTCTAGATCGTTGCAGGGAAGCTCCATTCCAGCCCAAGGTTTAGAAGTGTCCACCCAATCCTGCCACAGCCATCTTAAGCGCAATGCCCTGCTGAACTTGTTAAGGTCAGGTATTCCAAGCCCCCCGAGGTCCTTTGGCCTAGTTACTGTCGGCCAATTAACCAGGCAGTGGCCCCCATTGGTGTTTTCCTCTCCTTTCCAGAGAAAGGACCTTCTAATTTTATCGATGCTTTTTCTAGCCCAAGCCGCCAAAGGGAATACCGTTAGATGATAAGTTGGCATTGCTGAGAGAACGGATGAAACTAGGGCGAGGCGACCGGCTCTGTTTAGCCATTTTCCTTTCCATCCAGGCAATCTTTGCCCGATCCGCTCGATGAGCGGCTGGACGTGTACCTTCCGTAACGAACGCGTGTGGAGCTGCAGGCCAAGGTAACGGCAAGGGAAAGAGCCCCTGATCCCTGCAAAGGAGGTTAGTACATGGTCTAGATCTATCTCGTCGCATCTGATCGGGTGAACGGAGCTCTTTTCCAAATTTATGTGGAGGCCCGATATATTCCCAAAAGCCTGGAGAATCACCTTGATCGCATCTATGTCTTCCTTTCGAGGGTTTATAAAAATAGCCGCGTCATCTGCGTATAGGGAGGTTCTCCATCTGGCCGTGGATGAGGGGACCGGGGAGAGGGCGCCCATCTGAGTAGCGAATTCAAGAATACGCTGGAGCGGATCCATGGCGAGGATGAAAAGCATTGGCGATAAAGGGTCGCCCTGGCGAACCCCCCTAGCGTGGTGGAAGCTCGGTCCTAGCAGGCCGTTGAGCATTACCCTCGACGTGGCTGTGCGGAAAAGGATGGATACCCATTCACACCATCGTGGGCCGAAGCCAAGGGCGCGTAGGACCTCCAGCAGGTAGCTCCAGTTCACCGTGTCAAAAGCCTTATGGATATCGAGCTTCATGAAAAGTGTGGGAATCTTTTCCTTGTGCATTTGTCTCACCATTGACTGTACATATAGGAAGTTGTCATGAATACTTCTTTTCTTGATGAACGCACTTTGGCAGTTGGAGACTAAGGAGTTGAGGTGGGGGGCGAGTCTGTTGGCCAGGAGTTTTGCAAAAATTTTTGCAAAGCTATGCATGAGGCTAATTGGCCTGTAGTCTGTGATTCTCAAGGCGCCATTCTTTTTTGGAAGCAAGACGATGTTTGCCGAATTCATTAACTCAAAGCCTTGGGAGTGTAGTTGGAAGAGATTGTTGATCGCAGCCAACAAGTCGTCTTTGATTATCTCCCAGCATGCCTTGAAGAAGGCCCCCGTGAAGCCATCAGGCCCTGGGGCTTTCTCGGATGGCATCTCGAGGACAGTACGCCGGACTTCGTCCTGAGTGAATGGTAGCTCCAGCTGCTGTAGGTTTCTTGGAGTATAGCCCAGCGCCTGCCAATTTAAGGACAAGGTCCTTGCTGTAGAGGTGCCCAAGTGCTCGCTGAAATAATCCCCGACCATTTTTTCTTTTTCATCCTGGGAGAAGACTAACCCACCCTCTTTTTGTAGACAGTGAATGTAATTTTTTCTCCGGCGTGCATTGGCTTTCATGTGAAATAGTTTTGTGTTGGCGTCACCACTGCGGATATAGGTAAGCCTGGACCTCTGCCTCATCCGTGCCTTCTCAATTACAGCCAGGCCGGTGCTGCGGGCTTTTAAGCGTTTCCTAAGTTCGTCCTCCTGATCTGAGAGTGGCCTGATTTCTTGTGCCATTTCTAGCTGAAGGATAACCTCTTTGGTGATGGCTAGCTGGAGTTTTGTGTTTCCTATTTTCTCTTTCCGCCATTTCTTCAGTCCCTTTGCAAGTCTAGCCATTTTGATGTGTAAACGTTTGATGGGTAGCATGGTGTTGAGTGGTTTCCCCCATTCAGTTTGCACCACTTCGTGGAAGCCTTCCATCTTGGTCCAGAAATTTTCGAACCGGAAGAAATTGTTGTTGAAATGATCAAGTGCGCCGTGGAGTAGCAGTGGTGTGTGGTCTGACATGAGAGATGGGAGGGAGTGGAGAAAGCACGATGGGAAGAGCAGCTCCCAATCTGGAGTGCAAAGAAGTCTGTCAATCCTAGTCATTGTGGGGTTGGTTTGCTCATTGGTCCAGGTGAAACGGCGGCCGTTTAGCTTAATCTCTTTGAGCCCCAAATCATCAATTGTCGCCTTGAAGGAGCCCATGAGGCGGCGGTTGAGATTTGTGTTATTCTTATCTTCCGCCTGGTAGATCAAATTAAAATCTCCAAGGATAAGCCACCGCTGATGACTGGGCGCGGGGATGTTTTTGAGCTCCTGCAGGAAAAGGATCTTATCATCATCCCTTTGAGGCCCATAAACAACCGTGATCTGCCATTGAGTGTTGGTGGCCCTCATGGTTATAGTTGCTGTGATTGCATGCGTGGTCAGAAGGACGTTGGATAGTTCGAAGTAGTTTTCATTGACTGCCAGCAGGATGCCCCCTCTCGTCTGAACAGCTGGTAGTACGGCGAAAGAATTCGCGAAGCATTGTCCAACCGTCCGGGTTACTATGTGTGCGTCGAGCTGCTGCAGTTTGGTCTCTTGCAGGCATACTATGGTGGCGCCAGTATCTCTAACTAGCTCACTGACGGCGTCGCGCCTTGCATTGTCATTGAGTCCCCTTACATTCCAATTTAGCAGCTTGCAGTTTCTTTGAGCCATAAAAACAGAACGTGGAACCCTTTGGTGTGCTTAAGAATCTGTGTGCAAGTGACCAGGCAGGGCAGTGAGCATCCTGTGCAACACTGCAGTAGGCGAGCAGGCTTCAGGCAGGCCAGACAGCAAGCCAAACGACAAGAAGAGGGAGCACACAGAGATGCAACAACTGAAGTTAAACGCCACTTTAGTGGGCAGGTGTAGTAGCCGAAATGATCAGGTCCGACGACACTGAAGTGGATTGCGACACAAACCGAATGGCGACACTTACTGCTTGGAAAGCAAAAGAACGCCGACCATGGCAGGGCTGTTTGAAGGCCCCTGGCTAACATCCTGCATGGTCGGCAGATACAGGCATCGCTGGGATCAGCTCGATGCAGTGAGCAGTGAAGACAAAATACGACGACTAACATGGCCAACCAAGTAGTTCCCGGCGTGGACGACACTCTTTTAAGCCTGAGGAAGCTCCAGCGCTGGGATGTCCTCCAGGCCACACAGGGCTGTCAGAGCCGTGATGACGGAGTCATTCATAGGCCCCTGGAATAGCTGGACGTATTGCAGGAACCGTTCGTCGGTGGCGGGGCCGTCTTCTTCTTCCTCCAGCACTCCAAGGCGCTTCATGAGAATCTGTCGAGCGCATTCGACGGTGTTGCCCCTGGGCCAGGATCTTGTGGCGATGCGGACGCTTTGACGATATCCCTGACGAGGCAGGTGTGTCTTGCAGCGGCGGCGCGCATCCTTCTTGGCGGCTGGGATCTGCAGCAGGGCTGGAGTCACCGAGCGCGAGACGGAGGCCAAGAACATCTCTGCAGTCCTACCACCGTCCGTCCCCTGGGGTGCTGCGACGCAGCCCGGCGTGTCCGGACGCAGCCGGGTCCGCGTGCCCTGCGGCTGAAGACGCGTCCTGCCCCTCTCCGTCTCCTGGGATGCTGGTGGCGTCGTGGTGGGCTGTGCGATGCAGCCCCCATGTGTCTTGGCGTTGCCAGGCCCCCGGGGCCTGCGCGTGAAGAAGAGGCCTAGCTTGAAACGGATTGCTGACGGTGCATGCGTCTTTGCCTGTCCAGGCTGGGGCGAGATCCGCCGTGGAGTTGTCCCTTCCTTCTCAGGCTGATGTTGCTCCGTGCGAGATGTAAGAGGGTCAGGAGAAGTCGTGGTTCGTGCGGTGGAGAGGCAGGGCGCAGTCGGCGGGCTCGGGGAGCGGTCGTCGCCGTTGCAGGTGCTGCTGTGTAGGCACCTTGCATCACAGTGTCGAGGAGAGTCCGTGGCCAGAGCCTGGTCGGTGGCCCTGGCTGGCGAACGTTGCACGTGTCCGCTTCGGCGTCGGCTGCTGCGCTCGAGACTGCGCCCTCGTTCCTTGCGTGCAGTAGCCGGCGGAGGCTCTGCAGCGACGGTCGCCGCAGCAAGATTCTTCGCCAGGGGCTTGTTCACCTCGGGCGTCTTGCTGATGCAGGAAGGAGCCCCTGGCGATGAAGCACGTGGGGGGAAGGCAGCAGCAGCTCGGCGGCGCCGTCCTCCTGTCGAGGAAGAGGCATCGTATCGACGGCCGTGGCGTGATTCTGAACGTTCCCGCTCCCTGCTCTTGTCTGGCGCGCGGGAGAGGCTGCGGAACATCCTGGCTCCCCAGCCATTCCTCTTGTCGCTGCGGCGTCCGCGCCCGTCGTCGTCGTCGTCGTCGCGGCGCCGGTCACGCCTGGCATGAGACTGGGGATCGTGGCGCTCGCGCGGGGCACGTTCCCCGTCGACGACGCCATAGTGCCAGTCGATCTTCCTTGGGGTGGAGTTGTCGTACTCGTCCGGTGGGGGCTCCACGATGTCAAGGTGGACCAGCACCTTGAAGGTGAGGCCACAACGTCCTCGTGGTGGAGCAGCTCCTTCATGTACCGTCGCCGAGCTTCCTGTCAGTGTAAGCCAAGTTACCTTTGGGATGTCAGAGGGGTCGTATGTCCACGCCCAAAGGCAGAGTGCTCTGGTGTCGTCGCGGCGTTTGGAGCGCGCTTCGACGTAGTCGATGTCGCAAGCCCTTGCAATGGCCCTCTTCGCGATGCTCTCGTTCCAGGCGTGCGCCGGGATTCCCTCGAGGCAGATGCGGACGTGGTGGCGAAGCTGGATGAGGTCGCTGTAGGGGAGGATGCGCCATGGCAAGATGCGGATGACGATGTTGCCGACTTGGGGCCGCTGCAGTTCCAAAGCAGCGTTGCAGTGGTGCTGATGTTCGAAGACGATGAGGAAGTCCTCTGGTCGGTGGCGCGTCACCTTGATGTCGTTGTCTAGGACACCGAGCTTGGAGCAGAGCATCCGCTTGACCGCCTCTGGCTCGACGTCGTCCCGCTCCCTGCACAGACAGGCCACAACAGCACAGGCAGACAGTCGATGCAGCTCTTCCTCCATGGCGGAATTGGTGGCCGCCATTGCCGCGGTCTCCATCGGCCGGAGCTCCGGGTCCCCGGGCAGCGACATTGTCAGTGGAGGCAACTTGGGGAGGGCGGCGTTGTCGTCAGGGCGGGGCGGGCGCTTGGGCGTAGAGGCTGGAGCTTTGCCAGGGGCCTGCAGTTGGAACAGGTGTGGGAGCTGGGCCGGGGGCTTGCAGTCCCTGGCTTTATGGCCGATGCGGCCGCAGTTCAAGCAGTGCACCGGGTCCCTGCATTCAGCGGCGATGTGCCCTCGGGAGAGGCAGCGAAGGCACTTACCTCTGAGGAACTGATGGATGTCCAATCGGGGCGCCGGCTTGCCAGCTGGTGAGCGCCTTGAATGAGCTTGGTCGCCGCGGCGCCTGCAGTGCTTGTAGCGAACCATGGTCCAGCCTTCGTCGTCCAGCTCTGACTCTTGTCGAGTTGTCTTGTCTCGGCCTTGGGAAGGAGCTGCGCCATAAGTGAAGGCGGTGGGCCGGCTGCTTTCGGCGCCCATGGAAGGCTCCTCTGGTCCAAATCCTGCAGCAGGCCTAACGGATTTCCTGGAGGTGAAAGCTGGGGGTGGGGAGTAATGGCGGACGCGACTCTGGTGGTTGGGAGGGCGGGGAGGAGTTAACGCGAACCTAACCTTGCGCACGGCAGCGGCCGGGGTGACGATGAATGGGACGAGCGGGATTTGAATCGACCCCACAACAAAGGATTTGATGCGGGGGAGTGGGGGATCTGCCGGCGCGAGTTCGCACAACGGCGGAGGAGCCTGGGTAGCGGCGGGATTGAGGTCGGTTGAGGGTGGCGGGCTGATTCGGTGGCCGGCGGCGGCGGATCCAGGCCCGGCCGCCATGGGGGCAGCGCGGGGGGACGGGGACCGCTGACCTGTTGTTTTCTATTATGAATATTATAGGTTCAGGAACTTCAGCGAACCAAACACCAAAAGTCCTCGGATATACTTCAAGTTTGGAAATCCTTCTAGTGTCATGTTTGTTAGAGAAAGGAACTGACATATGCTGGTTTGCTTTATCATTTTCCCTCCACAACAAGAAGAATCATTTTGCTTCATCATCCAAGGTGGCAAACAGGGGCCTCTGTAACCGCAGATTTTCAAGAAAAATAATTTGCGATGGTGGTTCAAGAGCATTAAGTACACCCTGGTCTTGTTCCACATCTGATACTAACTCTTCCTCGGTTTGACTTGAAGACCAATCCAACTCCAAACTCCATATATTCTTCCGCTTCAACATGGCCTTTTCTGCCTCACTTGGATCCTTTAGATGTTTAAGGTTGCTAATTTCCACATAATCACCTATCATATCAAGATTTTCAAGCTCTGAGATCCTTGCATCATCTTCACCACACCCAACAGCAAACCGGCCTATATATCTTAAGCGAGTCAGCTGTCTAAACCCTGATGGCATGCATTGTAGTTTGCTGCAACCCGCTAGATTGAAAACCTCAAGATTTTTTAAGTTAATTATACCTTTAGGCAACTCCACTAGATCCTTGCAGTTATGAAGGTCTATATGCTCTAGAGTACCAATTGAAGTAACCCATTGGGGTAGCACAGTTATTTTGGTTTCAGAAAGGTCAAGAGTATGCAGGATACGACAGGCAAATGTGCTTGGTAGATCTCGGAGATCCTCACAACCATGTAAGCTGACTGCCTGTAAGTTGCTTAACTCCCCATTGAAGTCTAACAATAGTTGTTGCAAAGATGAACATCTAATTATATGAAGCACCCTTAGGTTTCCCAATCTGCCCACGGAGCTTGGTATCTCTCTGAGCTTTTCACAATAATTTAGTTGCAAGGACTGAAGATCTCGGCAGTTACCAATGGACTGAGGCAAAGTCTTGAGATCAGTAATAATATTGCACTCTAGAGTTTGTAGCTTCTTAAGTTTGCCAATAGACTCAGGTAATGTCACAAAACCTTTGCAACTAATAAGATGAAGTGACTGCAAGTTCCAACAGACAGAGATAGCTTCTGGAAGTTTTGGGCAGCTAACATGATGTATTTCAAGATATGCAAGATGTTCTAATTTCAATACAAATAATGGAAACGGAGTATCAACTGCATAGTCTAGAACAACACTGCGGACATAGAAACTCTTCTTAACAAGATTATCAAATGATGGGTTACCTCCAGAGACATATACAGCACGGACCTTGTAAAATAGAGCCCTTTCAACCTTCCCACTGCAAGATGTCAAAGATAAATATCTGCAATTTTGTGAACAATCTGTAGTCTTCTTTGGTAGAGACGTCACCACTTCATTCCGTAAAATATATTGAGTAAGATCATGAATTAGGTCATGCATCTTGCAAGATACACTTCTTTGTGGAAAAGTTTCAACTGGATCATGAAGAAAACCAGCTCTCATAAGCGAATCAAAGTATTCATTTCCAATATCATGTGCTAGCTCTTCCTTCTTCAACTTGATGAATCCATGGGCCATCCATTGTTCAATCAAGTAATCTTTGTTGATTTCACAACCTTTAGGGAATATAGAGCAAAATGTAAAGCACTGCTTCAGATGATCTTTCAAGTAAATATAGCTTAGTTTCAAGGATGTGAACACACGAGCTTCTATATTCTCTTCATCCCATAAATTACTCTCTCTTATGGCCCTCCAAGTATTTATCCCCCTTCTTTCCCGGAGTACAGATCCAAGAGTTTTTATTGCTAGTGGCACCCCACCACACTTCTTGACGATATCTTTTCCTACTGGAATAAAAGCATAGCCCAAATCTTCCTCTACCCAACCACAAGTGTTTAGAAAGAAGCTCCAGCTCTCATCCACTGATAAGAATGCCAATTTGAATATAGCCTTAGATTCCACTGCTTTCGCAACACTTTGATTACGGGTAGTTAGAAGAATCTTGCTTCCCGGTGCACCATTGTCTAAGAGCACCATGAAATTTTCCCAGTCATGCCTGTCCTCATGCCAAGCATCATCCATAACAAGAAGAAACTTATTACCACTCAATTTGTTTGAAATCACACGGAGCATGTGTTGTTGAGCGTGATGATCTGACTTCTGCCCAATGATAGCTTCAAATAGCTTGCCTATAAGTTTGTCCCTGCAAAATTCTTGCGACACATGGATCCAGAATATTGTATCTTTGAAGTGCCCTTTTATCTTGTCATCATGGCAGATGTGTTGGGCCAACGTAGTTTTGCCAGATCCACCAAGCCCAACAATAGAAACTATACGACCAGCTTCTCCTTTTTTAGATTCCACAAGCTCTAATATGATTTCACTCTTCACATGATCCCTTGATGGTATTTTTGACTCTTTATTATTACTCATTAAGGACGGCTCCCTAGTTATCTTATTTTTGCTTTGTATTAGTTGATCCAAATGTAAATTATGTAGTATAGTATTGGCATCACTTTTTTGCTTCACAATTGCATCAAATTCCACCTTGATTGCTTTGATTTTATGGGCCACCTTCCGTCGAAACAGAAGCAACTTTGGTTTCCCACAAAACCAGACAGCTATAGCATGCTTGCCATGGTCTCTATCTATCCTGTATTTCTCATCTTCAAGGTATACTTCATCAAGTAAATCATAGATGTCATTAAGAAGATTTCTCAATTTTATCAACCATCGAAGCGATGGGTCACTCTCTATTGCTCTGTCATGAAGCAAAGACAGCCAACTCATAATCTCTGCGTGTACACCCTGGAGCTCAGAGAGATCTTTTTTCACACCAGTTGTGGCAGCAAACTCACTTGATATCAGTGAAACTAGCTTGTTTCCTACAACCTCTGACAGTCCAGATGCTAAAGCAGCCTCCATTCCACTCATATTTGAAAGGCTCTATTGCATGACAAAGCCCTGTGAATGAAAATGCAAAGCTAACGGTTATATCAAGTTTTGCAATTCAAAACTAATATAATATATGGTGGACATGCAAATATAGCAACATTAATTTTCAACTCTGTAATCAAACAATGGATGACAAAAGATCTGAAATTTTTGAATTAGCCTGAGCTGTCTGGATGGTCTATTCTTTTTTACATCCCAACTCAGTTGGGGAAACTAAAAATAATAGTTTGATGTTGGTGTTTGCTCTGTTTGGTGGACCCTGAAATCAAATGAGACTGCGTGGAATTAGTGAATTGATTGATTGAGAGACCAGGTGTCCAATCAAGATCTTGTGGTTTATAGAAGCAGCACCAACAAGATCTCCTCAAATCTCTCTAACTAAAACAACACAAGGCCGGCCGACGGTTATCGCCTAGCGCTAGACCCACACACGCATAGCACATATAACTGTCTAACACGCCCCCGCGTCGAAGCGTTAGTATAATGGCGTTTAGACTGGACCAGAACTCCGTGAAGACTGACAAATGCAGCCCCTTGGCGAAGATGTCGGCGAACTGAGATGCCGTAGGGACACAGAGGACACGGACATCACCAATTGCAACACACTCCCAAACAAAGTGTAGATCGATCTCCACATGTTTGGTGCGCTAATGCTGAACGGGGTTCGAAGACATGTAGACTATGCTGATGTTGCCACAATACCCAAGGTTGTATTGCGCAAAGGAGTGTGCAGCTCAGAAAACAGTTGGTGTAACCAGGTGGCTTCTGCGACGGCGTTTGCAATAGCTCAGTACTCAGCCTCGGCACTGGAATGAGAGACGGTGTTCTGACGCTTGGATGACCAAGAGACCATGTTTTCACCAAGAAACACTCCACAATCGAAGGTTGACTTGCGCGTATCGGGACATCTAGCCCAGTCAGCATCAAAGTAGACTACCAAGTCGGATTGAGAGCAGGGGCGCAAGAACAAACCCAGAGAAGACTACCAAGTCGGACTGAGAGCAGGGGTGTAGGAACAAACCTAGAGAAGACTACCAAGTCGGACTGAGAGCCAAGGTGTAGGAACAAACCCATCTCCAGAGTGCTAGGGACGTAGCGCAGAATGCGCTTGAGGGCAGCAAAATGTGGCTCCCGGGGATCATGCATGTGAAGGCAGACTTGCTGAACTACATAATAGATGTTAGGCCTGGTGAAGGTCAGATACTGAACAGCACCTGCAAGACTACAGAAATCCGTAGGATCAGGCACAAGGTCGCCATTGGCTGAGAGCTTCAGATTTACATCAACAGGCATCGAGCATGGCTTGTAGTCACCCGGCACGCTCCAGGATCTCAGTCATATTATGCCACTGAGAGAGGAGGAGACCCGAGCTCGTGTGCTGAACATGCATACCCAGGAAGTCATGAAGGACGCCAAGATCCTTCATTTGGAACTCTTGCTGAAGGGCACCAATAGTTCACTAGAGCAGAGGGGTGGAGGAAGCTGTCAACACAATGTCATCAACATAGAGCAGGAGGTAGACAGTGTCTGCTCCACAACAATAGATGGGAGGCAAATCTGTTGTGCCAAGCCCGAGGTGTCTGCTTAAGTCCATAAAGAGAACGATTAAGTCGGCACACATAATCAGGATGAGTAGAATCTTCAAATTTGGAGGGCTGAGTGCTGTAAATTGTCTCCGACAAAGTACCATGCAGGAAGGCATTATCGACATCAAGCTGATGAATAAGCCATGAGCGTGAGAGAGCCAAAGAGAGAACACTCCGTACAGTAGTAGGCTTGACGACAGGGCTAAATGTCTCTCCAAAATCAACACTGGGATGTTGGGTGAATCTGCAATGAACCCAACATGCCTTGTATCACTCAAAGGACCCATCAGCTTTGAATTTGTGTTTGAACACCCATTTTCCTGTCACCACATTGGACCGAGGCGGTCGAGGAAGGTCCCACATGTGATTGGACAACAGAGCAAAGAACTCAGCTTGCATAGCAGCTCGCCAATTTGGATCGGCGAGGGCAGTACGGTAAGTCAGGGAACTGGAGATAGGGGCGTAGCCTGGAAAAGTGCTGGCTGACGAAAACCATGCTTCCCACGGGTGACCATGGCATGTTGGTTCACCATGGGCGACACAGATATAGCATCAGCAGGGAGGGGAGGGCTGGTACTATGGCACGCACCATGTCACTGGGGCAACACCATGGGCATCATGGGGGGCAACGCCGTGGGCGCCACAAGGGGTGACACCGTGGGTGCCTGGACCGGTGCCGTGGGAGGACGTGGGGCATAGACAGTGCCAAAGCATCGAGGAGGCTGCAGAGTGGCTACCAACTACTGCCTGGAAGGGCCAACGCCAGACCCAACGGAGGCCTGGGATGCCACCCGGGCACTAAGGCTGCTCGCAGTTGGTGCTGGGGTGGAAAGCGAGCGTGGCCCCAAAGGTGGCCCACCCACCGAGCATGGGCACGGAGCAGGGAGCCAAGGTGGCTGCAACCTGACCGCTAGGGCCACAAGGGGTGGGTAGTCCGGGGTGCCGGGGGCCGCACGTGGCTGTGTGGCGGCGCTAGTTGCCGCACGTGGCTGTGCAGGGGGGGTTGTTCCTACAGGCAATAAACATGATGATGGCAGAGAGATGATGATGCGATTTGTGTGACAATCAATGTAGAGATAGCCCTTGTGGTGAAGGGATAGCCAAGGAAGACACACAAGGCAGAGTAAGGAGCAAGTTTATGGATGGCGGTGGTAGAGAGATTGGTATAGCACTTGGAACCAAAGACGTGGAGGTGCTCATAGGATGGCTGAGTCCCAAAGAGGGAGAAGTGAGGTGTAGAAAAAATTCAATGTTTTGGTGGGAAGAATGTTCAGGAGATAGGTGGCAGTGCTAATAGCCAGGGCCCAAAACTGGGGAGGAATGTTGGCCTAGAACAAAAGTGAGCGAACGACATTATTTGTGGTGCGGGTAACGCATTCAGCTTTACCGTTCTAGGGCGAGGTGTAGGGGCAAGAAATGCGTAGTGTATCCCATGGGAGAGGAAGAACATGTGGGTGCTGGAGTTGTCAAATTCGCAGCCGTTGTTGCATTGAACCCCCTGAATGGTGACATCAAACGAGGTGTGAACATAAGCGAAAAAGTTAGAAAGAGTGGAGAAAGTGTCAGACTTGAGACGCAAAGAAAATGTCCAGAGATAATGCGAGCAGTCATCAAGAATAACCAAATAATACTTATGACCAGAGACACTAGTAATGGGGGAGGTCCAAAGATCACAATGTATTAACTGAAAATTATGAGTGGCACGAGATGACAACGCATGAAAAGGAAGACGTGTATGACGCCCAAGCTGACACGCATGACAAAGAGTGTCACAAGCACTTTATTACAACGAAAATCAAAACATTGTGCTAGCTTAGATAGGACTCCATGACCAGGATGGCCGAGACACTGATGTTAAACAGAGGAGGTGGCAGCGGCATGGAAGGCGGACGCTGGAAACTGCAACAGGTAGAGGGGACCGGAGCTGTCACACCTAGCGATCTCTCTCTGAGACGGAAGAGCCTTCAAAAAAACAGTCAAAAGAGTCCAATTCCACAGACCAATTAGTGTCGGAAGTAAACTGGCATACATAAATGAGATTCTTAATAAGGTTCGAGGAAACAACAACATTATTAAGATGAAGGTTGTGAGGTAAATAAGCGATGCCAGTGGTGGTAATAGGAAGTAAATGCATGTTGTTGACAATAATGTGAGGTGGACAAGAAGAAGGGGTGAGAGTGAGTATACCAGCGTAGGCAGTCATGTGATGTGTGGCGCCAGAGTCAAAATACCACTCATTGACGGGCACTGATAGGAGAGACATGGTTTGAAAATTGGCAGCAAGTGTCTGCTGATCCCAACCAGGTGGCCCATAGCCGCTGGGGAGGCATGCCCCACTAGCCGGCCCACTGCTCCTGGGCCAGCAAGAAGGGCATGCAGATGCTGGGGAGGCCCATGCGCCATTAGGGCCCTTGGTGCAGGTCACATTTGAATGGTCCCGAACCAGGGATTGTAGCTGGGCCATGAAGCCCCGGGGCGCGGTCTAGTCACGCCTGCGGAGTGGAAATTGCCGCCGGGATGGGGGGAGCCGCCGCAGTCGCCCTTGCCACCACGCTTGTTGTGCTTGGGAGTGCCGCCTCTAGAGCAAGTGGCCTCCTGCTACTGGGGTTTCTTGGGAGGCGGTGCAGCTGTTGCGGATGGAGCATTAGAGGAGGGCACGGGTGCGCCACATGGCCTGTGGTCGTGGTGAGCGCCACGGCGAGATCCTTCTTTGCCATAGTTAGCTGCACGAGCTGGAGGTCATCCTGCACCTGGAGGAAGGTGGGGGGGGGGGGGGGGGGGGGGGGGGGGTGGTTGCGGCGCCGGAGACGAAGGCCAAGGGCGGTGAAGTGCTCGTTGAGGACGCGAATGATGTTGAGGACGAGCATATGGTCGAAGATGGGCTCACCAAGGTCATGGAGGTCCTCCGCCATGCTCCTGTAGCGCCGGCAGTACTCGGAGACCGAGAGGTTGCCTTGGGAGACGGAGTGGAACGCCTGTCGGTGAAGAGCATGCGTGTCGCGTGGTTCCCAAGGAACTGGGATTCGATGGCAAGCCAGGTGCGCAGACAGTGGCGTCGTGCTTGGAGACGGCGTCGGTGAGGTCGTAGGTCGTCGAAGATGGTGCTGAGGAGCCATGTCCAACGACCCAATTCATGCGCAACCAATCAGGAGTGGGTGCAGTGACATTGGAAAGGACGTGTTGGTGCAGGGAAAGCTTGCCGATCGTGAGGAGGAAGGACTCGCGCCATCTTGCGAAGAAGGCGGAGTTGAGGTCAAGGACGAAGGGCATGAGGGCATGGATATTCTGCACGGCAACCGCTTGCGCGTGTAGATTGAAGAGCGTAGCAACCTCGTGTTGAAGAAGTGCCTCGAAGAGATGGGGTTCAGCTGCGTTGGTGAGGACGTCGTCGGTGGCGACGGCGTCATCCTAGGGTGTCTCGTCCGCCACACGCTCGTGATCAGCGCAGTCGAGAGCGATCGGAAGACGTGCGTCCGCCGCATCGTGCTCCAGTTGGGTGAGGGCATCTTCGCGCTCGGCGTCCTGGGCACGAGTGAGGGCGGTGTCGCGGGCGAGTTGGGCTGCGCGCTCGCTGGCCTCTTTGGTGGTGAGGTCGTCCTCCTCGCGCTCGAGGTCAGTAGCAGCGGTGGCAGTATCGTTGGCGGAAGGGCAGGCGGTGAGGTCGTCCTCCTCGCGCTTGAGGTCAGCAGCAGCGGCATCAGCATCGTTGGTGGAAGAGCTGTCGACATCGACGGCGGCGCTAGCGGGAGGAGCGCCGGGGAAGGGGTGCTCACTAGAGCAGTAGCGTCGGGGAAGAGGCACGCGCTAGAGCGAAAGAGAATCTGGTGATTAATCTAGACTCATGAAACCATGAAAGCAAATGAGAATGCATGGAATTGGTGGATTGATTGCTTGAGAGACCAGGTGTACATATATATAGGGGGAGGAGATCTTGTAATTTATAGAAACAGCACCAATCAAGATCTCCTCAAATCTCTCTAACAAAAACAGCACAGGGCCAGCTGGTGGTTATCGCCTAGCGCTGGACCCACACACGCATAGCACATATAACTGTCTAACAGACCCTCTAGATTATACAGAATTACTGATCCATGCCACATGATTGATGCAGGGATGGAAGATTAGTCAGCATGAGCAACAGAAGTATGATACTTGTATGTGCTGTGTCTTGAGTACTTGGTGGCACTCATTAAGAAACGAGAAAAAAGAACTCAACATGATTAATAAGTACGTATTTAACATGGGAAGAAAATATATGTGCAGGAGGAATAAGAGCACGCACCTAGAATTCAAGCTCCGATCAGCTACCTTGCCCAATCCCACTTATTCCCAAACAAGTCGCTGGGCTCTGATCCTGCCCTGTGCCGTTGAAACTAGGGAGCTTTTGGGGCTCAGGCTGCAAGAGTTGGAGAAGGCAGGAGGTGCAGCTTAGCTCGAGTTCAAATCTTCCTGATTACCTCTTCTTGCTTATAACACCAATAAATGTAGTGGCAGATATTTTCTCTGGATTAATAGCATGAATGAGACATGTAACAACCCTTGGAGACTGCAAGGAAGGTGAAAAGGAAGGCACTACGAAACTTCCTTGCCAACCAAGATTCAAACCATTGGCATCGGAAGTAAGAGGAATAGAATTGATGGAATTGGATTGGATGCTTCGAATTGGGCCTGTCAGATGGTATATTTAGAGTTTATCAGACTTGGGATTAAGTCAGTACACAGGATCGTAATCCCAACTAACTATTCGACAAACAGTGTGCTGGGTCGAACCGTCCAAGCAAGTACCTTGAATTTGAGCTCGGATCAGCTTCTTTCTCCCAAACACAGCAGTGTGTTTCAGGTTATAAAAACCACTGAACTTCTCGGTTCAGGATGCAGAGCTGCAAGAATGTGGGTGCTGCAGCTTAGCGAGATAGCAGAGAAAACTGGTGCCTTTGGTAGCTCCGGTGGAACTCACTTGTGTCATATAACTTTAGTGAGGTAGTGGGCATTTCAACAAGTCTCTGAAGGAAGGTAAAGCGAGACTTCCTGCCAAACAAAAGTCTGGTCAATACTGGTAAATAGAGGTAAAGCGTGCCTTCCTGCCAAACAAAAGTTTAGTCGATAGTGGTAAAGGAAGGAAAATCGAAACTTCCTGCCAAACTAAAGTTTGAAACTATACCCGGACATCAGAAGGTGGGGCATGATAAGCACTCCTCTTGCCAGCACTAGTTGTTGATAGAAAGCACAGAGCACTGGACTATGACGCCTCCATGTTACAACTGTTTGTAGATTTATCCATCCACATATCTTAATTATTTTCGAGATGCTAAGTCTGAATGACTGCAAATGTGGTTGAGTTTACACCGAGAAACAACCGATGTGTCTTTTGTTGGCTTACACTTTGCACGGGAATTTCCCGTCTCCTCTTTTTCCTTGGCCTACAAAAGGCACATCACAAGATATTCGGAACAGCAGTTTACAACCTCCCCTTTGGCTATGAGATGGCCGCGAGTTAAGGCATGGACGGAACTACGGAATTGTAGCAAGATAGTAGTAGTAGTAGTACTAAACAAATAACCTTGTGGATTTTGGTGATGGATGGGATCCTCCGGGAGGACACTGACGCCCTGTTAGCAGCGGCCGGCCGTCTCCTTGCTGCTGGATGCGTGCCCTCAGGCATTCTGTCGAACACAGCGTGGCCGCTGTGCCAGACTGCCAGGGTTTCCCCCTAAACCAAGCAACAAGCATTCCGCCGTTGGACCCTCTTCCATGTTCCATCCGTCGGCGTTGGTGATGTGCAGGACGGGGCGCCGGGCGCAGACGGTGGACCTCCATTCCACGTTCCGCAGACTGTCGGCGGGCCGGCGCGCAACACGGCCTCGTCCTCCAGCTGAGTCAGAGAGGAAAGCAAGTGATGCGGGAGGGCGCCTCGTCGTTCTTGTGCATTCCGTCGAACAGGTAATCGGCGCCGCCGCGCCGGTGCAGAAGTGCAGACGGAAAAACTGATTCGAGATAGGAAAGGAGCCGCAGACTGTTACTTCCGTCGCAATTCTCGTTTTTGGATAAATCAAAAGACTTAGTTTGATCAAATCTATAAAAAGAGCTAAATCTATTTTTGCTCTTTTTTTAAAAAAAATCTCATTTTCCAAGAGCTAAATCTATTTTTTTTTAAAAAAAATCAGCTGATAGTGGACATCATAGTTCATATTAAAAAAATATTTCATAAATTTTCATCATTATTTTGATAGTTTATGACTTAATAAAAATAAATACTAGAAATACAAAATTATATGAAACATAACAATGAAAATTTGGTAATGTATTTTTCAACATGAAATATGATGTCCTTATCACACCACAATTTTTGAAATCAAAATTCAAATTATGCATAGAGAAATAAAAAAACAAATCTTGTTAGGGGTTAAACAAGACCAACTAAAATAGTTGAGAGGAGCAAATGGAACCAAGCATTAGTTTAGGATATCTGAACATTGCCCAAATTACAGAAGTTACGACAGCCGAATAGATGTTAGAGTTTATCGATATGATGTTAGAACATGAACAAAGAGATAGCATAGATAAATTTTTTTATTCATTTTAGGTCTTAAATTTATCCTTAAATTTTCTATACGTGTCTCCTACTATTGCGACCATGTTAGATTGTTTTGTGTACCGGCTATGCTAGCGTCCGGACATCTAGTCCGGACGCCCGCGCAGCTTGCCCCATCCGCTGATTCTTTTTCCCGCCCCGCATGCGCAACCCACCCGTCGCAGCATCCGCGTATCTGGACAACTCGCCTCACACGCATAGCCCGCCCTGTCCGCCTCAATTCAAGGCTCTTGCACGTGCACCCTGCCCCATCACACCTCAACCGCCGGCCCCAACGTGCCCCGTCCGCCGGCCCTTAGCTCGTCACAACCCATTCCCCCACGCCTGTGCTGTGCCACCATCACTCCTCGCGCTCCCTGACTCTCCGAACAACATGAAAAATGTGCGACATGAAACACTTGAACGCAACATACGTATAGAACAGATGAAACATCTGGAACAAACACTGCAACATGTGTGTAAAACATATGCAACATCTAGATAAAACACTTGCAACTTGCAGCATGATAACACTTACTGCATCATAAGACTGAAACATTTGGAACTTATTGTTGCAACATATGTGTGAAACATATGCAACATCCAGATCAGATTGCTTGCAACATACGTCAAGAACAGATGAAACATTTTGAACAAACCTTTGAAACACTTGCAACTTGTCTCTAGAAGACTTGCAACATATACAACATATGCAACATCCCTGACCTACCTTGCAACATCCATATGAAACAATTGCAATATACCTCTGAAACGTCTGGAACACTTGAAACATACGCTTTCATCACAACATCTCCTTGTTGAGGTCGCGCGTTGCGGCGACCACAACGTCAACGGCGGTCACGACCTTTCTGGTGGGGAACGGTGGCACCGATAGCACCCCAACAGCACCTTAGAGCGCGTGGGAGATGGGGCACGACACGCAGTGAGCTAGAGTAGGCGCGGCGGGGGATAAGCATGGCGCGGCAACAGAGGGTGCACGACCAGGGATGGGTGCATAGCGGGGAAGACGACAGCAGTGAGCGGGGAAGATGAGCACGAGAGTGGGAGATATTTTTGAGAGAGAGATGGGGAGATGCAGAGAGGAAGCGGCCTTGTTGGGCCGGCTGCGCGCAGGCCCGGGAAGCTAGTGCCCAGACGTTCGGATAGATGCGCGCGTCTGGACGGCCGTGCAACCTGCCCTCATCCACTGATTTTTTACCGCCCCAAATGTGCACCCTGCCCTGTCGCAGCGCCATGTGTCCGAACGACTCGTCTCGCACGTGTAGCCCATACCATCTGCCTCGATTCAAGGTCGTACGCCCCGCCCCGCACGCGCAGCCCTCCCCCGTCGTGGCTCAACCGTCGGCCCCCAGCACGCCCCATCGCAGGACATCGGTGTCGTGCTCCTCATCCCCTAGCCCCTAGCTTGCCACGCCCCATTCCCTAGCACCTGTGTTGTGCCACCATCACTCCCCCACGCCCTCTGACTCTCCAAACAACATGAAACGCGTGCAACATCAAACACTTGAATGCAACATACGTATAAAACAGATGAAACATCAAGAACATACATTTATAACATATGTGTGAAACATATACAACATCAAGATAAAACACTTGCAACTTGCAACATGATAACACTTACTGCAACATAAGACTAAAACAGCTAAAACATTTGGAACATATTGTTGCAACATATGTGTAAAACATATGCAACATTGAAAGGTCCTAATGGCTAGAGGTGGTGAATAGCCTATAAAAAAATTTCTACAACAACACTTAACAAACCGGTTAGACAATAATGAGGCGAAGCAAGTGTTACGCTAGCCTACTAAAAATGCAAGCCATCTACCACAATTCTAGTTTATATAGTTTCTCTCCACACAATAGCTATGTCACTGCACTAAGTTAGTGTGCTCTCAAATGCTAAGTAAAGAGCCACACTAACCAAACTAACAATCTCAACTAGCTACACTAAAGAGCTTACAACTAGTTTGCGGTAATGTAAAGAGAGTGAGCAAAATGGTTATACCGCCGTGTCGAGGAAGGAGCCAATCAATCACTAGAATGAATACCAATGAAGACCAATCACTTCGGAATCAAATGATGACACAATAATTTTTTTCTAAGGTTCACTTGCTTGCCGGTAAGCTAGTTCTCGTTGTGGCGATTCACTCACTTGGAGGTTCACGCGCTAATTGGCATCACACGCCAAACCCTCAATAGAGTGCTACACAACCAACACAAGATGAGGATCACACAAGCCACGAGCAATCCACTAAAGTATCTTTTGGCTCTCTGCCGGGGAAAGGTCAAGAACCCCTCACAATCACCATGATCAGAGCCGGAGACAATCACCACCCTCCGCTCGATGATCCTCACTACTCCAAGCCATCTAGGTGGTGGCAACCACCAAGAGTAACAAGTGAATCCCGCAGCGAAACACGAACACCAAGTGCCTCTAGATGCAAACACTCAAGCAATGCACTTGGATTCTCTCCCAATCTCACAAAGATGATGAATCAATGATGGAGATGAGTGGGAGGGCTTTGGCTAAGCTCACAAAGTTGTTATGTCAATGCAAATGGCCAAAAGAGCGAGCTTGAGCCGGCCATGGGGCTTAAATAGAAGCCCCAATGAAATAGAGTTGTTCTACCCCTTCACTGGGCACACACACGGGGTGACCAGACGCTGAACCTTAGCATCCGGTCGTGCGATGCATGCCACGTGTCCCCTCTCTTCAAATGCTGAGCGCTCGGTCTCAACGGTCAAGTAATGACCGGACGCAGCTGCTCAAAGTGACCGAACGCTGAACCCCAGCGTCTGGTCGTTTCCAGTAGGCATCCAGAGACAACTTTTCACGATCGGACGCTAGGGGTCCAGTCACTAGCGTCCAGTCACTCACCTTCTTCACTGTGAGTTGCCACATCATTAGGACCGGACGCACCCCTTTAGCGTCTGGTCACCAAGTGTCCCAGCGTTCGGTCAGAGACCGACTCCAGCGTCTTTGCAGCTTCTACTGACCGAACGTGTCGGTCCAATCGAGGCCAGCGTCCGGTCACTACGTGACCAACTACTTTTCAACTCTATCTTCTTCACCCTTGCTCAAATGTGCCAACCACCAAGTGTATCACCTTGTGCACATATGTTAGCATAGTTTCATAAACATTTTCAAGGGTGTTAGCACTCCACTAGATCCTAAATGCATATATAATGAGTTAGAGCATCTAGTGGCACTTTGATAACCGCATTCCGATACGAGTTTCACCCTCTTAATAGTACGGCTATCAAACCTAAATGTGATCACACTCTCTAAGTGTCTTGATCACCAAAACAAAATAGCTCCTACAATTTATACCTTTGCCTTGAGCCTTTTGTTTTTCTCTTTCTTCTTTTCAAGTCCAAGCACTTAATCATCACCATGACATCACCATCATCATGTTATGATCTTCATTTTATTCACCACTTGGAATGTGCTACCTATCTCATGGTCACTTGATAAACTAGGTTAGCACTTAGGGTTTCATTAATTCACCAAAACCAAACTAGAGTTTTCAAACATCCAGATCAGAATGTTTGCAATATACGTCTGGAACAGATAAAACATTTTGAACGAACCTCCGAAACACTTGCAACATATGCAACATCCTTGATCTACTTTTGCAACATCCATATGAAACAACTGCAACAAAACCTTTAGAACCTCTAAAACACTTGAAACATAAGCTTGCAACATATACTTTCATCGCAACATCTCCTTACTGAGGTTGCGCGTCGTGGTGGCCATGGCATCGATAATGTCCACGACCTTCTGGAGCGAGCGTGCACGTGGGGCATGAGGCACGGGGCATGGCGCCATCAGTGGGGGCGCGCCATGCACTGAGCTGGAGCAAGCATGGTGGGGGATGAGCGTGGCATGGCGACACAGGGTGCGCGGCGCGGGATGGGGTGCACGGCAGGGAAGACGACAGCAGCGAGCGCACAACGCAGCATCACACGATGAGCGAGCATGTGAGTAGGAGATATTTTTGAGAGCGAGATGGGAAGACGCAGAGGAGAAGTAGGCTTCTTGGGCTGGTTGCGCGCAGGCTCGGAAAGCGGTGTCCGAACGGACAGGTGCCAGCTCCCGAGCGTTACCGTTTGTGTATCTAAGTATCTCAAGTTCACACGGTACAGAGATTGGAATGACAGATTTGGTAAAAACAGAGGACAGATCACATCCGAACATGGTGATGTAATTTGTGTTAGATATTATGGGCTTGGCCCATTTATTTAATATCTCTATTAAACTCTATGGTCCGTACATGTACATTAATGGTTTTTATACCATATAGGAATTTAATCGAGAGGCGACTCTACTTAAATACCTGATCATTGATCGATCTATTTGAGAAGTAAAAGCGAATCACCTGGATGCCACACGCGCACGTGCGCGCCGCCGCCCGGCCTGGCCCGAGCCCGTGCCCGTGCGCGTGGGCGTGGGCGTGGCGTGGCGAGGCGAGGCGAGGCAGGCAGGCAGGCGGGCGGGCGAGGCCTTTATTTTTGAAACTCCGTTTCCTGTGACGAATTGATTGGAGGAGTTTCTGTTAACTCCCATGACTTCTGGCTCTCCGTCTCCGTCTCTCCCACCGCAGAAGGGAGGTGTGACCCCTCGGTGCCATCGGCTTCTCGTCTTCTGGCCTCTGCCTATAAAACAAATCCTCCCCTCTCGGTTAAGCTCTCTTGGCGAAGTACACCACTTTCTAGCAGCGCAAGTTCTTCCCGTTCCACCTCTGGCGAGCACCAGAGATGGAAGAGTAGGCCTCCGGAATGCGTCTCCGTCGTGGACTTCACCTGCTCGGGTGAAGACGGGCGATTACAGTTTTTGGGGAGTGTCGGTGGTGGCACGACTACTCGCTGGTGAACCTGTAGCGGTGCCTCTTCACGGCGTCCTTCTCTGCACTACATCGAGCGGAACGACTACAACAACAAAGCACCATCATGGCTTTTCCTGGTGCGAGCGGCTCCGCCGCAGGGTATAATCTCCTTCACCCTCTTCTGAGTTTCATCATCAATATCATGATGTTCCTAGGCAATACTGCTTTCATATTCAGCATGCTCTGTTTGGTTGATTTGGATGATTATGCTAGTACTGGTTTTCTGGTTCCTTTTAATTTTGTGATCATCATGATCTTGATATTTGAGAACACATCTTTTATATTTATGATCATGTCTGTGATGCTTCAGCTATGTAAAACAATGTTTCACATATGTTTCGGCTCCATAATTTGTCTTATCATCATGTTAACATTTGTCATGAATTGTTTCTGTCTTTTTATTCATGACTTCACTCTCATTTTTATTGTGTTATTTTTATGGATTAAAATAAATATGAAAATGCCTTATTCTTCAACATTCCAAAAACGTAATTTTAGGCCATTTTCATCTGTTGGCTTTGCAGGGCATGCTAAAGCCTACGCCGTTTGAGGGCACTCACTACAAGAGGTGGTGTGAGAAAGCCCTTCTGTGGTTGTCGGCCATGCGCTGTGGTCATGTGCTCAATGAGCAGCCTACTACTAGTGAGATCCGATGAGGATGAGCAGGCTTCGGGGACATGCTGAGACCATGTGCAAGGCTGCACTGTTGAGCATCATCAATGATTCTCTGGTTGATGCCTACATACCACTCCCGACTGGCAGAGCTGTGTGGGAAGCCCTTGAGGCCCGGTACGGTCTTTCCGACACCGGTTCTGAGCTGTACATCATGGAGCAGTTCCATGACTACAAGATGGTTGATAACCAGTCCTGTAGTCGAACAGGCTCATGAGATACAGGGACTGGTGAAGGAATTGGAGCTGTACGGCTGTCCTCTCCCTGACAGGTTCGTGGCAGGGTGCATTATTGCTAAGCTGCCACCTTCCTGGACTGATTTTGCTACTACCTTGAAACACAAGAGGCAGCAGTTTAGCATTGCTGAACTTGTTGGCACTCTTGATGTTGAGGACAAGGCAAGAGCAAAGGATGTTAAGGGAAAGAGCAAGGGCGGGAATGGTGAGGCGACTACTAGTGCACATGTGGTGCAAAAGTTTCGTCCTAAGCCACAAAAGAAGAAGCCCCAGCAGGAGCTTAAGCAGAAACCCACTACCTTCTTCAAGAAAGGTAATAATAAGAAGATGGGATTAGACAAGGCAAAGATGAACTGCTTCACTTGTGGGAACACTGGGCACTTCTCTAGAGAGTGTCCTGAGGCTAAGTGGAAGCCCCCACCAAAGGCAAAGACAGTCAACACCATTGAGACTGATGCAGACGCTTCTGGGTACGGTAATTTATCTGCATTTACAGTTTGTTCCTCACCTGATTGGTGGGTTGATACAGGTG
Source organism: Miscanthus floridulus (assembly GCF_019320115.1). Lineage (NCBI taxonomy): Eukaryota > Viridiplantae > Streptophyta > Magnoliopsida > Poales > Poaceae > Miscanthus > Miscanthus floridulus. The sequence continues at coordinate 51,888,509 of NC_089589.1, read as the reverse complement.
CAAATATACATGTGTGTGCTGATAAGTCCTTGTTTTCTTTTTACCAGGTCGGGAGGAGTGGAGCCTTGCTGATGGGGAATGGCGCGCGTGCTGGTGTTCATGGTGTTGGTACGGTGGATCTGAAGCTTACTTCGGGGAAGACCGTGCAACTCAAGAACGTGCATCATGTCCCCTCAATAAGGAAAAATCTTATTAGTGGCTCTCTGCTATGTCGAGACGGTTTTAAACTTGTGTTTGAGTCGAATAAATGTGTTATGTCAAAGTATGGAACCTTTGTTGGAAAAGGCTATGAGAGCGGAGGCTTGTTCCGCTTGTCTTTGGTTGATACTTTACCTCTTGCAGTGAATAATGTCGTTAATAACGTTAATGTTGAGATGAATGTTTGGCATTCTCGATTATGTCATGTTAATCTTGGTTGCATGTCCCGCTTAGCTGGTTTGAATTTAATTCCTAAATTTGACGTTGCCAAAAGCTCCAAATGTCATACATGCGTTGAGGCAAAACAACCTCGCAAGCCTCACAAGGCAGTTGCGGCGAGAGAGTTGGCACCACTTGAACTCATCCATTCCGATATTTGTGAAATGAACGGAATTTTGACAAAAGGTGGTAAGAGATACTTCATAACGTTCATAGATGATTGCACTCGATATTGCTATGTGTACCTAATTAAAACAAAAGATGAGGCATTACATTATTTTAAAACCTTTAAAGCTGAGGCTGAGAATCAACTTGAAAAGCATATCAAACGGTTGCGGTCCGATCGCGGGGGAGAATATTTCTCTAATGAATTTTCTGAGTTTTGCGCGGTGCACGGTATAATTCATGAGAGGACACCTCCATACTCACCATAATCCAATGGGATTGCTGAGAGAAAGAACCGCACTCTAACTGACTTGGTGAATGCCATGTTGGAGACAGCTGGTTTATCTAAGGAATGGTAGGGGTGAGGCAATTTTAACTGCGAATCATGTCCTAAATAGAGTGCCCACAAAGAACAAAGAAATCACTCTATTTGAGGAATGGGAGAAAAAGAGATTAAATATTTCTTATCTTCGCGTTTGGGGTTGTTTGGCCAAAGTGAACGTGCCAATAAACAAAAAGCGAAAGCTTAGACCAAAAACTGTAGATTGTGTTTTCCTAGGCTATGCCATTCATAGTGTGGGCTATCGTTTTTTAATAATAAATTCTAGTGCTCTTGATATGGCTGTTGGAACGATCATGGAGTCTAGAGATGCCACGTTCTTTGAGAATGAATTTCCAATGAAAATAGGTGCATCTAGCGTGTCTAGTCATGATCCTGTTCCTGAACTTCATGAATCGAATATACACGCTGATGATAACACCCATGAGCTTGAGCAAAATCCTGAGGAGGATGATAATACTGTCACTCGAAGGAGTAAGAGGCAAAGAGTTGCAAAATCCTTTGGAGAAGACTTTATTATATATCTCGTGGATGACACTCCCACAACCGTTTCTGAGGCATACTCCTCTCCTGATTCTGACATGTGGAAGGAGGCAGTGCAAAGTGAGATGGACTCCATTATGTCCAATGGGACGTGGGAAGTGGTTGACCGTCCATTTGGTTGCAAACCTGTGGGCTGTAAATGGGTGTTTAAAAAGAAGCTGAGGCCTGATGGTACAATTGAGAAGTACAAAGCTAGGCTTGTTGCTAAGGGTTATACATAGAAGGAAGGTGAAGATTACTTTGATACTTACTCACCTGTTGCTTGATTGACGACCATTCGTGTGTTGCTATCCCTGGCTGCCTCACATGGTCTTTTCATTCATCAGATGGATGTTAAGACAGCCTTCCTAAATGGAGAGCTTGAGGAAGAGATCTACATGGATCAGCCTGATGGGTTTATTGCAAATGGTCAAGAGGGTAAAGTTTGTAAGTTATTGAAGTCCCTGTACGGCCTAAAGCAAGCCCCCAAGCAGTGGCATGAGAAGTTTGATAAAACTTTAACATCAGCCGGCTTTGTTGTGAATGAAGCTGACAAATGTGTATATTATCGGTTTGGTGGTGGTGATGGTGTGATACTATGCCTATATGTGGATGATATATTAATATTTGGCAACAATCTAAATGTGATTAAAGAAGTTAAGGATTTTTTGTCGAGTAACTTTGAGATGAAAGACTTGGGAGAGGCTGATGTTATTCTCAACATTAAGCTTTCAAGGGAGGAAGGAAATGGTGGGGTAACTCTTATGCAGTCTCACTATGTGGAAAAGATCTTGAACCGATTTGGGTACAGTGAGTGTATGCCTGCTCCTACTCCGTACGATCCAAGTGTTCATTTGAGGAAGAATCACAGAATTGCAAGAGACCAATTGAGATATTCACAGATAATTGGTTCTCTTATGTACCTAGCTAGCGCAACCAGGCCTGATATCTCATTCGCTGTAAGCAAACTGAGCCGGTTTGTGTCAAATCCGGGAGATACTCACTGGAATGCTCTTGAGAGAGTGCTGCGCTATTTGAAAGGGACAATGAGTTACAACATTCACTTTTCTGGGTATCCGAGGGTACTAGAGGGTTATTGTGATGCTAATTGGATTTCTGATGCGGATCAGCTGTATGCCACGAGTGGATACGTGTTTCTACTTGGAGGTGGTGCTGTTTCTTGGAAGTCTTGCAAGCATACTATCTTAACGAAGTCTACAATGGAAGCAGAACTGACCGCATTGGATACCGCTAGTGCTGAGGCAGAGTGGCTCCGTGATCTCCTGATGGATTTGCCGATTGTTGAGAAACCAATCCCGGCAATTTCCATGAACTGTGATAATCAAACTGTGATCACTAAGGTAAACAGTTCTAAGGATAACATGAAGTCCACAAAGCATGTGAAGAGACGTTTGAAGACTGTCAGAAAACTGAGAAACTCCGGAGTAATTGCATTGGACTATGTCCATACATCAAATAATCTGGCAGATCAATTCACTAAGGGTCTGTCACGCAATGTGATAGAAGGTGCGTCGAGGGAACTGGGTTTGAGACCCACATAGAGCCATCAACAGTGGTAACCTATCCTATGTGATCGGAGATCCCGTGAATTAGGATGGCGAAACAAGCTGTTGATTGACTGAGGGAGAGACCCCTTAGATTATAGCTCAGTTCGTTGGAGATGCACCGTCTCTCCAATACTGTTAGGCAGGATGATTAAGTTCTTAATGTGATCCGAGCGGCTTGGTATAGCGGGGATGTTGTCCTACAGAACATCCTATAAGGAACACACCTATATGAGCTCGATTGCTAGTCACAATCTATGAGATGTGGGTAATCTCTAGATGCTCATGAAAAGGCCTCGAAGTGTGACTTATATGCTTCAAAACAGAGGGAAGGCACTTGGCAGCCTAGTATCAGTTAAGAGGCTATGTGAAACTCATCTCGCACAAAACTGTCAATTCAAGGTTATGTCCATTGTTCAGTTGTGGATGAGTGTAGCTAGCTTTCTAGATGGATGTTCAACTTAACAGTCTCCATCGAAACACCGGTATATAAAAGGAATGTGGTTCTGAGAACTTCAAACTGCGTACCCTAGAGTTTGGTGGGGATTGTTAGATATTATGGGCTTGGCCCATTTATTTAATATCTCTATTAAACTCTATGGTCCGTACATGTACATTAATGGTTTTTATACCATATGGGAATTTAATCGAGAGGCGACTCTACTTAAATACCTGATCATTGATCGATCTATTTGAGAAGTAAAAGCGAATCACATGGATGCCACACGCGCGCGCGCGCGCCGCCGCCGCCGCCGCCCGGCCCGGCCCGGCCCGAGCCCGTGCCCGTGCGCGTGGGCGTGGCATGGCGTGGCGAGGCGAGGCAGGCAGGCAGGCAGGCAGGCAGGCAGGCAGGCGGGCGGACGGGCGAGGCCTTTATTTTTGAAACTCCGTTTCCTATGACGAATTGATTGGAGGAGTTTCTGTTAACTCCCGTGACTTCTGGCTCTCCGTCTCCATCTCTCCCACCGCAGAAGGGAGGTGTGACCCCTCGGTGCCGTCGGCTTCTCGTCTTCTGGCCTCTGCCTATAAAACAAATCATCCCCTCTCGGTTAAGCTCTCTTGGCGAAGTACACCACTTTCCAGCAGCGCAAGTTCTTCCCGTTCCACCTCCGGCGAGCACCAGAGATGGAAGAGTAGGCCTCCGGAACGCGTCTCCGTCGTGGGCTTCACCTGCTCAGGTGAAGACGGGCGATTACGTTTTTTGGGAGTGTCGGTGGTGGCACGACTACTCGCTGGTGAACCTGTAGCGGTGCCTCTTCACGGCGTCCTTCTCTGCACTGCATCGAGCGGGACGACTACAACAACAAAGCACCATCATGGCTTTTCCTGGTGCGAGCGGCTCCGCCGCAGGGTATAATCTCCTTCACCCTCTTCTGAGTTTCATCATCAATATCATGATGTTCCTAGGCAATACTGCTTTCATATTCAGCATGCTCTATTTGGTTGATTTGGATGATTATGCTAGTACTGGTTTTCTGATTCCTTTTAATTTTGTGATCATCATGATCTTGATATTTGAGAACACATCTTTTATATTTATGATCATGTCTGTGATGCTTCAGCTATGTAAAACAATGTTTCACATATGTTTCGGCTCCATAATTTGTCTTATCATCATGTTAACATTTGTCATGAATTGTTTCTGTCTTTTTATTCATGACTTCACTCTCATTTTTATTGCGTTATTTTTATGGATTAAAATAAATATGAAAATGCCTTATTCTTCAACAATTTGTTAGGACTCCTATAATCTGCTTGTGCATGTCTTATGACACCATTGATCAAAACAAGACCTGTATCGACAGACAAACTGTCAAAGCTGCTGTCTTTCCACATGGATTTTATGATAAAACAAGTTAGGGCCTGTTTGGAATGAAGGAATCCGAAACGCAGGAATAGAAAAAAACACAAGAATAAAGTATGATGAAAAATGAAAAACTATGGGATTTCAAAACACAGGAACAGAAATTTTAGGCTATTTGGGACACAAGAATTTATAACAGGAATTGATGGCAAGTAGAATGCTTTTCTCCACAGGCCTCGGACTTCCGCAAAACCACGGCTCGGAGTGGATGCTTTTTTCCCCGTGTTTTGTGAAGCACGCGATTCCTTTCCTCTAGAACGGCTGGCTGCTTTCCTCCGTTCCAAACGATGTATGATGTTAGCAAAACAATTCCTTTGAAATTCCTGTGAAAATCCTCCAATCCAAACAGGCCCTTAACCGGGATTGAACCGCCGGATGCTGGCATGCTGCCACATGTGGTCTGCACTCGAACTCTTATAAAGTTATAAGCTTGTAATCCCTCCGTCCCAAAATAGAAGTTGTTCTCGCTTCCCGAGAAGTCAGCATTTTTCAATTTTGACCACTTATATGTAAAAGAATATTAATATTTATAATACATAATTAATATCATTAGATAGATCGTTGAATATACTTTCATAATAAACTTATTTGGAGATATAAATGTAACACGTATTTTCTACAAAGTTAGTTAAAGATGAGAAAGTTTGATCTGCACGTATCCCATAACTACCTCTATTTTGGGACGGAGGGAGTTCTTCCACATGAGAAATATGGGAGAGAAGATGCCATCCGTCCCCAACTTCTTTCTTGTAACCTGCCAAATGAGGGCAGCCAGCATAGACAGGACAGGGAAACAATAATATTGGATACGCACTCGTTCCTCTGTAATAACTTCAGTCTTCAGAACCACATGCCATAATCTGCACCTCCTCCAAATTAGGCATTCTGCACAGTTGGAGCTTCTTACAATCACCTGTTGTTAGCCCAGATCGGATTATTATTACAAAAACCTGCTAGAGCATGGCCTCTGGTGGGCGAAGCTTCAACTGAACAAGTCCATGTAACTGAACTCTAAACACTCATAAATAGCACCGAAATTACTGTTTACTCAATAAAGTTTTTTTTTTGAAATGCAGGAGAGCTACGTTTCATTGTATTATAGAGATGAAAAAATAGGGGAGTCCCCAACAGGATCCTCACTCATACAGGGACTAGATATGAATGACATCATAAGAGAAACATCCAACCAAACAAAACGATCCCTTTCAGCTATAAAACTCCAAGACTAGTTAGGAATGTTATACCTCCCAACTATTGAAATTGTTCACAGATTCTCTTCATTTCAACAATAATGATAGTACATTGTTAGTCATATACTCATATTACTACATAATTATAAATCAATAATCACATCAATTATTGTATAACAATGGTATATAAGATCAACATGGGCTTAATTATTACTCATACACAATTACACACAACTTTTAAAAGTTGAATATCAACTATGACAAAACTATATTACATATCATTGGTCATATTAATTGAAATTAAAATAATCAACCCTATTAAATTAATGCTATTAATATATAAAAAATAATTAAAATTTTCTTTATACATCATTAGTAATATTAAAATTAATATTATTAGTCATTACTTTAAAATATTTTCAATTGATGCATATTAGTATTATTGTAAAATAAATTCAATTAGTCAATGGCCGCAAGATTAACTTTTAGATAATTTCACCTAATACTGCAATCTTCAAGAATATGGATATCCAACCATTTTTCAGAATATGATGGGGAATTGGTGTTGAGCCTGTTTGCCTCTTCTTGAGGGCTAGCTGTATTTTACTTGGTTGCGTCGAGCCGTTGCCCATGTCTTTGAGGACCAAGTTTTCCTCATTTCAAATGACCCGGCTTTTGCTTTTCTTTGGCTTTTGGTCATTTGGGTGAGCTCTTTGTTTTCTTTTCTTCTTTTTCTTTTGCTCAAGTTGTTCTTGTGTTGGTGTTGACAATGCACTCATCAAGGGGGAGATTGCGAACACAAGGTTGATATGTGCCCTTATAGTTCGTTTTGTGATGAGTGATTGCCAACGTGATCCACGACCTATGTTGAGTTTGTGAGCTAACCATGGCGTGAGTTTGGTTGTGCGACATGTCTTTTGGCTTGTGGTGTGTAGGTGTGGAGCTCGGAGGCAGTGGTCGACGGAGAGGTGAAGGCCAAGTAGGGACGTGCCATGCCGATGGACCGGGTGTGGTGAAGGATGGACGTGAGGCTTGGACTGAGGGACCAGGAGGCCGGATGACCAGCCTTGGTGGCTGACATCTAGGACATCAACAAGCGCAAGTATACATGGGAGTGACCGTGTTGATCGAGTCAAAACAGCGGATGTGCAAGTCGAGCGGATGACTTGGCGGATGGCTGGTCAAGGACGACGGTGACACGTGTCGAGTTGCGGGGGATGCATATGGAGTACGCTACTCGCGGACGGTTTGGTGGTTTGGGCCTCAAAACCATCGGTGGCCGGTTTCACGGGTTTGGGCCTCAAAACTCGGGCGGAGGTTCCGAGGAGGAACGGACGGCACGTGGCGGCATCGAGGAGTTCACGTCGAGGCGAAGCTATCTCATGAAGGGCGCGGTGGCCGTCGGATGAAGATTACCTCGGGTTGGACCATAACGTCCTTGGGTTAAGTGGTTCGACTCAAAATATTTAGGGACAAAACTGAAATTGTGTAATATCCCTATCAAATAGGATGAGGGAGCTCCCATCTTTCTCACCTCTTTCATTTTTCTCCTTGCTTTAGGTTTTAAGCCTTTTACATGTGTGCCATTAAAAAAGTTTGTAATTACACACAAGCCATTAAAAAAGTTGACCGCACACAGGTGCCACTACTCTAAACTTTTTTCCCTAACAAGCCATTCTGTCCTTGTTCTGTTTGTTTTTCGCCGTTTGGTGTGGGACCGGCTAGTGAAATTATCCATTGCCCTTGGGCGGTGGCCATCCATCCTCTTTCTGCCTGCCCCGCTTATTAGAGTCTGGGACTACATGATCGTCTTTGTGTACCCATCATCTTTTGGGGACTCGAATTTCACACAGAAAAAAGCAGAACGATTCCGTGTTTCTCAGCAGCTTGACGAAATCTCCTCATGTTCATGCTAAAAAACCACCACAAATTCCCACTAAATTCACCGTGAGAGGCGGCCCTCCGCAGTCCCCATCTTAATCACATGCAAGAAAGTTCAAAAGAAGCATCGATACTAGTACAGAGACCGAGAGACGAGCGAAGAACTTGTGCTCACAAAACCTCCATCCGACCGACCAAGCAGAGCTCGAGAGAGGCGAAAAGAGATACGTACCCAGGCAGCGCGCTTGCGTAGCGCCGATACGGACCACCCGCTGCTCGTCCTCGCGCTCCCGCTCGCCTTCCTGCTCCCGCTCCTCCTCCTCCACGGCGGCGGCGACGTCCACCACCTCGCCCTCCTCGCGGCGTCCGCGGCCACCGCGCTCGCCGCCGCCGCGGGGGCCGTGCGCCTGCTCCGGGGACGCCTGCGCCGCTCGCCGGGCTCCGGCTCCGTCCAATGGTTCATCGGGGACAACGACGACAAAGCCGCAGAAGCGGGCGGACAAGGCCACCGCGTCGCATGGACGCATCGTGCGGGAGGGCGTCGAGTTCTACAACAATGGGGGACTGCTACGAGGGCGAGTTCCACAAGGGCCGTTGCAACAGCGCGTGGCCGTTGGAGCATAGGTCGCGCCCGCGCGGGGGGCGCTGGGGCTCGGGGCGAGACCGCAGGGCCGCTGGGGTTCGCTGCATGACTGCCTGGGAGGTCGTCGGGCCGAGTCGCGGGTCAGGTCACCAGGGAGCAGGCGCGGGCGCACGGCCGGGCGTGGGTGCCGGCGCGGGCGCGATCGCCGGGGGTGCAGGGCCGGGCCGCCGCCGCCGAGGGGTGCCGGGCGGTGCCGGGGCTAGGCCGTCGGGGTCGCAGGGCGGGGCTGGTGCCGGGAGGCGCCGGGGGCGAAGGGCGGGGCCAAGGCCTAGAGGTGCCAGGGGCGCAGGGCTGGGCCACCGGGAGCGGTGCTGACGATGCGCAAGCTGCGTTGCGGTGCATAGGAGCGTCGGGGTCGTCATGGGAGGGGGAAGAAGATAAGGAGGAACACATAGAGAAAGAAAACTGAGGTGGCGAATCGTAGTCGGTTTCCACCGCCCAAGGGTAACATGGACAATTTCACTGGCAGACCAAATGGCGAAAAACAAACAGAACAAGGACGAAATGACTTTGTAAGACAAAAAGTTTAGAGTAGTGGCACCCATGTGCAATCAATTTTTTAACAGCTTGTGTGTAATTACAAATTTTTTTAATGGCACAGATAAAAGGCTCTTAGGTATTCTCGAGGGAGGTCCATGTCCAAATTTGTGTAACAAACCTGTGATTTTGGGGTGGGAATGAAGGCCGGAATCCTCCGGTTGTCCTTGGGGGTTCATTTACTTTGGCTGTGATTTTCGTCACTGTTTTCTTCAGTTTTTCCTTTTTTGTTCTCAGGTTCGATCTCGATTTCCCGGAGTTTGGGTTGTTTCCGAGCAAGGTTCGTTCCTAGGTGAATTTCAAGTGTGTAAATTTTGGGGTCTATTCATGGAGATTTGGAACAGTTTTCATCGAATTTTTTGGGCGTTTCTCTTCTGTTCTTGCTTGCAGCGTATGCTGTTCTTCCTGCAGGACAGGGTTCTCGTGCATAGGGTCGACAGCAGGTCCAGCGCTGTGAGGCGCTAGTCCTTGGGCCCTGGTGCCCCGACCACTCCTGAGCAGCGGGCAAGTAGCACCCACCAGTTCGCTGCTCGTCCCTTGCCGGTTCTGTGTTCGTCGGTCTCTCCCTCTCCCTCCGTTTTTCTGTGTTCTTGTTTTGCTCAGCGTGCTGCAGATCGTGGTGCACCAGGTCTCAATCGAGACTACCGGTTCTGTCATCGGTCACCACCAGCAGGTCAGGGCGCCGGGCTTCTGGAGTCGGGATCAGGCCGTCGCTCTTCTCTCTTGTTCGTCAGTTCTCGTGTACGCGTGCAGACCCACGTCGATCTCCTGCAGGTCGCCTACTTGTCCTGCTCCAGCGCGGCCTGAGCCGAGCGCAAGCGCTCGCTGCTGCTCTGGTGCCCGTCGCTCGCTCGCTCTCTCCGCTGTGCCGTCGGTGAGCAGCCCCGCCGTCGCGATCTCTCCCTCCTTTGCTCTGATTCTGTTCGTTTGCTGCTGTTCAGTGTTCGTCTCGCAGACAGTCTGCCGCCGAGGTCCAGACAGTGGCCAAATATTTTGAAAGAAATTTGAGGCTCCCATTCTCCCCTCTGGTCACCGTTTCCGGTCCTTCAATCCATATTATAAGTTTTATTGTATAGTTCTATACAGATTCAGATAATTCAGATTTTCAGACATCCAATTTCCACCCCTGACCTCAAGGCTGAACAAAAGTACTTTGTAGAACCATGGTAATTTCATCACCACTTACATAAAGCGCAAGAGTATGCTCATCATTTGTGCATATATACACAAAAAAACACACAAGTGTAAAGGCTGAACAATTACTTAAAACATGTCCTTTTCTAACCATAGGTCTAGTTACCAGTGTAAGCCTATCATGAGTTTTAATAAGATCCATCCATACATGTAGCAATCCTTGCAAAACAAAAAACCAATAAGTTTCTGAACAGTCCAGCTGACTGGACACTGCATCCTTCTTAGTCCTCGAAACTGAAGCCTGTACGAGCACACGTATTGAGTCAGGTTGCAGCAGGCACCGAATTCGATTCCATCAGGCTGAAGATCACAGTTATATAAATAACACAGATGCGTAATTGCAGAGGACATGTGCGACTTTGCTCTACTGCCTGCCATCAGGGAGGACCGAGAAGTAACACGCTCTGGAAATAGCACAAGAAACAAAGAGTGACACAAAATCAATCAGCAGCAAAACACAAAAACAACTCAAAAACAACAAAGCTGCAAATCGGAATCAGCAGGGGGTAGAACGTACCAATGGTTGGAATGGATGCTGCAACGTTCGCGTGTCTGACTTTCAGCCTCCTAATATATGCGAATATTAGGAATGTGAGAGATCAGTTGCCAGTCCGGGCCCTACTCCTTGCTTGTAACGACTAACCAAACCAGGGCAGCCACCGATGTGCAATTCGCGGAGAGCAGTAAGCCGTTGTAAGGACTGGGGCAGGCATTCAAGGCCAGGGCAATACTGGATCTTCAGAGTACGAAGTGCCGAGAGCTGTCCAATCCACTCCGGCAGCTCAGTCAGAGCATCACATAGTACCAAGTTGAGCAATTCAAGGGACGTGAGATGCTGAATCACGTCAGGCAGCTCCTTCATCTCGTCCCAACGACAAATTTGCAATGAGGTAAGGGACGTAAGGTGCTTTGTTGATTGTGGGAGGCTGTCAATCATCGGTGTCATGAAGACAAACAGGAATTGCAAAGAACGCAGTTCGCCTAGCCACTCGGGAAGCATTGTAAGGTTCTGGCACCCTGTTAGGCGCAACGCCCTCAGGGAGGTGAGGTTTCGAATGTTATCAGGTAATTCTTTCAGATCATCGCAGCAGTCAATATGCAAGGTTTCCAGTTCAGTTTGGCTCTGCAGGAATTCCCAGTTAGATGATGATCCCATCATTTTTCTTAGTCGTAGTTCCCTGAGACAACGCGCTGCAGACTGCAGATTGCAGGATGACGAAGACTCATCAGCAGGTGGAGGAAGTGGAAGGGAGAAGCTACCTAGGGATAGAAGCTGCTCGTTGCTTTCTTCAAAAGACAATGACACCTAACGATGGTGGGAAGTAGGGCTTCACATTCAATTTTGGGCATGCCTGTAATGCGAACTTCAGACAGGACAGGAAAACAGTATTGTGCTTCTGATTCTTCCCCCTGAATTCTAGAACTGCTTGTCGTAGTCCACAGCTCCTCTAAGTTAGCCATTTTGACCAGAGAGAGGGACTTTAGCGAACGAAACTCCTGAAGTCCTCGTATATACTTCAAGTTAGGAAATTCTTCTAGTGTCATTTTTGTTAGAGAAAGGAACTGACATAAACTGGCCTGCTTGAACACTATACCAGCACAGAAAGAAGAATCATTTAGCTTTGTCATCCAACATGGCAAAATGGAGCCTCTGTAACCACAGATTTTCAAGTTCTCAATTTGTGATGGTGGTTCGAGAGCATTAAGCACACCCTGATCTTGTTCCACATCTGATACTATCTCTTCTTCGGTTTGACTTGAAGACCTACAGATTTTCAAGTTCTCAATTGGTGATGGTGGTTCAAGAGCATTAAGCACACCCTGATCTTGTTCCACATCTGATACTATCTCTTCTTCGGTTTGACTTGAAGACCAGGTCAACTCCAAACTCCATATATTCTTCCGCTTCAACATGGCCTTTTCTGCCTCACTTGGACCCTTCAGGTATTTAAGGTTGGTGATTTCCATACGTCCACTTATCATATCAAGATTTTCAAGCTCTGAGATTCTTGCATCATCTCTACCACACCCAACAGCAAACAGGGCCAGATGTCTTAAGAGAGTCAGCTGGCCAAATCCCGATGGCATGCATTGTAGTTTGCTGCAACCCACTAGATTCAAAACCTCAAGATTTTTCAAGTTAGCTATACCTTTAGGCAACTCCACCAACTCCTTGCAATTATGAAGGTCTATATGCTCTAGAGTACCAATCGATGTAACCCATTGGGGAAGCACAGTAACTTTGGTTTCAGAAAGGTGGAGAGTACGAAGCATCGGGCAGGCAAATGTGCTTGGTAGGTCTTGGAGACCCCAACAACCATGTAAGTTGACTGTCTGTAAGTTGCTTAACTCACCATTGAATTCTGAAGGAAGTTGCAAAGATGAACATCTGAGTATATGAAGCACCCTTAGGTTCCCCAGTCTACCCATGGAGCTCGGTATGTCTCTAAGCTTTCCACAGTAATTTAGTTGTAAGAACTGAAGATCTTGACAATCACCAATGGACTCAGGTAAACTCTCAAGATCTGTAATATCATTCAGCTCTAGAGTTCTTAACTTCTTAAGCTTGCCAATAGATTTAGGTAACACCACAAAACCTTTGCAACTAATAAAATGGAGTGACTGCAAGTTCCAACAGCCTGATATAGCCTCTGGAAGTTCTGTGCATGTAAGCTTGATGGATTTCAAGATATCCAAGATGTTCTAACTTCAGTATGAATTGTGGAAATAGAGTATCGACTGCATAGTCTAGAACAACACTGCGGATATAGCAAATCTCATGGTTATCAAATGACGGGTTACCTCCAGAGACATATACAGCACGGACTTTGTCAAATAGGCCCCCCTCAACCTTCTCACTGCAAGACATCAACGACAAATATCTGCATTTTTGTGACCAGTTATGTGTAGTCATGTTCTTTGGTAGAGATGCCATCACTTCATACTGTAAAATATAACGAGTAAGATCATGAATCAGGTCATGCATCTCGCATTCTACACTTTTTTCAGGCCAAGTTTCAACTGGACTTTGAAGAAATCCAGCTTTCATAAGAGCATCAAAGTATTCATTTCCAATATCATGTGCCAGCTCTTCATTCTTCAGCTTGATGAATCCATGGGCAATCCATTGTTGAATCAAGTAGTCCTTTATTGATTTTGTAGCCTTTGGGGAATATGGAGCAAAATGTGAAGCACTCCTTTAGATGATCTTTCAAGTAAATATAGCTCAGTGTCAAGGATGCAAACACTCTGCCTTCTATATTCTCTTCTTCCCATAGATTATTCTCTCTTATGGCTCTCCAAGTATTTATTGTTCTGTTTTCATAGAGAACAGATCCAAGAGTTTTTATTGCTAGTGGCACCCCACCACATTTCTTCACGATATTTTTTCCAACTTGAATATAAGAAGAATCCAAATCTTGTTCCACCCAACCACAACTGTTTAGAAAGAAGCTCCAGCTCTCATCCTCTAAGAAGAATGGCAATTTGAATACATCCTCTGATTCCACAGCTTCCGCAACACATTGGTTGCGAGTAGTTAGAAGAATCTTGCTTCCATAGGCACCATTATTTAGGAGAACCATGAAATTTTCCCATTCTTGCCTATCCTCGTGCCAAGCATCATCCAAGACAAGAAGAAACTTCTTTCCGCTCAATTTGTTTGAAATTGCATGGAGCATTTGATCTTGTGCATGGACACCAGAGTTTTGCTCAACGACAGCTTCAAATAGCTTCACAATGAGTTTATCCTCGCAAAATTCTTGCGATACATGGATCCAGAATATTGTATTTGTGAAGTGCTCCTTTATCTTGTCATCATGGCAGATATGTTGGGCTAAAGTGGTCTTGCCAGAACCACCAAGCCCAACAATAGAAACTATATGATTACATTCTCCTTTGTTAGGTTGTACAAGCTTAGATATGATATTGGCCTTCACATGATCCCTTGATGGTATTTTTAAATCTTCAACATAACTCAACAAAGACTGATCTGATGTTTCCTTGTTTCTGCTTTGAACTGGTTGATCCACTTGTAAATTATGTAGTGTATTTTCCATCACAATTGTATCAAATGTCACCTTGATTTCATCGATCTTATGGGCCACCTTGTGTCGGAACAGAAGCAACTCCGGTTTTGCAGAAAAGTTGTCAGTTATAGCAGGCTTATCATGGTCGCTATTTACCATGTGTTTCTCATCTTCGATGTAGACATCATCAAGTAAATCATAAATCTCATTAGCAAGACTTCCTCAATTTCATCACCCCTCGACCAGATGCTTCATGGTCTATAGTTCTGCCACGAACCACAGACAGCCAGCTCATAATCTTTGTATGTATATCCTGGAGCTCGGAGAGATCCTTTTTTAAACCAGTTATGGAAGCAAACTCACTGGATATCAGTGAACCTAGCTTGTTTCCTGCAACCGTCAACAGTCCAGATGCTAAAGCACCCTCAATTCCAGCCATATTTGGAAGGCTCCCACGCCAAACCCCTGTGGATGAAGTTGCAAAATGAATGGTTATACGAGTTTTGCCACCTCAAACTAATATGGTTGATGTGCTAATACAAGCAATATTATTTCAGCTCTTGAATGACAAAACAGATGTAAAAGGTCTGAAATTAGGAACTAAGGTTAGCTATCTGGATAGTATATAGGAACTCACTGGGAAAAATGGTCCTATGGCATTTTATCTTACATAGGGAAAACAAAAAAAAAGTTTGGAATGGATGTTGATCCTTGCTCTCTGTACAGAATGCTCTAGATTAAGCAATTCCATGCCACATGGTTATGAGCCACATATGAGAGGATACACATTGATGCAGCGACAGAGAAATAAGTTGTGTACAAATACCTCTAGCCGATGGTCAGAGCAGAGCAAGAGCAACAGATGTATCACATATGTGATACTGACACTAGTGCTTGTTATGATGTATCACATATGACACTAGTGCTTGACCAGGTACTCTAATTTGTGGCACTCACTAAGAAACCTGAAAAACAATTCAACATCGTTAGCTAGAAATTTAATCAAGGAAGACAGTACGAAGATATATTGGCAGAAGGAATCAAAGCACGTACGTAGAATCGAAGCTCGAATCAGCTGCCTGATCCTATTCCATTCCCCTGATACAGCACTGGCTTTCGGTGGTTCAGGATGCAGAGTTGCAGACAGTAGGAGCCTAGGAGGTGCAGCTTAGCTGGATGCCTGGATGGCAGAGAGATGACCCCGGTAGTGCTTTTGGTCGCTCCAGTTCAGCGCCTCGGGGTCAACTATCCTTGCATGGCACATATTTTCTCTGGATTATTGGCATGAAGGACACATGCAACTACTCTTGGAGCCTACTGCAATCAAGGATGTGGAAAGGAAGCCATCATGAAAATTCGTTGCCAACCAAAATTCAAACAATAAAGACTTGAGCTGCGGGGCAAGACAGCCCCAGACATTGCATTAAGATGAATTCCTTCTCACACAACGCAGGACGACTAAACTTCTAAACCCTACTCTACCCATACACAGTGGTACCATAGCGCATATGAGAACAACCACGACCGGGACCAGACCTTAGATCTATGTTTCGGCGTGGGACAGATGAGGTGATTCGAACTCAAGACCATCTCAGCCATCTAACCATCTCAGCCAGAGGCCCTTTCGCGTCAAACCATTATTGGTGTCAAATAGAACCAAAGTTGGTCCTACACCCAGACCACACGACTTGAAATTCGGCGAAACGGGATTGCCCATTTGCAAACTACACGATGAGGGAAGATAGATTTCGCGAAGTGATCCAAATAAGTGAATACAGCCACTATACCTGTGCGCTTGATACCTTCACGGATGGTTGACAAGTAGATGAACTCCTTGGCGCTCTCTCATCCGTCGACGTTGGTGATGCGAAGGCAGGACAGGCAGGCGAGAACTTCCACTTCCAGAAGCCCCAGGCCAGCTAGCAGCGGTCGAGGACGCAACTACGCAAGTACCCATGCCTTATATCCGCCAGAACCTATGCTCTGACACGATCCTCCGTCCTTGGGCTCTCCGTCGAGGGGGTCCGCAGCCATTCCCTCGACCTTGCCGTCCTTGCTCCTTGGGCTTTCCGTCGAACAGGCGGCAGGGCGCGTGTGCTGCCTGGGCGTGCGGGGATAATCGGACGAATGAGCGGAGCCAAAGAACACGGTGGAAGAACGAGGCGGCCGTCAGAATGGATATTCAGGACGCTTCGCCTCACCATATTGGTACGAGACTCGAGAGCACCGTTGTCTCCACTCGCCGGTGGCCGCCGTCGCCTGCATAAGAAGACCGCGCAACCGGACGCGCCGGACTAGAGTTTTTTTTCTTCAAACAGGGTCAGGTTAGATTGGTCAAGTGAGGCGACCTTTGATCATGACTAACCCAAATAGATATGGTATGGGTTTGGTTAATATTGCAGGGTACCTATGTACTCCTTGAGTTATGTTTATTTGTAATTATAAATGTAGGAAATTAATACAACTAGATATTGTTTATTTTTAATAACAATACAAGAGAGAACTAAATGTAAATCTAGGGGCTTACTTTAGATTATTTTCTAACTTAGATGAAGTTTAGGGGTTACTTTAGTACATCTTTATAATGGTTGAGGTGAGAAACCTAGACACATATATTCAAGGCTACCTTGTAATGCTTTTAAAATTGTAGATGTGGGTAATTTTGGAAAATAGAATGGATCTAATGGCTATATTGTTATGATTATTCTACCAAATTGATGGCTAGATGTCTTTTATTTTCATGGGAATTTCTAAGATTATTTGTATTTCTAGCACGTATAGTAAAGGTTAATGTGATGTCCCCAATTGGTCATAGTAGGATAATATGAATACCATGGCATTTTTCATAAAACATGCATGATTTGGCATAATTTCATCTAGAGAAGTTATTAGAGTATTGTAGCAATCAATGGAAATAATATACCATTTTTAGAAACCCCACTAGTCTTGACATATGTAGCTTAATTTGCAATTTCTATTAACTCACAACCAAGTGGGGTCGGGGACTGGGGCAGAACCACACACCACTATTAGAGTATATGGGAAGGATCTTGGTAGTTGTGATTGGGTTGAATTAGTTTCTATTTCTATCTCTGCGATTGCTTAGGATCGTAGCACACTATGTGCTTTATAATATTCATATTCTTACATGTTATAAGAGACAGAGGTCTTGAGTTTGATTCCTAGCTGATGCAATTAATATAAATATAATAGTTATTGCTTAGTCTTATTTCCACTGTTCGAGGCCTAAGGGGGCCTACATGAGGGGAATGAAGTACAATTGACCCCATTAGAGAGAACTAGACAATGGAGTACAAGGGCCCAGTAGTTGGCAAGCGGCACTAGTCTACTAGACCATCCAACCCATCTTGGGTGTCGGTACTAGGGCCAATGATGATTTGTTTACACCTTTACTCCACCCTCATCCACCATACTACCTGGACCAGCAACTGCCCTACTACCATATGTGTCCATGCACAATATGGTGGATAATGCACATAACATTGGTGGATAATGCACATAACATTGTATAAAGCCAGCCCCATCCTTGAGCCACGCCAGCCCCTGGGAGATGATCATATCTATCTCCTAGGGCCTTGCAACCTATAGTTATGGGTTCATGTCTGTGATAGTTTTTTCAGCCTAGGGTTTTCCCTATTCTTCTTTACATAGGGGTTTCTATATTTTTTTCTGATCATAGATTGAGTTATATCACCCGTCCCGATCAATAACACTCGCATCTCCGAACTTCATCCTCATATTTGACCTTTCTTCAACACCTCTGTTGACGGTAGTTAATGTCAACCACAAACCGTTAATATACTTTACATAAATGACTAAAATGGATCATCAACGTAGACTTAGGGGTTTCAACTGATAAATTCCATGAGTTTTGGTGAATCTGTGTTTTTAGCAGGATTTAATCAGAAAATCGCCAAAGAGGACCTATTTGTCAAAGGAAATCACGTAATTCCGCAGCATAACCAATGAGAGAAGACTCTAGAAGACTCTAGGAGGTAATCCACTGAAGCACGACACGTGGCACTGACATGTGGGCCCAACCGGTCCCACTGTCAGGCCGACCAGTCTGTGGGCCCTGCTGTCAGCCTCCGCATTGCTATGTCGGTTCTCCACCGCCTCAAGGATCACATCTACGCCATTCTTTTAAGTCAGTTTTATCCGAAGGATCATGATGCTTGAAGGCCCCTATATATACCTGCATGTACCCCCCTCCAGGGCATATCCATGCATATGATCTTGAGAGTCTGAGGGCCAAAAACCATAATCCTATATTTCCACCAGGATCAGAGATAGCAATCAAGAGAAGATTAGTCATCAATAGGATCTAGTCTTGTATTAGAAATAGAGAGATAGAGTGAGAGGGAAGAGTTGTGGAGGAGTCCTAGCCTATCGGTGCTCTCTCTATGGCTTATGCTCTGGCGGAATCAAGTTCTTCTTGAGCTTGCTTATGAGATTCTCTGGTATTGAACTTCTAATTCTAGTAAGCATCTTGTTCATATTGTTCTTCAGGTTTGCGACACACTTTTGAGTACTTTAATCCTTGTAGCTCCTGGGTTAAAGTAGTATTTGTATTGTAAGCGATGGTGCTTAGACTCGGTTACTCATTGGATGTACCCTATATTCTAGATCGGTGGTAGCTCATGAGGGTGACTCTTATAGCCTCGTTCAATCCTTTGTAGTCCACCTCCCAGTTTGTAGGCCTAGCAGGTCCTTGTTACTATAGGAAACATACTCTATCTATGTTTTCTTTAGTAATATCCCCATAATTGAACAATAGAAGACAAAGCTTACCGAAGTTAGAACTAGAAGACCTTAGTGATGTCCTTTATACTCCTATTATCTAGCCTTGATTGTGAAGTTGGGTTAAGTTAGATTTAGTTATTCTTACACATGTTTCCTTGAGATCGATATAAAACTGGGTTACTCCCGGTGAAGTGCTACATCGGTATAATATCCGTGCGCTTGCGGATTATTCTGTGTGCGTTAATTTATACTAACAAGCATTTGTGGCGCCATTGCCAGGGAAACGGTTGCTGAGTTAACTTCGAACCTAGCTTAACCTTGTATCATTATTCTTTTATCTTCTATATTTTATTCTTTTCTTTTTACCATGGATCTAGCATCCACCCCTATCCATCAATATGTTGCACCTACGAGCGCATGCCTAGAGCCACTAGAATCCTCAAAGCCTATCCTAACACCTGGCTATGAGCTGCGCCCTTGTTTAATCAACATGGTCCAGGATCAATCTTTTTTCTGGCGAAGATGATGAAAACCCTTATTTCCACTTAAATGAGTTTGAGCAGACCTGTGCATGCTTATGCATTATGGGCATGTCGGATGAAACCTTATGATGGAAGCTTTTTCCTTTCTCTTTGATGGGAAAAGACAAACGTTGGTACAAGCTCACCATAGGGAGTAGACAAGGAGATTGGGAAACCTTGTGTTCTAACTTTTGCTTGCATTTCTTTCCTATCTCTAGAGTAGTCAACCTTCGTTCAGAGGTTCTATCTTTTAAACAAGAAGAAAAAGAATCTCTAGGCATGGCATGGGAACACTTTAATGCTCTCATTAATATTGGCCCTAATCTTGCCATTCAAGACCCCATTCTTCTTCAACACTTTTACATGGGTCTTGATAGGAAAAACCTCGAAGCATCTTGATACGGCCTGAGGAGACTCGGTCTTGCATGTCTCCGCTAATTTGTGGAGAAGCATTCTTACTAAAATCCTAGAGAACACCCCTGATGAAGTAGAAAAGAAGCCATTAGAGGAGGAATCTCAGATAGCTGAACCCGAATTGTTATCTAACCCATCACCAACTTCAGCTGTCCCAAATCCCGAACCTCCGAAAAAGGAGGAAACTCTAGTTTTGGATTTTTTGCTTGAATTCGAGGATGAACTTTTTGATGAATATGGAGATAACTCGAATTATCATACTATGAGCAGACCCCAGAAGCCTAGGAAATCATCATCCCAGGAAGAAATCCTTGACCCTTCTGAGGAAGCTTTCCTTAAAAAGACTATGAAAGAGCTAGTGTCCATTATGAGCAATGAATGGTTAAAGAATTAGAGCTTTCCTCTTATGTGATTCGCCTAGATTCACCTTCTATATCCATTCATTGCCAAATTAACAAAGCTCCTTTCGATGCTCTTTATAATCTAGTTGTGGGTGTTAATACTATGTCTACATCTTTTGCCCATGATTTATTGAAACACATGCCATTAACCCCAACAACAAAGTCATTGAAAGGTCTTTTATGAAACATTCTCCCAAGTTTGGGGATACTATATGTCCTCCCTATCTAGGTAAAAGGAACCATGGTTCATTTGAGCTTTTATATCTTTGATATCATGGAGTTCGACCTATTGATAGGACAACCAATTGAATAACTCATTTAAGATGGACAAACAGGGAAGTTGAAAATAAGTTTCGGGAAAAACTTTAAGCTTCCTATACCCATTACTCATTCTCTAAATGCTGAGATTGAGCCAATTCCCGAGGAAGACCCAATGGAAGAGGTTAAGGTTGCATCTCTTGATGAATTGATCGAACCCAACCTTGAAGATGATGCTCAGTTCTTCATCAAAGAAGAAGACGAAAATCCTACAGAGCCTGAATCTCTAGATGAATTGCTGGAACCACCTAAGCCCACCATTGAGCTTAAACTCCTGTCTTCTAGTCTTAGATATGCTTTTCTCAATAATGATTAGGATTCTCTTATTATTATAAGTGATAAACTCTCTCAGGAAGAATCCCTATGCTTGATAACTGTCTTAGAAAAGCATCACTCTGCTTTTGGCTACTCGCTCTAAGACCTTAAGGGAATTAGCCCTGCTCTTTGCACCCATCGCATCCCTATAGACCTAGATTCTATACCTTCTAGGGAGCAATAATGTAGGCTTAATAATATGATGAGAGAGGTTGTTAAGAAAGAGGTGTTGAAACTCCTGCACACTGGGATCATCTATCTTGTCCCGTATAGTGAGTGGGTAAGCCATGTTCAGGTTGTGCCTAAAAAGGGAGACATGACTGTTGTTAAAAATGAAAAGAATGAATTAATCCCCCCAAATAACCATCACTGGATGGCGGATGTGCATTGATTACCGAAAACTTAACAAGGCAAGCAAAGAAAGATCATTTTCCGTTGCCCTTCATTGATGAAATGTTGGAGCGACTAGGCAAATCACTCTTTCTTCTGTTTTCTTGATGGGTATTTAGGTTATCACCAGATACCAATCCATCGAGATGACCAAAGCAAAACCACCTTTACATGTCCATATGGAATGTATGCTTATCGTAGAATGTCTTTTGGACTATGTAATGCTCTAGCTTCTTTTCAAAGATGCATGATGTATATATTTTCTGATATGATTGAAGAAATCATGGAAGTTTTCATGGATGATTTTCTGTTTATGGAAAAACTTTTGAAGATTGCCTTGAAAATTTAGATAAGGTTTTGCAAAGATGTGAAGAAAAGCACTTAGTCCTTAATTGGGAAAAATGTCATTTCATGGTTAAAGAAGGCATAGTGCTTGGACACTTGGTGTCTAAATGAGTGATTGAGGTAGATAGAGCTAAAATTGAAGTAATTGAACAATTATCTCCTCCCATAAATGTCAAAGGGATCCGTAGTTTTCTTGGTCATGTGGGGTTTTATCGCCGCTTCATAAAAGATTTTTCACATATTGCTAGACCTCAAACAAATCTTTTGGCCAAGGATGTTCCCTTTGAATTTGATGATGCATGCTTAAAATCTTTTAAAATACTTTAGAAAGCACTCATCTCGACACCAATCATCTAACCCCCTGATTGGTCTTTACCTTTTGAAATTATATGTGATGCTAGTGATTATGCTGTGGGGGCAGTTTTGGGACAAACAAAAGATAAGAAGCATCATGTAATTGTTTATGCTAGCAAAACTCTGACAGGACCTCAACTTAATTATGCAACAACTAAAAAAGAACTCCTGGCTATTATTTTTGCCATTAATAAGTTTAGATGTTACTTAGTAGGAGCTAAGGTGATTGTTTATACTGATCATGCTGCTTTGAAATACTTGCTCAATAAGAAAGATGCTAAACCAAGACTCATAAGATGGATTTTCCTACTCCAAGAATTTGACTTAGAAATAAAAGATAAAAAGGGAGTAGAAAATTCTGTTGTCGATCACCTGTCCAGAATGCAGTTTGAAAATCCACAAGAACTACCCATCAACGATTCACTGCAGGATGACACGCCCTTCAAAAATCATGAAATCCGACCCCTGGTATGCGAATATTGTTAATTTTATGGTTGCGGGTTATGTACCATCAGGGGATAACAAAAGGAAGCTTATTTATGAAAGTCTTCTCCACATATGGGATGAGACATACCTCTTTAGAGTCTACTCTAATGGCCTACTCAAAAAGTGTGTGCTAGTAGAAGAAGGCATCAAGATCATCGAGCGATGCCACTCATCACCATATGGAGGACATTATGGTGCATTTCACACTCATTCAAAGATCTGGCAAAGTGGATTCTTTTGGCCAACCATGTATAAAGATATGAAGGACTTCATCCGAAGGTGTGGTTCATGTTAGAGGCACGGGAATATCAATTCAAGAGAGGCCATGCCACTCACCAACAACCTCAAGATTGAGCTTTTTGATGTCTAGGGTATCGATTACATGGGACCGTTTCCAAAGTTAAAGAACTATGAATATATCTTGGTGGCAGTTAACTATGTATCCAAGTGAATTGAAGCCATGCCATGTAGAGCTGCTAATGCAAACAACTCCAAGAAGATGTTTGAAGAGATAATATTTCCATGATTTGGAGTTCCAAGGATGGTGATTAGTGATGGAGGTACTCATTTCACTGACATGAACTTTCACAATTACTTGCTAAGACACAGGATCCATCACAACATTGCTACTCCATACCACCCTCAAACAAGTGGCCAAGCAGAAATGTCAAACAAACAAATCAAGAATATTCTGTAGAAGACGGTCAATGAAATGAGGACTACATGGAAGGATAGACTACCCGATGCATTATGGGCTTACAGAACGGCCTATAAAACACCACTTGGGATGTCACCATATCAACTCATCTACAGGAAGACCTGTCATCTACCTATGGAGCTAGAATTCAAGGCTCACTAGGCTAACAAACGATGGAACATGGACTTTGAAGCTGCAGGAACCAAGAGGAAAATACAACTCTCTGAGCTTGATGAATGGCGTGAAAAAGTATATCATAATGCCAAGATATACAAGGAGAGGACAAAAAGATGGCATGATAAGAGGATCAAGAAGAAGGAGTTTGCCCTGGGAGATAAGGTATTACTTTTAAATTCTAGGGTTAAATTATTCGGGCACGAAAAAATTCAAAGCAAATGGGAAGGACCATTCAAGGTTATAAGCACCTCATTGCATGGAGCAGTAACACTTCAAAATGACAAAGGTACATTATTCAAGGTAAATGGTCACCATCTCAAGATCTTTCTAGAACCTAAAAAACCACCTGAGGATTTGGATGAGGTAGATTTTCTGATTTTACCATAGATTTACACCTATGCCGTCCTCTTTATGTTTCGTAATGCATAAATATATTTTTTGGGATTAGATAGAAATTAGAAACCGCCGTGAGAAAAATCTCCACGAGAGGCCACCATGTGGGACCGGCTAGTCCCACCTAACAGCCACCTTGCCTCCGGTCGATTCTCTCGTATCTTCTAGAGACTTCCCCTCTACAATCTCATAGTTTTTTGCCACATTTGTTTTTCCTTCATTACGAGACCCTAATGGATAGATCTTGACCCTTGCTGCATGTTTCACCCTATATAAATGAGCTCTTGCCTGCCTCCATAGTCATTCCAACAAGCCTCCTTTCTCCAATAGCACCAAAGCTCTCCTCCTCCTGAGTTCCAATGGCCAACAAGCAAATCGTCCCCTATGGAGGAGATCTTAGCAAGAAGCTTGATGCTCTAGCGCTTAGCATCGTCCCACCACATGAGATAGCCCCTGTTTGTCAAAGCCAATCCTACTTTGCCTAAGCTATCTGTCGCCCAATGATTGCTCCACCACCTCCACGTCTATTCCTTAAAGACAAGCCATGCCAGCAAGAGCCTCGGCTAGATGTCCCAAAGTTGATCAAGGAGATGAAGGAGATCAACCTCCTTCCTTTAAAAGGGTAGGAGACACTAACCAGAGTGAAGACCAATAAGTTCGGCGATGTTACATGCGCTAAGTATAAGTCGGTCACCCCACATACAACTATTGATGGAGTCTGGGCTATCCCAGAGCAGATTAAGGTTGTTCCTCCTATGGAGAAAAAGAAGAGGGCACCACCAACTATTCTAGAGAATGAGGAGAAGTGCCCATAGATGACCATTGCACTCTTGCAAAAGAAAATTGAAGATCTTACTGATCATGTCCATACTTTAGAGCAGAGGATTGACGAAGAACACGTTCATCGCAAGAGCCTAGAACACGATGTAAATGTTTTAAATCGTTATGTTACCAAGTCTAAGAAGTAAGAGTTAGATAGATGATGATAAGGCACGAGTAGTTAGGTTAAGTGTTTAAAGAACATATGTTTAGGTTGATCGTTTAGCTCAGTTGTTAGATTTGTTAAAGTTTGTGTTAGCTAGTCAAAAGTTTGTGCTTAGGTTGGTTTGTGTAATAAAGTGCCCTATGATATGGAATCTTGTTATTATTACCTGCTCTCTATTTTGGATATGTGTTTGTCTCCACATGGTGTGCATAAAGATAAAACAGGAAACAAGTGTGGGGATGCACACCATGATAATAGAATGGAATTCGATCACAAAAATCATGAAATTCAGGAAGTCATGGACCAAGGACCACATCGACCAAAGGTGGACCCAACTAGGCTCTGGAGCAGGCTGCCTAGTCTCCTCTTTGGGTTGGCTAGCCCACCATAGTGGCCTCCCTCCTCGTGCTTCGTCCATGCTCAGGTTTACGGCCCATATGTTCTATTTTCACCTATCTTGCTTTCCATTTCGAACCGAACTGAAAAACCCTTTGATAAATGACTTTAAAACATAAGGAATATTATTTCAGTCATGACTAAAAGATAGACTCACATAATACTTTTCCTAGAAGTCTTGCTACTATTGGGAACTTATTATTAGGGACCCCATGATACTTAAGTTATTGTGGAATGAGATATAGTAGAAAAATAAGAACTTGATTCTTGATGTCTCGCTGTTGGAGAATTTTATTTCAAAAAGTTAAAAGAATAGCTACACCTCTCCTTTGTGGTAAGTAATGTCCCACCAGAGCCAAACATGATATATAGACTAGGGAAACCTTCTACATATGGTACTTGTCATTGTATTGAGTTTGGTCAAACCTTATGACCCTTGTCAAGAAATTTATCATGCTCCCAAGATCAAGATCATGTACACTTCACATATATCTACTGCTCTTACGCTGGGAGTACGCAACAACATGATTTCCATCCACCCAAAAATGCTCTACTCCTACACCGAGAATAGACACAAAAATATTTGTTAGGATAAATGCTCTAAGTCTTGTAAGTATCTCCCTTGAAAAGTTTCAGTTAAAGAAAAAGAGGCATGGGCTATGCAAAAGTTATTCATGAAAGAAAGAAAAAAAAGTATTGAAAAAAATGGACAAGTGTCCAAGATAACTAAAACAATGGGTACTCAGATGCCTGCCTGAAAAAAGAGAAGAAAGATGAATCAGATAGCCCATGTTCTCTTGAAAGTGTTTCAAAGTTTTAACAAGAGAGATATGTTTTAAGGAGCATAGTAGAATTAGGTTAGCCACCATATACATATCCACGCAAATGCACATCTTGATCTAAGAGTATGACATTTTTCTTCTTGGATCCTTGTTTTGAGTTTACAATATATGCAATGCAAGTATGTTCTCATATTCATCTCTACCTAAGCTCCACAAGCTTTCAGAAGTAGGCAAAAAGAAGGCAAAGTCATCAATGCCTTGGTGAGGATCCAAAAATACTATATACAATGAGTAATTTGAGAGTACCACAAGAGGAGAAGGTAAGCTATATTTTGTTTTAAAAAATTTTAAAATGTTTCTCCAATTGACTTGACTGAAGGAAGATGGTGATCAGTTTCAAGCTGTTCTATTCTTCAACCGCCCAAAATTTCATGGTAGACACGTTGAATCCTACAGTGCATGCATGACTAGAAATATTTTTATGTTAATGACTTATCCTAAGGTTATGTCTTAAGAAATCCATCCTTTTATCGAGGATGAGTAAATGTCTTACAATGTGGGGAGTTTGTTGACAATAGTTAATGTCAACCACAAACTGTTAATATACTTTGCATAAATGACTAAAATAGATCATCAACGTAGACTTACGGGTTTTAACTGACAAATTTCATGAGTTTTGGCGAATCTATATTTTCAGCAGGATTTAATCAGAAAACCACCAAGGAGGACTTATTTGTCAAAGGAAATCATGTAATTCTGCAGCATAACCAACCAGTGAAGACTCTAGAAGACTCCAAGAGGTACTCCACCGACCAATCTATGGGACCCGCTATCAGCCTCCGCATTGCTATGTTGGTTCTCCACCACCTCAAGGATTACATCTATGCCGTTCTTTTAAGTCGATTTGATCAAAAGGTCCAGGATGCTTGAAGGCCCCTATATATACCTGCCTGTACCCCCCTCTAGGGCATATCCATGCATATGATCCTAAGAACCTGAGGGCCAGAAACCCTAATCCATATTTTCACTAGGATCAGAGTTAGCAATCAAGAGAAGATTAGTCCTCAATAAGATCTAGTCTTGTGTTAGAAATAGAGAGATAGAGTGAGAGGGAAGAGTTGTGGAGGAGCCCTGGCTTGTCGGTGCTCTCTCTATGGCTTGTACTCTGGTGGAATCAAGTTCTTTTTGAGCTTGCTTCTGAGATTCTCTGGTATTCAACTTCTAATTCAAGTAAGCATCTTGTTCGTATTGTTCTTCAGGTTTGCGACGCTCTTTTGAGTACTTTAATCCTTATAGCTCCTGGGTTAAAGTAGTATTCATAGTGTAAGCGTGGTGCTTAGACTCGGTTACTCATGGATGTACCCTATATTCTGGATCGGTGGTAGCTCACAAGGGTGACTCTTATAGCCTCATTAAATCCTTTATAGTCCACCTCCTGTTTGTAGGCCTAGCAGGTCTTTGTTACTATAGGAAACATACTATGTCTGTGTTTTCTTTAGTAATATCCCCAGAATTGAACAATAGAGGACAAAGCTTACCGAAGTTAGAACTAGAAGACCTTAGTGATCTCCTTTATACTCCTGTTATCTAGCCTTGATTATGAAGTTGGGTTAAGTTAGATTTAGTTATTCTCACACATGTTACTTAAGATCGATATAAAGCTAGGTTACTCTCGGTGAAGTGCTACATCGGTATAATATCCGTGTACTTGTGGATTATTCTGTGTGCGTTAATTTATACCAACAACCTCCTCTCCTCCAATGTTTCTAATAGATGACATGACATGCTTATGAACATGTCCAAGGAACCTATCTACCATCACTACCACCACATGAAATCATCGATGTCGACCTATTGTCCACGAGCACGAGACATTGTCTATCTCTAGGATTTAGTTTGGTAGCATAGCCGCTAGGGTCATCATCTTTATAGGTCATGATTGTACCCATGTTGCTCTCATTGCAACATGGCTATCACTCTAAGTTAGCATGCTCCACTGGGCCAATAGGCTATCGCCACTCCAATGAAGCCACCACTGCTCGTTATCGTTCTTGGCTAGATCAAGCTGATTATGTGCATGTGTATATTTTGTTGATGATTTGTAGGTGCTCCCCACTCCATGGCTACAACAACAAAGAATCGATACAAGCTACGTTGGCAACAACATGCATGGCTATCATCCACTTCAGAATTCATACATGCTACCTCAACAACAATATGCATGGCTATCACCCACTTCAAAAACTCGTTAGATTTCATTCGAGTTTGAGTGTTTGCATACACTACAACTATAAGGGGATGTTAGAGTATATGGAAACAATCTATATAATTACATTAGCGTAGGTTTAGTTTCTATCTCTTTCCACTAGATTATTTATGATACAAGCCACCATACATTATATAAACATCCCACAAGGCTCAGTACATATCACCCAATATTCATAATCTTCGTATTCTCACAACAAAAACCATCAAAAGGAGGGTAGCAAGTTCTCCTTTCCTATTATGTTCACTATTCCATTGTTTAGTTTCCCTCTTTCTTTCTCACATACTATGGTTATTTCATGGTGCTTGTCTAAGCCCTATGGTGTGTGTGGGTAATCAATTTTGTCGCTACACTCATGGTCATGGAGGCTAGCCAGCAGAGTTGTGGTTCCAATTGCTGTGTGGCTATATATGAAAGGGCCATTCTCTTAGTTTGTCCATTATGGGCAACAATAATGGAGGAGGGAGCCACCATGAATTGATTGGTACTATGGATCCCTTGATGCTTGGTCTGTTCTCTGGTTCTCATTGGTTTCATGATGATATCAATGCCAACTCATGACTATGCATTGGCGCCTTTTGTTGTGTGCAACACCTTACTCCATTGAAAACCTATAGAAAAATTCTTCAATAGGAACTATGACAATGCCATGCCTCTCCTTGGAGACGTCGCTATTGATCTATATGAAACGGTTGCCTTCTGGTACTATATCATATACTTTCTACTGATAGTGTATCTATGTGAATACCTTGATCTGATTTAAATTGGATTTTTTAAACTTTTTAGCTGGCTCTATGGCCTTTGCATTGAACTCATAGTCTCAACCACATCACGAGACACCAAACAATTTACAAACTCTAGGAGGGGTGTGTCTAGACACATGACACACCCAGGTCCCAACTCATCCTCATTCTAGCCAACTCATGTGCAACAGCATTACAAGCTCTAGGAGCTAACAAGACACCCTCATGAACAAAATGATCATTTAAGAGCTCACGTAAATCTCTAAAAACATCATGCTGCAAACTGCTAAATCCATGGCATGAGAGGATATGGCTTGCTTCAGTACTGATGAATCGACCTTGATCTGTATCCAAGAGATTCCTAGGTCATTGGCCAATAGGAGGGCCTTTATACATGCCTCGTCCTCGGTTGTACGTGAGAGCATCTAGTGCAGCCGATAATTGTCCTGCTCCCATAGCGACAACATCACTAAGATGATATCTAATTATAAATCCCCAACCACCCACAAGTGTCTCCTTTACGAATGCACCGTCAGTATTTATTATCAGTTGTCCTGACGGGGGAGGTATCCATTTTTGCAAACTTCTATTTCCCACCACTGGCTTCACCTTCTCCTGACTTCCAAGATCACATAAGAGATTTAGAATTACACTTGTAATCTCATCCCATGTGAGCCCTCTTTCGCCTTTGTTCATTTTGTTATGGACACTCCACCATTTCCATAATAGAATCACCACCTTTAGACTATCTTTCTATTGGATCTGCAGCACGCCTTGTAGCACTTCCCATGCTGATTTTTTTTGTTAGAAGCTGCTGGCATATCGGGTCAAGCTGGAGATCAAGCCAACACTTCTTGACAAACTTACACTTGAGGAAACAATGACCACCATCCTTGTCTAGCCTCCAACATACCAAACATCTAGTGTCTAGCACCATCCCTCTCTGTTGGATATTCTGTTTTAGAGGTAAACTATTCTGTGCCAAGCGCCATATGAAATGTTTGATTTTGGGAGGACATGCCAACTTCCATAGCTTGCGCCAAACTGGACCCTCTCGGTTAGTATAGTTGGTTGAACTGCATTGTCCCCCTTGTTGGACCCTACGATGATCCTTCTCCTTGTCAAGGACATGGTATGCTGACTTTACAGAGAAAACCCCCTGACAATCAAAAAGCTAGACCAATATATCTTCATGCCTTGGACTTGTGGGTGTAGCTAGGATATGCTACACATCCTATGCCCAAAACACATCCAGCACTAGTTGTTCATCCCACCAACCAGTCCCTAGATCTATAAGATAGCTCCTCCACCCGAGTTAGTAGAATCTATCCTTGCTGTGTAATCGGTTGCCTAGTAACACTGTTGGTAGTCCATTGGTCATCCTAGATCCTTATTATATTGCTCCCATCTCCTACTCTCCAAATGAGTCCTGTTATTCAAGCCTTGAAAACATCTAATTATGCTTCTCAAGTGTAGGAAATACCTAGTTTCTCCTATGATGTTAATAGTGAGCCATGATCTCCATATTTAGCTCTCAAAATCTATCCACACAGAGAGTCAGGATTTTGCACAAGCCTCCAACCTTCCCAGGCAAGCATCGCCAAGTTGAACAAATGTAAATCACCGAAGCCTAGGCCCCCTTCTCTTTCATTGAACTCATTACATCCCAAGAGACCCAATGCACCTTCCTCTCCTTATCTTGTTGTGCCCACCAATATCTACAAATCATCCTACTTAGTTATATCATCACATAAAGATTTAGTGAGATCAAAGCAGGACATGGCATATGATGGTATTGCTTGCGCTATTGCTTTGATAAGGGTCTCTTTCCTGGCTTTTGATAACTACTTCTCCTTCCATCCCTGAATCCGCTTACTCTCCCCTTTAGATAAGCAAAGAGCTTTGTCTTCTAAGTGCCCAAATAGACAGGTAGACCCAGATATATGGTATTCATGGCTTCCTACGATAATCCCAGCATATTCATGAAAATATTCCTATCATGTGGTTTTGTATTTTTGCTTAACATTATGGAGGATTTCTCCTTATTGATCATTTACCATGAACATACTTCATACAGTTGTAGGACGTCTCAGATGATCTACATTCCTTTCATCAGCTTTAAGGAGAAGCAAAGAATCATCTGTGAACAAGAGATGAGTTATACTCAGAGCTATTGCACATATGGAGACTCCGTGTAATAGGCCCTCCACATACTTCTGCTTTCTTCATCAGCGCTGAGAAGCCTTCCACACACAAAAGGAATAAATAGGGTGAAATTGTCCCCTTGTCATAGCCCCAGGGATGGACAAATTTGTTCTATGAGTCCACCGTTCACCTCCACCCTATATTATATTTCACTATGGTAATACACTTCATAATTAGATCCAATGATCATGAAAGCCCAGTTTCCTCATCATTTTCTCCACAAAAGGCCACTCAGCCCAGTCATAAGCTTTACTCATATCCAACTTTAAAGCTGCATACCATCACTACCACTTCTCTTTGTCTGCATAAAATATGTCATCTCATAGGCTATAAGGACATTATCTAGGATTAGACATCTAAGGACAAATGCACTTTGGTTCTATGAAATAATATGGGGCAAATAGCTTTGAGAGTACCTTCAAGGCAATTTTATATACAACATTGCACAAGTTGATCGGCCGCATATCTTTTAGCTTCTCTAGATGTTGAACCTTGGGGATCAAAACAACTATGGTACCATTCAAGACATCCGGCATTAGACCACCATTTAGAAAATGTTTCACCTCTTTGGTAACGTCGTCTCGAACCATGCACCAATATTTCTTATAGAAAAGAGATGGCATCCCATCACAACCCGACGCCTTGAGATCTCCAATACTATCAAGTCCTTTTTTAATCTCTTCATTCTCAAGTCCTACAATAGCATATTATTCGTATCTAGGGTGACTTAGTACTATAGATTGAACTACCACTGTTGCCACTTTTACTACCATAGAAGACAGAAGCGATGGTGTGATACTTTCACCGTCGGTTAGATCGATAGGGAGGCCTAGAAAGGATTCAAACCGGCAGATGAAACTTCTAGCACCGATGGTTGAACCATCAATGAGGTGGTGCTAGTGGGGTTGAATTCCACCATTGTTTGGAACACCGAGCCGACTGAGATACACGGTAAATTCAGCGTCAGTGTTGAATGTCCCAAATTCCACCGTTCGTTTGGAACACGACCGTTTGGTTTACTGGCGATAAATTCAGCGTGAGTGTTGAATGTCCCAACTTCCAACACCGTGTCACCACTTCCACTAGGAACCATCGTACCTCGTCTTCCCTGATGCATATGCCTAGATCACGCATCTTAATTGCTCCTTTTCGCTTCTCCGTCTTCAAGGTTGGCCTATTTTAAGCTATGTCTGGGTGCACCTCTTAGCCTTATTCCACACACTCTTTCTCCTTCAATCTTTTAGAATAGATACAAAATAGATACATTATTATAGAATAGATACACTCTTCCTTGTCCTTGCTATCTCGGGCTACGGCCTAGTACTTGTGGTGCAAGGTGCCGAACAGGAGAGCACCTTGATGATTGCACATGTTCTTTCCAGATCTTCTGTTAACAAAAGATGTGCAATTATCAGGATGCTCTATACTCCACAGCGGCGTTGGGAGAAGTACTTCAAGATTGGGTGCTTTATATTCCATCTTAAAGCTCTCACAGTCAAGAAGTAGATCTGCATCCCTTGACCATGTTGCAAGATGGAAGGTAGAGCACCTCACTGATGGTAAAGTTTTGTGAGGTGTTGTGTCATTCTTGGCCTTCAAGATTAGATGCTCTATGTTTCATCTCTCTCCTCTCACGGTCGAGATGTAGATCTGCATCCATCGATCGTGATAGGTGCGAGATGGAAGATAAAGCACCTATGCTAGTGCAAGTTTGTGAGGTGCTCCCTCTTGATCTCCTCTGGTGGTAGCACAATGACATTGGGATAAGTACTTTAAGATTGGGTGCTTTATATTCCATCTTGGATTTCTTATAGTCAAGAAGCAGATCTGCATCCTTTGACCGTGAGGGTTCCAAGATGGACGACAGAGCACCTCACTGAGAGTGAAGTTTTGGAGGTGCTGCGTATGGTCTCTAGGTTTGCTTTTTGTACTTGCTACTGGTGGAGTGATGGTTTGTATCTGGGAACCGCCGTATGATATGGCTTTGTTATCTCATACCTAGCGGCACCTCGGCGATGGTTCCTCCCACAAAAAATGGAACGAATGAAGAAAGAAAGAGAACAATGAAGAGATTCATGCGTCAATATAGTTTTGGCCACACACATAAGAAAACTAAAATGATAATAAAGCATGATAGTTAAGCAAATTCTCACTGTCATAATAATTAACATAACATTTATTATATAATTACATGTCTACTATTGTCCTCAGACTCCCCCTTCTTGTCAGTGACCTCCTAGCGGCCGCCACTTGCTTGGAGCTAGCCTTTAGGGTGCCCGGTAGTTTTGTTATCAGCAAGCTAATTGGGCATGTCCTCCTCCTATGGCATGGTTATTAGCACTAGAGGGGCTGAGCCACATGGTGGAGTCAATTTTTTCCATCTAGCTTCCAACGTCGTTCTAGGAGAAGTGTGCTCCACTAAGATCGTGGGAGACGTGGCCTTGTATTAACACCTGCTCTCAGTTGGTGCAATTGAAGGGAGCTCCAATGGGTTCCTAGCTCACCTATCCTTCTATAAAAGCGGAGGCTAAGGCGGGGAGGCAAGTATGATTCCTTTCTAAACTTATTACACTTACCTTGCTTCTCATTATCTTCTAATTCATCCGGCACTCCATTGAGACACCCCAACTTCCAAATCTCATCCAATGGCGGAGTGGTAGAAGTGCCCAATGGAAGACTTGCCGGAGGAGAGGGTGTTTGGAGGTCCTCCCCTCCTTCATGACAGTCTACGATAGGAGCATGGGTAAGTATGGATCTTGCATTTCATCTTACTCTGGTAGCCTTGGTGCTTCCCCTTTGTATAGTGCTATCTCTATGGCGTATCTGGCGCTGCACTTCCCCGCTGATGGGGAAAGCACCTCGGCATCACCGCAACCAGTGCCCCGATCCACCCTCGAGGAGGAGAGCCAAGAGGCGGACCATCTGCAACTATGCCTCAATGTCAATGCCTAGTCGTGGCTCACTAGTAAAGCATGGGGCATGATCTTGCTCTTTTACTTCATGCGATGTTGTGTGTTTAGTTGTAGGGTTTTCTTGTCACATTTTTTAGCCATCTAGGAGCAGCTGAACACCATGTAGACTGAGGCAGCGGAGTTGCGTCAAGCCAATGATGACCTGGCCCGACAGACGACAGAGGCGATCCTCCTTCACCGGGATGCCGACGACAATGCCTTCGTTGCCGTCCGGTTGTTGGCGAAAAATAGCCACCACTTCGACACCCTCAACTAGGCAGTAGTCGCTGCCGTCTGCACGGTGGCACCTGCGGGGGCGACCACGGAGTAGTGCCTCCATGCCTTGCCAGCGCGGGTTGTGGAGGTGACCAACTATGACATTTGCTAA
The DNA here is from genome assembly GCF_019320115.1 of Miscanthus floridulus. Classification (NCBI taxonomy): domain Eukaryota; kingdom Viridiplantae; phylum Streptophyta; class Magnoliopsida; order Poales; family Poaceae; genus Miscanthus; species Miscanthus floridulus. Next base: position 51,853,872 of record NC_089589.1, on the reverse strand, counting down.
GGGGCCACTGGGGCCCTGACCACCACCCAGCTTTGGCATGGGGGCCTGCATGGCCTAGAGGTAGGGTTCCCACCATGGTCATCCTTTCACAAGCAAGAAGACTTGGTCGTCTACTTTAATGCCGCCGCTGAGGCCGTCTTGGCCGTGATGGATGTACATGACATCATTCTTAATGCTCCCAGCGAGTAGTTGGATTGTAACCTACCTCTGCATCCTGTACAAAAAAATGTTCATACTACTAGTTACTTTGAGTTTGAACTTTGAACATCTTTGTGTTTACTATTGCCTGGAAAGTTCCATTTGTGCGCTTTTGACACATATGATACCGTATGACACATTTGTTGTTAGGTGCTAACATCTTCATAGGACCCAATCACCACCGCCCGTAGCCTTCACCGCCGCTTGCAGATGGTCTGGATGGTACCACTTTCGTTAATTTCCATGCCCATGCGTGAGTCCCGCGCGTTTTTATAATGTTTTGCACAAATTTCCATTCCTGCGTCTGATACTGTTCCTTACAAAGCACGCTCCCCACCTTGTCTTTCTCCTCATAGCTTTTGTTCCTCATCATCGCTCCTGTCCCCTAGTGTTGAACTACGCGACCGCCCCTACTCAGCGGCGTGAAAGCCGCCACTCATCGCCGACAAGCTAGTGCCCCATGCTAGTACGCATCACCAATAGGGCCCACATAGTTCCACCGATGACCAAGCTGGTACTCATCACCGCTGTGGCTGCTCAAGCTCAATCCCGCAAGATCCAAAGGCAATGGTAATGCTTTCGCACTTCCCTTATCCATCTTTTTGCAGGTGCTCCTTCTCTAATTTAGGCCATAGCATCACTGCTTCCATCGTCAGCCCCGGTACAGCAGATCCTTGTCAAGATGGAGGAGACCCCAACAAGAGGAACGAAGTGGCTGTCCTCATAGACCGTCTTGGTCCTCATCCTCTACTGCCTCACCGCCCGGTCCTTGTATAGCTGCAAGTGTCCATCGCTCCCAGAACCACCTCATCTTGTAATCCGAGTACCATAAGGGAGCTGCCCTAGATTATCGCCGAATTATTCTATCGTAGCTGGAAAGGCAAAAGCAACTTCACCAACGTCACCGGTGAATACCCCTCCTTGACCTTATTGCCCTTCCTCAATCAGGATGTTGTGATCTCAGATTGCTGCCATGGTCTCATCCTTTGCTGGTGCATTGGGTTTTGCTATGTTGTCTGTAATCCGGTGACTAACAAATGGTGGTTACTACCGGATAGCCACCGTTCATTTGGTTTAGCTCGCTTGGGGTTCGATCTGACAGTCTCCTCGCATTTCCATGTGAGTGAATATGGGATGAGGCCAGGCGGGTGAGTTAGTAGGTGTGAATATATACTCATCTAACGCTGCAGCATGGATGTTTAAGGAATCTGAATGGGGTGACTATGTTGTATGCACATATTCGACAAGTGTGTTTCTTAATGGTTTTATGCACTGGCTGGGGTTGTCCCAATAGCTGCTATTGATATGCAGGGAAATACATGGAGGACAATTCATTGGCCACATGGTGTGCAATCTCCATTCATGAAGCTTAGGGTCATTTGTGTTTATGTACTGCTAGTATGTATAGAAAGTCTCAGTTTCATTTTGAATCCTACAAGAATATGGTATAGCAGATCCTTGTCAAGATGGAGGAGGCCCCAACAAGAGGAACGAAGTGGCCATCCTCATAGACCATGTCTTGGTCCTCATCCTCTACTGCCTCACCGCCCGGTCCTTGTATAGCTACAAGTGTCTATCGCTCCCAGAACCGCCTCATCTTGGAATCCGAGTATCATAAGGGAGCTGCCCTAGATTATCGCCGGATTATTCTATCATAGCTGGAAAGGCAAAAGCAACTTCACCAACGTCACTAGTGAATACCCCTCCTTGACCTTCTTGCCCTTCCTCAATTAGGATGTTGTGATCTCAGATTGTTGCCATGGTCTCATCCTTTGCTGGTGCGTTGGGTTTTGCTATGTTGTCTGCAATTCGGTGACTAACAAATGGTGGTTACTATCGGATAGCCACCGTTCATTTGGTTTAGCTCGCTTGGGGTTTGATCCGACAGTCTCCTCGCACTTCCATGTGAGTGAATATGGGATGAGGCTAGGCGGGTGAGTCAGTAGGTGTGAATATCTACTCATCTAACACTGCAGCATGGATGTTTAAGGAATCTGAATGGGGTGACTGTGTTGTATGCACATATTTGACAAGTGTTTCTTAATGGTTTTATGCACTGGCTGAGTGCTTTTGAATGATTTTCCTGCAATGGCTAAGGGAGGAAGAAGAGGGGTTCCATGGTGCACTGGCTACCAGCCTAAAGGAAGCTTTGCCTCGGAAGCAGAGTGCCCCTTAGAAGCGGAGCACATCTACCTCATTTTCATTATGTAAGTCTATAGGGAGCAGTACCTCTATTCTACAATCTATGTACCGCTTGTGTTAGTACATCAGTTAACACAGTTGTTATGTTAGTATGGATTGTTATTGTAAAAAGTACTCTTGTTTGTGGACATGATGTGTGGATGTAATGATTATATCTGTATGGTGTATGTTCAGTAAGCTATTAAAGCCTAGCTAAATAAGTAAATATGTTTTTTTGTCACTATTGGATGTAAGTGTCGTTGGTTGTTTTGTCATCACCACCGCCACATACCCATTGGTGAAAAGTGAATCACCACCAAATCGTTTAGTAATCTGACATGGACTAGAGGATCATCCTAGGTGGATCATACTGCAAGGCGACGGTGACCATGACCATTGAACAGACGGTTCACACGGCCATGCGATGGTGATGTTCACCTCAACACAGATATGCCGGATGTCAAAGCGACGGTGAACGTGCACTGCACACAGTCGGGTCGCTGTGCAATGCGATGGTGATCATGACCATTACACAGGTGGTTCGGATGCCCCCACGATGGTGCTATTCACCTCGCCACAGATGTATCAGACGTGAAGGTGACGGTTAACCCGCACAACACATAGTCAGGTCGTGGTGTAAGGCAACAGTGATTATCACGATTACAGTCAGATCATTGACCAATGTGGTGGTATTGAGGAGCCATCACAGTCGGTTCTAAACTGACCATGATGACTTCGACTATCACCATCAAGTGTTTACTGCTGAGGCTGAAAACCGGATGTGATGGGGGGTTCTGAGCCGACTGTGATATGTCTGTATGGACTAGTGACTTTAGCTTCCACATAGAGTAGCAGATCGTCCATGTTATTACCTGCATGGAAAGTGAAAAGCTCTTGATAAAAATTAGTCACCACCGCCAAGATCTCCCCCTCATCTTCCATCATCCTCCCATCATACAGAATTATTCGCCACACCCTACTCCTTTTCCTCTCCGAAGCATACTGGTGAAAAAAATTTCATGTTACGATCTCCTTACTCTAGCCAATGCACCTTTGCTCTCTATCTCCAATAAATATTCCTTTGTTCTTCAAGCCGCTCTAACTTATACTTCAGTAAATCCAGCCTACCCGGTGTAGAGCTGGTGACTGGTCCTCGACGACACTCCTCCAGTGTCCTCCTTGCCACTTTTATTCTCTTCTCAAGATCTCCTAGCACATTCTAGCTCCAATCTGTCAAGTCCATTGCCACATTATGTTACAGCCTCCTGGACTTGACCCGCCCGAGCTTTCATTGTCAACTTCCAAGCATTTTCTACAATCACTCCGCATTGCTCTTCCTGTGCCCAGCCAGCCTCAAAACGAAAACAAGTTGGGCTTCTTCGCGACCCCGCTCTCTCTAGTCCCCCACTACGTATCAACAATCACAAGACAGTGATCCGAGTGACGTGGATCCCCCGTTGTGACCTTGAGAGAGGGGAATCTCATCCTCCAATCTCCATCAGCTACCGCCCGATCCAGCCGCTCCCATACGTAGTGTTCCCCTGAATGGCAATTATTTCTCCAAGGAGTTGATAGATCAGAGAGTCCACACTCCTCTGGAGCCTCCCTGAACTGGTCCATACACATTTGCAGGCGATCAGGTCCTCCTTCCTTCTCACAACTCAATAGGATCTAATTGAAATCTCCCATACATAGCCAAGGATGCTATGCGCCGCATTAAGCGTTTGCAGCGCCTTCCACGACAATGCCTTCCTCTCCGTACTTGGTTCACCATAAAAGCCTGTGAACTGCCTGACAAACCCATCTACCTCCGTCACATTGATATATAATTTGGACATCATAAGGACGTGAACATTAAACCCCCTTTTCCAAAAAATCGCTAGGCCCCCGCTTCTCCCCACACAATCCTTCACCATCATATTACACATCCCCAACATCCACCTGAAACCTTCAATTCTGCGCTCATCCATTTTGGTCTCGGATAAGGCCACAAACTGCCACGCAGTTCCCCAACCCGCGACATTTCCATGCTATAAGCTTCATTTTGTCATGCGGAGTGTTCCGACAGCCCCGCGTTCAACAAGTCATCATCAACGCCTTCCACAGTTACGTCACCCACCTTTGCCTTCTTCAAATTTCCCTCACCTTCCTCATCCACCTCCATCTGCTTGGATTAGGTAACAACATCATGTCTAACATCATGACTTTCTTGGATGCATTGTTGTGGACTCACAAACCTCAACCTTTTTTGCGGTGGTTCCAGGTGAATTTAAGCTTTGGACCCTAGTGAGGTGCCTTAAAGGAAGAATCTTGATGGTGGAACCTTAGTTTTGTAATTTGATTTTACTTTTGTCAGCTAGCATAGAGGTCGTTATTGCCACCTTCAACATTGTTTTCATCGACATATGCCTCTGTTCATCTTCCCCAGCCAATAATGCGTATGAATATAGGAATTTTGGGAATTCCACAGGATTGGATTGGTCTGAAAGGGAAGACACTAATAGACAAGAGTGGAAGAAAGTGCTTATATGCCATGGATTGCTTGGTGGTTCGGAGCTGAAAATACTGGTTCGTTTGACTACGGTCCTAAGGCTGCTGATTTTTGTCTGTCTTCTTACGTGATACCAATATGACAGATTGGTGATCACCATATCCTAGACATCTTCACGAATTGTTGGTGCAGTGGTTAGGACTTAGGAATTGTAGTTCCATTTTCTAAGAAAGTTTGATGTGCAGAAAGCCAGAAACTCTTTCCATCCAGGTTTGATGACCTGGTAGGTGATGCTGTGGTCAATTGTTGTCTATCAGGAATTCAGCATACGCAACATCCCAGTGATAAAAGCAGCTGTCGTCTCTTCTATTTAATATTCTTAATTACCTAGATCAGTGGCAAAAAAAAAAAAGAAATCAGGGAAAGAAAAATCTTGTTCTTAGATCTGGATAGTTAAGCAGCCGTGCTACTACCCAATAACACTGACTACTGATTTAATTAAATGATGTTGGATCTCAATTCGAAGTGTAGATTTTTTGTAAGCCAACTCCATTAAAAAAGTATTACAAACAATGAGCAAGTGTAAAACGCAGGCAAAAGAGAGTAAAATATCAGCATACCAACAAATCCTCAAGTCGCGGCCAAGCAACCCCAATAATGGTGGTAGTATGGAACTTGTGCCGGTAGTAGGACCTTTGAGTATTTACAGCGCTCACTGAGAACAAAATACAACATAGTTTACCAGAAGAAATCAGGGGAAAAAGCAACAGAAGAAGGAATCCGCGAGCATGGCACAGGACAACATAAGCCATAAGGGTGTTATTAGAACCTGAATCATAATTCTGAGGAAGTACCTGAAATACCGACTTGGATCAGCAAATTTTGCTTATTCCATCCCGATGCAACTAGAGGAGAACTTTCTTTTTTCCTTTTGGAGCTACGTGCACGCGGAACTTTAAAAGGTATGTGCTCCAGGTAAGTTATATGGTGTACAAACCCTTGGCGCTTTCAGGATGGCAGTGTAGCGCTTCACTGTCATCTACACTTGTTTAGCACCAAATGAAATGACAGCTAGTATTGGCACATAGTATATATGATATAGACTAGAAAGGGGCAGGCAACAGATCTAGATCTAGTCAAGCAATTGAATGGTAAGGGCACATAGAAACTTCCTGCCAAGTCAAAGTCTCTTATGAGAAGGAAGCAAATTGCGAATTAGCTAGTTGCACTGGCCCTCCGTGTTGATGTCGAGGAAAGACGCTCGAAGATGCAAAAAGTCACCATTTTTATTGCCTTGCATGAGCTAAAATCTTAGGAGACATGATCTTATAACATCATAAATTTAGATTTTGATTTTCCAATTAAGGTTTGATCTTATCTGTTGCTTCAGATTTTTCTATCCTAAGTTAATGAAACTCTTGTGCTTAATTTTGCTTCAGATTTTTCTATTATAAGTTAATGAAACTCTTGTGCTTATTTTTTAATTTGTTAACTCTCTTTTCATATTTTATTAAAAACAAGGATTTTATGTCGTAAACTGTACTTTGAGTACCACAATAACATAAATGGTCATTTAAATCTATACCACATCGCTCAAGATCGCTAGTAGAGCATGAAATGAGCTATAGAATAGATTAGCGTGTTAATCACAAAGGGATATTGATATTTAAGCCTTATAATCACCGCTTATTCTAAAGAAATCTCATACACGTTGAAGGCATAGCCATCTTTGGCCTCCACTAACCTCTCCCACTTGTTAAAATAGAACTCTTACACTTATAATATCAATATAATATAGATATGACAACCATTTCACCTAAAAATGTATAAATTTATCTAAAATGATAATTTATAGTCCATGAATTTTAATACAACTTTAAATCATTTGCTAGTACCAGCGTTGTAACACCCCAAAATTTGTCACTTTTAAAAATAGAGTTAAAATGATTTATTTTTGAATTTTTGAGCACATGAAAACATAGGAAAATAAAATTTTCATTAATTTAAAAATTATCATAAGGTAGAAACGTGTTTGTTGCATTCATGTCGGTCGCACCTCGTGTTTCTATGTGCAAAATGTGTGTTTTTATACGTTTAGGAGACGAATATCTATCTCTAGGAATTTTCCACCTTCTTTCTGGAATTTAATTCCTACCTCCTTTACTTTAATCTTTATGTTCCAAGTTCCCAACAATATTTTTATGAGCTCCAAATACTTTATTTGGGTTCATCATGTTCCAAACTGTCTCTGAGAATTTTCCCCCAATTTTCGAAGGTCTCGAAGTATTTTTCGTGACTTAAAAATCAATTCTGGACTTTTCTAGAATTATTTTATTCATGAAATTAATTAATTCTGAAAATAATAAATCTCTCATTTTTCTCGACGCTCAAAGCCCATGTGTAATAATCTTAATAAATCATAAAGGCCCATGCATTTATTTACTAATGGGCTTTAATGATTATTTAGACCCATTAGTAAATGTGGAGGGTGCAACATCAATTAATACCATATTGCTAGTTGATATAGATGTAGGGAGTTTTTCTTCCTATATATATCAAACAATCCCTTGGGCAAAGCACATCAAAATTACCGTAAGGGGAGCCCTTAATTTGGAAAATTCCTCGTGTAGTAAATCTGATTTTTCTCATCCTTCTCTCGTCGTCGCCGTTGCCATTGCCGTCTTGCTCCTCCTATGCCGCCAAGGTACCCCTAGGTAAGACTGCCATCCAAAATGTTTTCCTAGACTTCGTCTTCTTTTTTTAAAAGCGTATTTTAGTTGGTTCACTTCAAAAGTATGTTTTCACTTATTTACAGATTTACCACCGATTTTGTTTTAGTCATAACTTCTCCGTTTTAACTCCGATTTGATCCGTTCAACTTGCGTTAGGTTCGTAATTTCATAATCTACATGATAATACTACTGTTAAGTAGGTTTTCAACTTTTAAAATTCTTGATTGGATTTAATCTATTATTTTAATAAAGGAAATCTTGTTTATTTCATATCTTGTACGTTTCAACTCCGTTTTGAGCCATTCAAGTTGCGTTAGATTCATAGTAACGAGATCTACGCGTTAGTAATAGTATTTATCATATTACTATTTCTAAAATTTCATGGTTTAAATCATATCTTGCATAATAACCATGCAACTAGATTTTATAAATAAAATATGATTTGTTTTACTTTAGTTTTATAATTCAAATCTAAATTTAATTTAATTCAATTCATATAAGCTTTTATATAGTTAAAATAAATGGAGCCTATAGTTTTCTTTTCCGCGTATTAAGCAGATCTATCGGTAGATGTATCTTTTTCACCGTAGTTCCGATTAGAGTGCTTTTCACGTCTGTGTGTTCGTAGCGAGACGTAGATTCGTTTCATAAACTTTTCATCTTGATTTTATGTTTGGTGTACTATTCTAATTTAGATCTATTTTTTTGCTTCGTGTATGATTGTATGGATGCTTGTGTGGTGATATATGGTTCAGTCAATCGGTGAGGTTTACGTGGTGATTAAGAAGTTGTTCTCTAAAGACTAGAAGCTAAGAATTGGAAGCAGAAGATTGAAAGTTGAATACTAAAGACTTTTGAGCATATTGCTTTGGGGGGAAAGCAAGTTAAGACAAGTATAGCATGGGACCATCCTTGTTACCTATTCACCTTTAATCATTTAATTCATACTGCATGTGTCTACCTTGGCAACCATAGTAATTTTCCTAGTACTTTGTTACCCTGTACCTTGATACCTTTGGGTTATTGCATTGGGTAGTATGATGCTAGTGCTCAATTAAAGATCATGATCTTGTAACTTGACTAATGGTATATGCAATAAACACTAAAAGATGCTTTTTAGCAACATAGAACAAGGGGGCTAGAGCATTAGGCTATTTTATGGTGCTCTAGATTCCTCTCCCTAAGGACTTATCTATAAGTGATCATCCGGGACTTATAGTACAACTATGAGAGCTATATGGCTCTGGCTTTAGCTCAGTATGAGGACCTTTTCTAGCTTGTTAGTGGTTACCTTTGTTGGCGTAAGAATGGCTTGCCGAATCGGGTATAGTGCGGCCTCTATCCCCTTATGTATAGGCTACGTGCCATTATGCCATCGAGAAGGGGGCTCTACATCTGTTTGCCGAGTGAATCTAGTGGCCCTAACGTGTTAGACGAACCTTTAAAAGGCTTTATAGTGAACCCTACCGACCTTCCTTGGTAGTGGGTCAAGAGGCTGATCACCTTAGGCGAAAGGGTAAATCACGACTCACAGTGAAAGTGTACAACCTCTGCAGAGTGTAAAACTGGTATATCAGCTGTGCTCACGGTCACGAGTGGCCTTGGAACCCTTATAGAATAGATGATGTACACTGATGATACTGATGATGAAGATGCTCACTAATGATTATTGTTTATGCTATTCATTATTCATGTTTACCTGAACATGTGTTTATAGGCTTGTGATCAACTTGTTGCCACCCAAATGCTAAAAGATGACTCATTAAAAGCTAATCGTAGTAAACCAGTGTCAGCCTTGTGAGCCTCATGAACCCCATGTTATATTTATTGAGTACGACATGTACTTATGCTTGTTTTACTGTTTAAATCTTTGGAAAAATCCCGAATGGGTACCAGATTGCTAGAGTTTAGAGGAATTAGGCTTGTGATCAACTAGTCAGTTGTCCCTATGGATTTGGAGTCTTTACCTGAAGATTGGAGTTGTCTTTACGCTATCTATACTCTGAGGTTATATTCTTTATACTAATACGCTATGTATTTAAGCATTGTCTATTGTAATTACCTTTATTTGTGGCTATATGTGAGATTTGATTTCCTAGGCTCACATATGGTGTGTATCTGGTTTTATTCTTAAAACCAGGTGCTATAAGTGGTATCAGAGCAATGCTGACTGTAGGACGTAAGCCTAGTAGAAACTAATCGTTTTAAGGTTTAGAAGTTGCTACAAAAATCCTTGATCTATGAACCTTGATATTTTCTTCTCTACTATATCTCTACCATTGATATTCATCTCTACCTTGGTGCTTATTTTAAAGTCTTTGTTCTCATCTTCACTCCTTGATTTAATATGCTTTTAAAATTATTTCTCATCACCTTCTTGCGTAATCTGAAGATATGTCTTAGGATTGTTACCCCTAATTCAATAAGGACGATAGTATCGCAAGTTGAGTCAATGATTGAGTTGTGCACCATTATTGTTTGTTGAACTGTCATTATGCTTATGATTGTTTTGGATTTGTAATGATTGCAATGATCTTGTTAGATGTCCTCACAATTTCATTTAGTTTATAGGCCTAAGGTATAAGGATTAGTGAAATAAACAGTTGGGTTATGGTATTCTTCTATTTCCTCTATCTTGTCTTTTTAGAGCAGTCTGTACTCTTCATCTTATATCTCTATTCTTGGACAACCAAAAATCATGAGAAAATTCTGGACAATAGTAGACTTCAATGTCTTTCTCTGAGCACAAGAATCATCCTGATAGCTATTTTGGCTATGGAGATATGAAAATCACAAGGCGATACGTCTGTGCTATTTGGAACCTGAAATAGTTTCTGTTGTGCACTGTTTGTGACAACATTAACTACAGAATTTGGAAAAGTGTTCCATAAGGAAGTTGTGGAGAATTTTATAAGATTTCCAACGGTATATGCTACAACTTCATTGGATTAACAGAATGAGAGTTACAGTTATTTTACTGCACTGCTGTTTTTCTGCTCGCGAGGAATTTCATATTTCTTGTTCTTACCCATACACAAGAGTATCGTTGGGATGTCAGAACGTCTTGATATTAGTTAACTCATCTAGAAGGAGGTGCAAGATATACTTTGGTGCCCCCAAGTTTATCTTTTCTTAAGGGGGTAGCCAAGTTGAAGAATTTACAAGATGAAGTGTCCTATGTTCTAGATTGCAGAGCAGAAGCGTGGTGGTACCCAAAGAAGTGGCTTGTTCATTAAGTCAACTAAGGAAACGTGAGTTGAACTACCTAACATGCATCTAGAGTTTTCCACTATGGAGTATCTTCTTGGAAGTAAAAGTGACATATAGGAGGGTCACAAGAATCTACATGACATCTTCACCAAGTTGGTCTTGAGCTTGTGATATCTTCGTTGGAATGAGATTGATTATGACTTGGAAAAGTGCTATCACTTGGAGAAGCAAAAAGTCATGGTCGATGCCCTTAGCAACGGAGAATTGTGCTAAGAAGGTTCGGGTGACACCAAGGACTGAGAATTACATTTCAAGTTCAAGCAATTTAACCGGAATCATTAATGTTTTGAAGATTGGTAGTAGAATTTCCTTCTGACCAAGAGATTCGTCAGACTTCATTGAAAGGTGGATATTTTAAGGAAGAGAATTAGTACTAAAAGAAATGTGGCTTAGTAATTGGAGTTACCTGGGAATTTCTCAAGGTACCTATCATAATATTGGAGTCAGTTAGGCAAATTACTTCGAGTAAGGTCAACAGGTATGCAAAGTAAAGTGAGATCCTTATTAAGACGATGGAACTACACGATGAAGTAAAGAAGAACCCAAAGATGGAGTATCCCTATCTCTTAGTCGACGTCTTTCGAATCTCGGGGACGAGATTCATCTTAAGGGGGGTAGAATTGTAACACCCTAAAATTTGCCACTTTTGAAAATAGAGTTAAAATGATTTATTTTTAAATTTTTGAGCACACAAAAACATAGGAAAATAAAATTTTCATTAATTTAAAAATTATCATAAGGTAGAAATGTGTTTGTTGCATTCATGCCGGTCGTACCTCATGTTTCTATGTGCAAAATATGTGTTTTTTATACGTTTAGAAGACGAATATCTATCTCTAGAAATTTTTCAGCTTCTTTCTAGAATTTAATTCCTATCTCCTTTACCTTAATCTTTATGTTCCAAGTTCCCAATAATATTTTTATGAGCTCCAAATACTTTATTTGGGTTCATCATGTTCCAAACTGTCTCTGACAATTTTCCCCCAATTTTCGGAGGTCTCGGAGTATTTTTCGTGGCTTAAAAATCAATTCTGGACTTTTCTAGAATTATTTTATCCACGAAATTAATTAATTCTGAAAATAATAAATCTCTCATTTTTCCCAACGCTCAAAGCCCATGTGCAATAATCTTAATAAATCATAAAGGCCCATGCATTTATTTATTAATGGGCTTTAATGATTATTTAGGCCCATTAGTAAATGTGGAGGGTGCAACATCAATTAATACCATATTGCTAGTTGATGTAGATGTGGGAAGTTTTTCTTCCTATATATATCAACCAATCTCTTGGACAAAGCACATCAAAACTACCGTAAGGGGAGCCCCAAGTTTAGAAAATCCCTCGTGTAGTAAATCTGATTTTTCTCATCCTTCTCTCGCCGTCGCCGTTGCCGTTGCTGTCTTGCTCCTCCTATGCCGCCGAGGTACCCCTAGGTAAGACCGCCATCCAAAATGTTTTCCCAGACTTCGTCTTCTTCTTTTAAAAGCGTATTTTAGTCGGTTCACTTCAAAAGTACGTTTTCAGTTATTTACAGATTTGCCATCAATTTTGTTTTAGCCATAACTTCTCCGTTTTAACTTCGATTTGACCCGTTCAACTTGCGTTAGGTTCGTAATTTCATAATCTACATGTTAATACTACTGTTAAGTAGGTTTTCAACTTTTAAAATTCATGATTGGATTTAATCTATTATTTTAATAAAGGAAATCTTGTTTATTTCATATCTTGTACGTTTCAACTCCGTTTTGAGCCATTCAAGTTGCGTTAGATTCATTGTAACGAGATCTACGTGTTAGTAATAGTGTTTATCATATTACTATTTCTAAAATTTCATGGTTTAAATCATATCTTGCTTAATAACCACACAACTAGATTTTATAAATAAAATATGATTTGTTTTACTTTAGTTTTATAATTCAAATCTAAATTTGATTTAATTCAATTCAGATAAGCTTTTATATAGTTAAAATAAATGGAGCCTATAGTTTTCTTTTCCGCGTATTAAGCAGATCTATCGGTAGATGTATCTTTTTCACCGTAGCTCCGATTACAGTGCTTTTCGCATCTATGTGTTCGTAGCGAGACGTAGATTCGTTTCATAAACTTTTCATCTTGATTTTATGTTTGGTGTACTATTCTAATTTAGATCTATTTTTTTGCTTCGTGTATGATTATATGGATGCTTGTGTGGTGATATATGGTTCAGTCAATCGGTGAGGTTTACGTGGTGATTAAGAAGTTGTTCTCTGAACATTAGAAGCTAAGAATTGGAAGCAGAAGATTGAAAGTTGAATACTAAGGCTTTTGAGCATATTTCTTTGGGGGGGGAGGGGGAAAGCAAGTTAAGGCAAGTATAGCATGGGACCATCCTTGTTACCTATTCACCTTTAATCATTTAATTCATACTGCATGTGTCTACCTTGGAAACCATAGTAATTTTCCTAGTACTTTGTTACCCTATACCTTGATACATTTGGGTTATTGCATTGGGTAGTATGATGCTAGTGCTCAATTAAAGATCATGATCTTGTAACTTGACTAATGGTATATGCAATAAACACTAAAAGATGCTTTTTAGCAATATGGAACAAGGGGGCTAGAGCATTGGGCTATTTTATGGTGCTCTAGATTCCTCTCCCTAAGGACTTATCTGTAAGTGATTATCCGAAACTTACAGTACAACTATGAGGGCTATATGGCTCTGGCTTTAGCTCAGTATGAGGACCTTTTCTAGCTTGTTATGGTTACCTTTATTGGTGTAAGAATGGCTTGCCAAATCAGGTATAGTGCGGCCTCTATCCCCTTGTGTATAGGCTGCGTGCTATTGTGCCATCGGAAAGGGGGGCTCTACATCTGTTTGCCGAGTGAATCTAATGGCCCTAACATATAAGACGAACCTTTGAAAGGCTTCATAGTGAACCCTACCGACCTTCCTTGGTAGTGGGTCACGAGGCTGATCACCTCGGGCGAAAGGGTAAATCACGACTCACAGTGAAAGTGTACAACCTCTACAGAGTGTAAAACTGGTATATCAGCCATGCTCATGGTCACGAGTGGCCTTGGAACCCTTACAGAATAGATGATGTACACTGATGATACTGATGATGAAGATGCTCACTAATGATTATTGTTTATGCTATTCATTATTCATGTTTACCTGATCATGTGTTTATAGGCTTGTGATAAACTTGTTGCCACCCAATTGCTAAAAGATGACTCATTAAAAGCTAATCGTAGTAAACCAGTGTCAGCCTTGTGAGCCTCATGAACCCTATGTTATATTTATTGAGTACGACATGTACTTACGCTTGTTTTACTTTTTAAATCTTTGGAAAAATCCCGAATGGGTACCAGATTGCTAGAGTTTAGAGGAATTAGGCTTGTGATCAACCAGTCAGTTGTCCCTATGGATTTGGAGTCTTTGCCTGAAGATTGGAGTTGTCTTTACGCTATCTATACTCTGAGGTTATATTCTTTATACTAATACGCTATATATTTAAGCATTGTCTATTGATATTACCTTTATTTGTGGCTATATGTGAGATTTGACTTCCTAGGCTCACATATGGTGTGTATCTGGTTTTATTCTTAAAACTGGGTGCTACAAGTGGTATCAGAGCAATGCTGACTGTAGGATGCAAGCCTAGTAGAAACTAATCGTTTTAAGGTTTAGAAGTTGCTACAAAAATCCTTGATCTATGAACCTTGATATTTTCTTCTCTACTATATCTCTACCATTGATATTCATCTCTACCTTGGTGCTTATTTTAAAGTCTTTGTTCTCATCTTCACTCCTTGATTTGATATGCTTTTAGAACTATTTCTCATCACCTTCTTGCGTAATCTGAAGATATGTCTTAGGATTGTTACCCCTAATTCAATAAGGACGATAGTATCGCAAGTTGAGTCAATGATTGAGTTGTGCACCATCATTGTTTGTTGAACTGTCATTATGCTTATGATTGTTTTGGATTTGTAATGATTGCAATGATCTTGTTAGATGTCCTCACAATTTCATTTAGGTTATAGGCCTAAGGTATAAGGATTAGTGAAATAAACAGTTGGGTTATGGTATTCTTCTATTTCCTCTATCTTGTCTTTTCAGAGCAGTCAGCACTCTTCATCTTATATCTCTATTCTTGGACAACCAAAAATCATGAGAAAATTCTGGACAATAGTAGACTTCAATGTCCTTCTCTGAGCGCAAGAATCATCCTGATAGCTATTTTGGCTATGGAGATATAAAAATCACAAGGCGATACGTCTGTGCTGTTTGGAACCAGAAATAGTTTCTGTTGTGCACTGTTTGTGACTACATTAACTGCAGAATTTGGAAAAGTGTTCCATAAGGAAGTTGTGGAGAAATTTATAAGATTTCCAACGGTATATGCTATAACTTCATTGGATTAACAGAATGAGAGTTACAGTTGTTTTACTGCACTGCTATTTTTCTGCTCGCGAGGAATTTCATATTTCTTGTTCTTATCCATACACAAGAGTATCGTTGGGATGTCAGAACGTCTTGATATTAGTTAACTCATCTAGAAGGAGGTGCAAGATATACTTTGGTACCCCCAAGTTTATCTTTTCTTAAGGGGGTAGCCAAGTTGAAGAATTTACAAGATGAAGTGTCCTACGTTCTAGATTGCAGAGCAGAAGCGTGGTGGTACCCAAAGAAGTGGCTTGTTCATTAAGTCAACTAAGGAAACGTGAGTTGAACTACCTAACATGCATTTGGAGTTTTCCACTATGGAGTATCTTCTTGGAAGTAAAAGTGACATATAGGAGGGTCACAAGAATCTACATGACATCTTCACCAAGTTGGTCTTGAGCTTGTGATATCTTCGTTGGAATGAGATTGATTATGACTTGAAAAAGTGCTATCACTTGGAGAAGCAAAAAGTCATGGCCGATGCCCTTAGCAACGGAGAATTGTGCTAAGAAGGTTCGGGTGACACCAAGGACTGAGAATTACATTTCAAGTTCAAGCAATTTAACCGGAATCATTAATGTTTTGAAGATTGGTAGTAGAATTTCCTTCTGACCAAGAGATTCGTCAGACTTCATTGAAAGGTGGATATTTTAAGGAAGAGAATTAGTACTAAAAGAAATGTGGCTTAGTAATTGGAGTTACCTGGGAATTTCTCAAGGTACCTATCATAATCTTGGAGTCAGTTAGGCAAATTACTTCGAGTAAGGTCAACAGGTATGCAAAGTAAAGTGAGATCCTTATTAAGACGATGGAACTACACGATGAAGTAAAGAAGAACCCAAAGATGGAGTATCCCTATCTCTTAGTCGACGTCTTTCGAATCTCGGGGACGAGATTCATCTTAAGGGGGGTAGAATTGTAACACCCTAAAATTTGCCACTTTTGAAAATAGAGTTAAAATGATTTATTTTTGAATTTTTGAGCACACGAAAACATAGGAAAATAAATTTTTCATTAATTTAAAAATTATCATAAGGTAGAAATGTGTTTGTTGCATTCATGCCGGTCGCACCTCATGTTTCTATGTGCAAAATATGTGTTTTTTATACGTTTAGAAGACGAATATCTATCTCTAGAAATTTTCCAGCTTCTTTCTGGAATTTAATTCCTATCTCCTTTACCTTAATCTTTATGTTCCAAGTTCCCAATAATATTTTTATGAGCTCCAAATACTTTATTTGGGTTCATCATGTTCCAAACTGTCTCTGACAATTTTTCCCCAATTTTCGGAGGTCTCGGAGTATTTTTCGTGGCTTAAAAATCAATTCTGGACTTTTCTAGAATTATTTTATCCATGAAATTAATTAATTCTGAAAATAATAAATCTCTCATTTTTCCCAACGCTCAAAGCCCATGTGCAATAATCTTAATAAATCATAAAGGCCCATGCATTTATTTATTAATGGGCTTTAATGATTATTTAGGCCCATTAGTAAATGTGGAGGGTGCAACATCAATTAATACCATATTGCTAGTTGATGTAGATGTGGGAAGTTTTTCTTCCTATATATATCAACCAATCTCTTGGACAAAGCACATCAAAACTACCGTAAGGGGAACCTCAAGTTTAAAAAATCCCTCGTGTAGTAAATCTGATTTTTCTCATCCTTCTCTCGCCGTCGCCGTTGCCGTTGCTGTCTTGCTCCTCCTATGCCGCTGAGGTACCCCTAGGTAAGACCGCCATCCAAAATGTTTTCCCAGACTTCGTCTTCTTCTTTTAAAAGCGTATTTTAGTTGGTTCACTTCAAAAGTACGTTTTCAGTTATTTACAGATTTACCACCGATTTTGTTTTAGCCATAACTTCTCCGTTTTAACTTCGATTTGACCCGTTCAACTTGCGTTAAGTTCATAATTTCATAATCTACATGTTAATACTACTGTTAAGTAGGTTTTCAACTTTTAAAATTCATGATTGGATTTAATCTATTATTTTAATAAAGGAAATCTTGTTTATTTCATATCTTGTACGTTTCAACTCCGTTTTGAGCCATTCAAGTTGCGTTAGATTCATAGTAACGAGATCTACGTGTTAGTAATAGTGTTTATCATGTTACTATTTCTGAAATTTCATGGTTTAAATCATATCTTGCTTAATAACCACACAACTAGATTTTATAAATAAAATATGATTTGTTTTACTTTAGTTTTATAATTCAAATCTAAATTTGATTTAATTCAATTCAGATAAGCTTTTATATAGTTAAAATAAATGGAGCCTATAGTTTTCTTTTCTGCGAATTAAGCAGATCTATCGGTAGATGCATCTTTTTCACCGTAGCTCCGATTACAGTGCTTTTCGCATCTATGTGTTCGTAGCGAGACGTAGATTCGTTTCACAAACTTTTCATCTTGATTTTATGTTTGGTGTACTATTCTAATTTAGATCTATTGTTTGCTTCGTGTATGATTATATGGATGCTTGTGTGGTGATATATGGTTCAGTCAATCAGTGAGATTTACGTGGTGATTAAGAAGCTGTTCTCTGAACACTAGAAGCTAAGAATTAGAAGCAGAAGATTGAAAGTTGAATACTAAGGCTTTTGAGCATATTTCTTTGGGGGGGAGGGGGAAAGCAAGTTAAGGCAAGTATAGCATGGGACCATCCTTGTTACCTATTCACCTTTAATCATTTAATTCATACTGCATGTGTCTACCTTGGCAACCATAGTAATTTTCCTAGTACTTTTTTACCCTATACCTTGATACATTTGGGTTATTGCATTGGGTAGTATGATGCTAGTGCTCAATTAAAGATCATGATCTTGTAACTTGACTAATGGTATACGCAATAAACACTAAAAGATGCTTTTTAGCAATATGGAACAAGGGGGCTAGAGCATTGGGCTATTTTATGGTGCTCTAGATTCCTCTCCCTAAGGACTTATCTGTAAGTGATTATCCGGAACTTACAGTACAACTGTGAGGGCTATATGGCTCTGGCTTTAGCTCAGTATGAGGACCTTTTCTAGCTTGTTATGGTTACCTTTATTGGTGTAAGAATGACTTGCCAAATCGGGTATAGTGCGGCCTCTATCCCCTTGTGTATAGGTTGCGTGCCATTGTGCCATCGGAAAGGGGGGCTCTACATCTGTTTGCCGAGTGAATCTAATAGCCTAACATATAAGACGAACCTTTAAAAGGCTTCATAGTGAACCCCGCCGACCTTCCTTGGTAGTGGGTCAAGAGGCTGATCACCTCGGGCGAAAGGGTAAATCACGACTCATAGTGAAAGTGTACAACCTCTATATAGTGTAAAACTTGTATATCAGCCATGCTCACGGTCACGAGTGGCCTTGGAACCCTTACGGAATAGATGATGAACACTAATGATACTGATGATGAAGATGCTCACTAATGATTATTGTTTATGCTATTCATTATTCATGTTTATCTGATTATGTGTTTATGGGCTTGTGATAAACTTGTTGCCATCCAATTGCTAAAAGATGACTCATTAAAAGCTAATCGTAGTAAACCAGTGTCAGTCTTGTGAGCCTCATGAACTCTATGTTATATTTGTTGAGTATGACATGTACTTACGCTTGTTTTACTTTTTAAATCTTTGGAAAAATCCCAGATGGATACCAGATTGCTAGAGTTTGGAGGAATTAGGCTTGTGATCAACCAGTCAGTTGTCCCTGTGGATTTGGAGTCTTCGCCTGAAGATCGGAGTTGTCTTTACGCTGTCTATACTTTGAGGTTATATTCTTTATACTAATACGCTATGTATTTAAGCATTATCTATTGATATTACCTTTATTTGTGGCTATATGTGAGATTTGACTTTCTGGGCTCACATATGGTGTGTATCTGGTTTTGTTCTTAAAATCGGGTGCTACAAGTGTATATGAGTCATTAAGAAAATATTTTCATGATTACTTATATAGTTATTGATTATTGATAATGTATGCATGTGTACTTGCATGATGGGACTTCAAATCATGCATATGTGGTAGTACCATTTTATAAAATCCCAGAATGCTTGAAATTAAATTACCATTACTGATATGATATAATAGGTTAGTCCAAACTTATAAACTTATTTAAAATAATAATTTTTATTTTCATGAAGTACTAATATAACTTAAAGTGAATTGTCAATATCATTATCTATAGTGTGTTGAGGGAACATTTTTCAAGTTTCGTAACCTGTTAAATTAAATATTTACCACAATGTATGCATGTGTATTTGGTATTATTGCGGTCCATAGTATTATGTTTACATTTAATTTAATTTTAGCATAAATGTGTAATTTAGAAATATTTATACCGTACATTATGGTTATTGAATCATTTTTATGATACCTCGTGTTGGTATCTGTATATCAGTTTTAAGGATATTTTAGTTTATTTTTTATGGCAATTGGCAATGTAAGTGAATAATTTAGATCTAAATAAAATGTTACTTTATTTTATCTTTTATAGTGACATGTGTGAATCATTTAGATGCAAATTTAATGTTTACTTTGCTTTATCTTTCACAATGACAAAGCGGGGTAATTTATATATAAATTTAAGGGGTTAACTGTTTATGTAATATTTTATAATTGTAAAAGTATGTAATTTAGATATAACATTACAGTTATTTTGAATTATGTTTCATGATGGCATAGGTGGCTAATTTAAATGCAAATTTAGGGGGGTTACTTTATGTATTGGTAGTGGCATTAGTGGGTAATATTCGTAAAATACAAAACCGATCCAATGACTATTATTGGCGATGTTTAGAGTCTTCTAGATTAAAGGCTAGACATTTCTAATCATTATAATAATTTCTAGGATTTATTTTTCTCTTAGCGTGTGTTGGTAGCATTAATGCGATAAATCTTTTGGGATGTCTAATCAGTAATAGTAAAATAAGATGCATAAATTGATTGGCTCTTTTATCAGTTCTATTGCAGCATTTTATTACTGACATCTCTGCTTCTCAGAGCAACTCCAACAGGAGCCTCCAAATCGGGTCCTCCAACTTTTGAGAGGAGTAGATCGAACCAAATATTAATTAGCGAGTTATCTGGACATTGCCCAAACTTGGAGAGAGTAATTTGGATTTTTTCCTATACATAATTAGAGGCTCCAATCGAAATTTACATTAATTCTCACCATACATACTAGAAAAAAAAATCCTAAAAATTCTCACAATAACCAGAAGTATATGGCCTTTAATTTAGTAGATTCTCACAAAAACAGAGGACAGATCACATCCAAACATGGTGATGTAATTTGTTAGGACGTTCGCAGTACGTACTTCCTTGAAACAGTCCCAACCCTTGTTCGATAATCTGGCTGTGCATGTCCTACGACAACCTTGATCAAAACAAGACCTGTATTGACAGACAAACTGTCAAAGCTGAGAAATATGGGAGACAAGTACTGACCCTCGGCCCCTTAACCTTTTATGTCCACCTGAGAAATATGGGAGACAATGTGCCACAGGTCCCCAACTTCTTTCTTGTAACCTGCCAAATGAGGGCAGCCAGCAATGGACAAATACTGCAGTCTGTTACGGCGTTGTATGGAGCGGGGCAGGGACTCAAGGCAAGGGGCAGTGCATCTTTCAGGAAGAAACCGTCGAAGCGCAGAGAGTTCTCCTATCCACTACGGCAGCACAGTCATGGCGCTGCATTCTTCCAATCTGAGCGTGTGAAGAGATGTGAGGTGCTGGTTCACCTCAGGCAGCTGGTTCATATTGTGCCAACCACCAATGCTACTAGATTCAGGCGCTTTGCCGAGTGCCTAATGCACTCGGCAAAGGCTACTTTGCCCTCGACAAAGCCTTTGCCGAGGGCAGCACTCGACAAAGAGCCTCCGGTAAAAAATCCGCCGACAAAGAATTCTTTGCCGAGCGCCTTTTATTGGGCACTCGGCAAAGTCTTTGCCGAGGGTAATCTCGGCCCTCGGCAAAGCAAAGTGACCGTCACGGCACCGGTTACGTTATCACATGCTTTGCCGAGTGTCATGTCAGAGGCGCTCGGCAAAGATTTTTTAATTTTTTTTTCAAAATTTCTTTGCCGAGTGCCCTACCGGGGAGGCACTCGGCAAAGATTTTTTTTAATAATTTCTTTGCCAAGTGCCCTGCTAGGTCGGCGCTCGGCAAATATTTTTTATTTTTTTTCGTAATTTCTTTGCCAAGTGCCCTGGCCCTGGCACTCGGCAAAGCTTTCCCAGCTTTGCCAGTGCCAGGGTCAGGGCACTCGGCAAAGAGAGTATTTTTTTATTCTATATTCACAAACACAACATATAAGAGATATATATAATATCTGTGACATCACAAACACAATATAGCGCATATATATCACATCCATCTCATCACAAAGGCAATACCACATATATATCACATGTCGATCACACAATATCTCACATACACGACATCACAAGCATAATAGGTACAATATCCATCGAAACAAGTCGATAGTTGATCACAGTGCATCACATGTCCATCAAGCGGTGAAAAAGAGATACAAACTACCAGTGGGGAGGAAACTGAGTGTTTGGTGAAGGAAAAGTGTCGTCGTCTGCTTGCGCCTGAGATGGGTTATTCGAACCCGCCGACGGAGGCTGCATAAAGGACAAGAGATTGCATCTGTTAGAGTGGTCATCTAATGAAAGCACTAGTCGAAGCAATTTGGTTTCATACTCACAGGACTAGCTATAACTGGCGGCGACGGTGGAGCGAACTGCGGCACAGCTACACCGTGCATTTGCCCCAAGTTCTTCAGGAACGTCGTAATCTCCGCCAGTTGCTTGGCCTGCCTTTCCCGCTCGGCCCGCTCGGCCTGTCTTTCCCGCTCAGCCTGCTCGGTCCTCGCCGCCAGGTCCCGCAGCTCCTGAGCCATCCTCTCGTTATCGGCCTGCAACATTTCAATCAAATGTTTTAGTAATGCAAAGGTAACTAAGTTATTTAAAGATCAATGTACGAAGAGTTAAACGGGACTAACCTGGAGTGCGTCGACCCTCTGCTGTGAAGGGGACGACCGTTGGCGTATGGCTGGGCCTCCGCTCGGGGTCTGTGCTCGGATCTGGGAGAGGGAGGGAATCTCGCTGGGCTTGAGGGTGCCATCGCCTATCTAGTACCGCCCATGCTTCTTGCCTTGTCTGAGCCTCATGACCATCGTCCCATCGATGTCGTCGATGCTCGAATCCCAGTCTGGCCCATGGACCGACCTTGCCTCCAACGCGTACGAACTGATGCGGCTGTGGACGCTCGGGTTGCTGTAGGACTCGGGCGGGTCATCCGAGGTGAAGGTGACAGCGGACGTCGCCTTACCCTTGCAGGCCAGACCATATGCCATGAAATTGGAGATGGACTGCTCACCATGTGATACCGACTACGAGAAAGACAACAAGATGATTAGAAGAAACATGCAGAATGGAGCGTAAGAATACTAAAAATTCACGTACCCATGCTTGCTTGTACGCGCCGAGGCTGCGGCTGCCTTGATGGTGTGTGGGGCCTATCGCTACCATACACCGCTGCCACCCCACCTCGTGTTCCTGGATATAACCCTCCATGAACCACCTGTCCACGATCATCTCCTGGCAGTCTCGATATGACTCGCACCACCATGGAATTGTCTACATGTCATAAAGAATTTGAGATGTAAGAAGACCAAATTAAAGCTACTTAATCTCAAAACGAATCAGTATTATTCTTCTTCATTTACCTCAAGGTACTGTTCCCGGGTCAGCGTCCTCTGTCTTGCCTGTGTCTTGGTGATCTTCTCACCAAGGTGCGTGGCGTAGTACTTGACGATGCAAGTGAGGCGCTCCTCGTAGTGCATGTTGGTGATTCGTTTCCTGGCACTTTTCACCATCACCTTCTCCGCCCTGTCCTCCTGTCCCTCTTCACATCTGAAAAAGTCTGCAGACAGACACAATGTATCAATTCATTATGTCAAAAAAGTCAAATGAATGCGATGTATTGATCAAAGTTGTGCGAGCCAGACTTACCCAGAACTCTCTCCTCACCCGCTCCTGCTTATCTCAACAGGTTATATGAAGTAGCTGTGAGAAAATCTAAAGTTACTTACCTGTCCCCCTGGGGGCGAATCACTGGGCGTAGGGGAAGAAGCAGAGGCCCAGGGAGTTTCGAGGGATCTCGCAAGTAGATCCTAGCCACAGCAGAGGAGTCCAAACCAGCTGTGCCTCCAGCCTCGCCGCCCTGCTGTGCCTCATCTCCCTCGTCGTTCGTTTGTCGAACCAGCTCCCCCTGGTCCGAGGAGTCCGGGGTACGGCGCTCCTCCTCTGACACGTCACGCGGCCTGACTAGAGGAGGCCAGCCCCTCCTGCTGCCACTGCCGCTACCGCTGCTCCTAGGCCTCTGCCTCCTCCCATCCAATGACCCCTCTTCTGCATCCGAATCTGCATCGCGTGCCCTCATGAACCTCGAGTTCACGTTCCTTGGCACACAACTGCCCGTTATCTTTGTTCAATCACCTGCAATTAAAAAGAAACAAACAAGACATATTAGTACATGTGTTAAAAATAGATGCTAAATAAAAAAACAAAACATGATTATAAAATAACATAGTATTACATGTATTAGAAGTAATCATCATTATTGGGATTATCTAGATCATATGTCTTGTCATCACTATCAAAATTGTCAAAATAAACAACACTGTTTGAAGGTTCAATGTTGCCTTCATCGTCATCGTCTAAATGTAATCACTCAAGCATTTCTATGTCCTTGGCATTTTGCACCTCATCTCCTTCTTCCTCGTCATCGACCCTTTCATTGTCTACTTCCATTCTGATCACCTCGGTTAAGTCTATCACCAACCTCCCTAGTAGCCCATCTTCTTGATAGAACTCTCCTTCATATGTGTTTGGGTTGAAGTTGTAATCTTCATTGTTTGGGACAGCTAGCTAGTCTACCATGTGGCGATACCTGGTGCACAATAGCCCACCCCTTAAGAGCCTTGTTGCCTTGGCACGCGTATGGCAAATAATAAACCTGCACGGCCTGGTGAGCCACAATAAAGACATCTTTTCCTTGATAGACGGAATCTTGTCGAATCTCGACTTGACCAATATTAGGGCTCTGTTTTGTTAGTCGAGGATTGAACTAGTGGCATTGGAACATGACAAGATGAAGAGGTTTCGAACCATAAAATGAAAGTTCATAGATTTCTTCGATTATGCCATGATACTCGAGGCCATCAGTGCCGGGAGTACAAACTCTGCTGTTTGTGGTTTTTCGATGGGGCCGAGCTCGCTCATAGCTTGTTGTGTGAAAGCGATATCCATTCACATCATAACTTGAATAAGCTTTCACCTTATTGTCGAAGCCATTTGCAACCTGTCTCAACTCCTTACTCATAGTTGCATCAGTTTGGGTCTACAAGCGCAAGAATGAAAGATTGCTGGACTAAGTACGCGAAACTCGAAATCTCGAACTAGGTACAAGGTAAATTGGACAATACCTTTGTTTTTAACCAAGAAATGAAATCAAGCCTCCCTGCTCCCAGACCCTGTGAAAGAAGGGTATCGGTTTGCCGTGGGGTAGGACCCCTTGGTTGATGCCAGGATACACGAATAAATTCCCTGTGCAAACGAGAAAGAAATCTTATATCTCTATTCTGGACAACCATAAATCATGCGAAAATTTATGGACATAGTAGACTTCAATGGTCTTTCTCTGAGCACAAGAATCCTCCTGATAGCTATATTTTGGGCTATGGAGATATGCTAACCATCCCAAGGCGATACGTCTGTGCTATTTGGAACCTGAAACTCGTTCTGTTTATTGTGCCACTTGTTATGTGACAACATTAACTACAGAATTTGGAAAAGGTGTTCCAATAAGGAAGTTGTGAGAGAATTTTTATTCAAGATTTCCCAATCGGCTATGATGCTACAACTTCATTGATTCACATGAACTGAGAGTTAACAGTTGATTTTTTTTTAAGCCACCTGCTGTTTTTCTGCTCGCGAGGAATTTCAACCCTCTTTCTTGCCTTCTTAACCCATACACAAGAGTATCGTTGGGGATGTCAGAACGTCTTGATATTAGTTAACTCATCTAGAAGGAGGTGCAAGATATACTTTGGTGCCCCCAAGTTTATCTTTTCTTAAGGGGTTAGCCAGTTGAAGAATTTACAAGATGAATTGTCCCTATGTTCTAGATTGCAGAGCAGAAGCGTGGTGGTACCCAAAGAAGTGGGCTTGTTCATTAAGTCAACTAAGGAAACGTGAGTTTGAACTACCTAACATGCAGCTCTAGAGTTTTCCACTAGGAGTATCTTCTTGGAAGTAAAAGTGACATATAGGAGGGGTCACAAGAATCTACATGACATCTTCACCAAGTGGTCTTGAGCTTGTGATATCTTCGTGGAATGAGATTGATTATGACTTGGAAAAGTGCTATCACTTGGAGAAGCAAAAAAGTCATGGTCGATGCCCTTAGCAACTGAGAATTGTGCTAAGAAGGTTCGGGTGACACCAAGGACTGAGAATTACATTTCAAGTTCAAGCAATTTAACCGGAATCATTAATGTTTTTGAAGATTGGTAGTAGAATTTCCTTCTGACCAGAGATTCGTTCAGACTTCATTGAAAGGGTGGATATTTTAAGGAAGAGAATTAGTACTAAAAGAAATGTGGCTTAGTATTGGAGTTACCTGGGAATTTCTCAAGGTACCTATCATAATATTGGAGTCAGTTAGGCAAATTACTTCGAGTAAGGTCAACAGGTATGCAAAGTAAAGTGAGATCCTTATTAAGACGATGGAACTACACGATGAAGTAAAGAAGAACCCAAAGATGGAGTATCCCTATCTCTTAGTCGACGTCTTTCGAATCTCGGGGACGAGATTCATCTTAAGGGGGGGTAGAATTTGTAACACCCTAAAATTTGCCACTTTTGAAAATAGAGTTAAAATGATTTATTTTTAAATTTTTGAGCACACAAAAACATAGGAAAATAAAATTTTCATTAATTTAAAAATTATCATAAGGTAGAAATGTGTTTGTTGCATTCATGCCGGTCGCTACCTCAGTGTTTCTATGTGCAAAATAGTGTGTTTTTATACGTTTAGGAGACGAATATCTATCTCTAGGAATTTTCCACCTTCTTTCTAGAATTTAATTCCTACTCCTTTACTTTAATCTTTATGTTCCAAGTTCCCAACAATATTTTTATGAGCTCCAAATACTTTATTTGGGTTCATCATGTTCCAAACTGTCTCTGAGAATTTTCCCCCAATTTTCGGAAGGTCTCGAAGTATTTTTCGTGACTTAAAAATCAATTCTGGACTTTTCTAGAATTATTTTATTCATGAAATTAATTAATTCTGAAAATAATAAATCTCTCATTTTTCCGACGCTCAAAGCCCATGTGTAATAATCTTAATAAATCATAAAGGCCCATGCATTTATTTACTAATGGGCTTTAATGATTATTTAGACCCATTAGTAAATGTGGAGGGTGCAACATCAATTAATACCATATTGCTAGTTGATATAGATGTAGGGAAGTTTTTTCTTCCTATATATATCAAACAATCCCTTGGGACAAAGCACATCAAAACTTACCGTAAGGGGAGCCCTAATTTGGAAAATTCCCTCGTGTAGTAAATCTGATTTTTCTCATCCTTCTCTCGTCCGTCGCCGTTGCCATTGCCTGTCTTGCTCCTCCTATGCCGCCAAGGTACCCCTAGGTAAGACCGCCATCCAAAATGTTTTCCCTAGACTTCGTCTTCTTCTTTTTAAAAGCGTATTTTAGTCGGTTCACTTCAAAAGTACGTTTTCACTTATTTACAGATTTGACCATCAATTTTGTTTTAGCCATAACTTCTCCGTTTTAACTTCCGATTTGATCCCGTTCAACTTGCGTTAGGTTCGTAATTTCATAATCTACATGATTAATACTACTGTTAAGTAGGTTTTCAACTTTTAAAATTCATGATTGGATTTAATCTATTATTTTAATAAAGGAAATCTTGTTTATTTCATATCTTGTACGTTTCAACTCCGTTTTGAGCCATTCAAGTTGCGTTAGATTCATATGTAACGAGATCTACGTGTTAGTAATAGTATTTATCATATTACTATTTCTAAAATTTCATGGTTTAAATCATATCTTGCTTAATAACCACAGCAACTAGATTTTATAAATAAAATATGATTTGTTTTACTTTAGTTTTATAATTCAAATCTAAATTTGAATTTAATTCAATTCATATAAGCTTTTATATAGTTAAAATAAATGGAGCCTATAGTTTTCTTTTCCGCGTATTAAGCAGATCTATCGGTAGATGTATCTTTTTCACCGTAGCTTCCGATTAGCAGTGCTTTTCGCATCTATGTGTTCGTAGCGAGACGTAGATTCGTTTCATAAACTTTTCATCTTGATTTTATGTTTGGTGTACTATTCTAATTTAGATCTATTTTTTTGCTTCGTGTATGATTATATGGATGCTTGTGTGGTGATATATGGTTCAGTCAATCGGTGAGGTTTACGTGGTGATTAAGAAGTTGTTCTCTGAACATTAGAAGCTAAGAATTGGAAGCAGAAGATTGAAAGTTGAATACTAAGGCTTTTGAGCATATTTCTTTGGGGGGGGAGGGGGAAAGCAAGTTAAGGCAAGTATAGCATGGGACCATCCTTGTTACCTATTCACCTTTAATCATTTAATTCATACTGCATGTGTCTACCTTGGAAACCATAGTAATTTTCCTAGTACTTTGTTACCCTATACCTTGATACATTTGGGTTATTGCATTGGGTAGTATGATGCTAGTGCTCAATTAAAGATCATGATCTTGTAACTTGACTAATGGTATATGCAATAAACACTAAAAGATGCTTTTTAGCAATATGGAACAAGGGGGCTAGAGCATTGGGCTATTTTATGGTGCTCTAGATTCCTCTCCCTAAGGACTTATCTGTAAGTGATTATCCGGAAACTTACAGTACAACTATGAGGGCTATATGGCTCTGGCTTTAGCTCAGTATGAGGACCTTTTCTAGCTTGTTAGTGGTTACCTTTATTGGTGTAAGAATGGCTTGCCAAATCAGGTATAGTGCGGCCTCTATCCCCTTGTGTATAGGCTGCGTGCTATTGTGCCATCGGAAAGGGGGGCTCTACATCTGTTTGCCGAGTGAATCTAATGGCCCTAACATATAAGACGAACCTTTGAAAGGCTTCATAGTGAACCCTACCGACCTTCCTTGGTAGTGGGTCACGAGGCTGATCACCTCGGGCGAAAGGGTAAATCACGACTCACAGTGAAAGTGTACAACCTCTACAGAGTGTAAAACTGGTATATCAGCCATGCTCATGGTCACGAGTGGCCTTGGAACCCTTACAGAATAGATGATGTACACTGATGATACTGATGATGAAGATGCTCACTAATGATTATTGTTTATGCTATTCATTATTCATGTTTACCTGATCATGTGTTTATAGGCTTGTGATAAACTTGTTGCCACCCAATTGCTAAAAGATGACTCATTAAAAGCTAATCGTAGTAAACCAGTGTCAGCCTTGTGAGCCTCATGAACCCTATGTTATATTTATTGAGTACGACATGTACTTACGCTTGTTTTACTTTTTAAATCTTTGGAAAAATCCCGAATGGGTACCAGATTGCTAGAGTTTAGAGGAATTAGGCTTGTGATCAACCAGTCAGTTGTCCCTATGGATTTGGAGTCTTTGCCTGAAGATTGGAGTTGTCTTTACGCTATCTATACTCTGAGGTTATATTCTTTATACTAATACGCTATATATTTAAGCATTGTCTATTGATATTACCTTTATTTGTGGCTATATGTGAGATTTGACTTCCTAGGCTCACATATGGTGTGTATCTGGTTTTATTCTTAAAACTGGGTGCTACAAGTGGTATCAGAGCAATGCTGACTGTAGGATGCAAGCCTAGTAGAAACTAATCGTTTTAAGGTTTAGAAGTTGCTACAAAAATCCTTGATCTATGAACCTTGATATTTTCTTCTCTACTATATCTCTACCATTGATATTCATCTCTACCTTGGTGCTTATTTTAAAGTCTTTGTTCTCATCTTCACTCCTTGATTTGATATGCTTTTAGAACTATTTCTCATCACCTTCTTGCGTAATCTGAAGATATGTCTTAGGATTGTTACCCCTAATTCAATAAGGACGATAGTATCGCAAGTTGAGTCAATGATTGAGTTGTGCACCATCATTGTTTGTTGAACTGTCATTATGCTTATGATTGTTTTGGATTTGTAATGATTGCAATGATCTTGTTAGATGTCCTCACAATTTCATTTAGGTTATAGGCCTAAGGTATAAGGATTAGTGAAATAAACAGTTGGGTTATGGTATTCTTCTATTTCCTCTATCTTGTCTTTTCAGAGCAGTCAGCACTCTTCATCTTATATCTCTATTCTTGGACAACCAAAAATCATGAGAAAATTCTGGACAATAGTAGACTTCAATGTCCTTCTCTGAGCGCAAGAATCATCCTGATAGCTATTTTGGCTATGGAGATATAAAAATCACAAGGCGATACGTCTGTGCTGTTTGGAACCAGAAATAGTTTCTGTTGTGCACTGTTTGTGACTACATTAACTGCAGAATTTGGAAAAGTGTTCCATAAGGAAGTTGTGGAGAAATTTATAAGATTTCCAACGGTATATGCTATAACTTCATTGGATTAACAGAATGAGAGTTACAGTTGTTTTACTGCACTGCTATTTTTCTGCTCGCGAGGAATTTCATATTTCTTGTTCTTATCCATACACAAGAGTATCGTTGGGATGTCAGAACGTCTTGATATTAGTTAACTCATCTAGAAGGAGGTGCAAGATATACTTTGGTACCCCCAAGTTTATCTTTTCTTAAGGGGGTAGCCAAGTTGAAGAATTTACAAGATGAAGTGTCCTACGTTCTAGATTGCAGAGCAGAAGCGTGGTGGTACCCAAAGAAGTGGCTTGTTCATTAAGTCAACTAAGGAAACGTGAGTTGAACTACCTAACATGCATTTGGAGTTTTCCACTATGGAGTATCTTCTTGGAAGTAAAAGTGACATATAGGAGGGTCACAAGAATCTACATGACATCTTCACCAAGTTGGTCTTGAGCTTGTGATATCTTCGTTGGAATGAGATTGATTATGACTTGAAAAAGTGCTATCACTTGGAGAAGCAAAAAGTCATGGCCGATGCCCTTAGCAACGGAGAATTGTGCTAAGAAGGTTCGGGTGACACCAAGGACTGAGAATTACATTTCAAGTTCAAGCAATTTAACCGGAATCATTAATGTTTTGAAGATTGGTAGTAGAATTTCCTTCTGACCAAGAGATTCGTCAGACTTCATTGAAAGGTGGATATTTTAAGGAAGAGAATTAGTACTAAAAGAAATGTGGCTTAGTAATTGGAGTTACCTGGGAATTTCTCAAGGTACCTATCATAATCTTGGAGTCAGTTAGGCAAATTACTTCGAGTAAGGTCAACAGGTATGCAAAGTAAAGTGAGATCCTTATTAAGACGATGGAACTACACGATGAAGTAAAGAAGAACCCAAAGATGGAGTATCCCTATCTCTTAGTCGACGTCTTTCGAATCTCGGGGACGAGATTCATCTTAAGGGGGGTAGAATTGTAACACCCTAAAATTTGCCACTTTTGAAAATAGAGTTAAAATGATTTATTTTTGAATTTTTGAGCACACGAAAACATAGGAAAATAAATTTTTCATTAATTTAAAAATTATCATAAGGTAGAAATGTGTTTGTTGCATTCATGCCGGTCGCACCTCATGTTTCTATGTGCAAAATATGTGTTTTTTATACGTTTAGAAGACGAATATCTATCTCTAGAAATTTTCCAGCTTCTTTCTGGAATTTAATTCCTATCTCCTTTACCTTAATCTTTATGTTCCAAGTTCCCAATAATATTTTTATGAGCTCCAAATACTTTATTTGGGTTCATCATGTTCCAAACTGTCTCTGACAATTTTTCCCCAATTTTCGGAGGTCTCGGAGTATTTTTCGTGGCTTAAAAATCAATTCTGGACTTTTCTAGAATTATTTTATCCATGAAATTAATTAATTCTGAAAATAATAAATCTCTCATTTTTCCCAACGCTCAAAGCCCATGTGCAATAATCTTAATAAATCATAAAGGCCCATGCATTTATTTATTAATGGGCTTTAATGATTATTTAGGCCCATTAGTAAATGTGGAGGGTGCAACATCAATTAATACCATATTGCTAGTTGATGTAGATGTGGGAAGTTTTTCTTCCTATATATATCAACCAATCTCTTGGACAAAGCACATCAAAACTACCGTAAGGGGAACCTCAAGTTTAAAAAATCCCTCGTGTAGTAAATCTGATTTTTCTCATCCTTCTCTCGCCGTCGCCGTTGCCGTTGCTGTCTTGCTCCTCCTATGCCGCTGAGGTACCCCTAGGTAAGACCGCCATCCAAAATGTTTTCCCAGACTTCGTCTTCTTCTTTTAAAAGCGTATTTTAGTTGGTTCACTTCAAAAGTACGTTTTCAGTTATTTACAGATTTACCACCGATTTTGTTTTAGCCATAACTTCTCCGTTTTAACTTCGATTTGACCCGTTCAACTTGCGTTAAGTTCATAATTTCATAATCTACATGTTAATACTACTGTTAAGTAGGTTTTCAACTTTTAAAATTCATGATTGGATTTAATCTATTATTTTAATAAAGGAAATCTTGTTTATTTCATATCTTGTACGTTTCAACTCCGTTTTGAGCCATTCAAGTTGCGTTAGATTCATAGTAACGAGATCTACGTGTTAGTAATAGTGTTTATCATGTTACTATTTCTGAAATTTCATGGTTTAAATCATATCTTGCTTAATAACCACACAACTAGATTTTATAAATAAAATATGATTTGTTTTACTTTAGTTTTATAATTCAAATCTAAATTTGATTTAATTCAATTCAGATAAGCTTTTATATAGTTAAAATAAATGGAGCCTATAGTTTTCTTTTCTGCGAATTAAGCAGATCTATCGGTAGATGCATCTTTTTCACCGTAGCTCCGATTACAGTGCTTTTCGCATCTATGTGTTCGTAGCGAGACGTAGATTCGTTTCACAAACTTTTCATCTTGATTTTATGTTTGGTGTACTATTCTAATTTAGATCTATTGTTTGCTTCGTGTATGATTATATGGATGCTTGTGTGGTGATATATGGTTCAGTCAATCAGTGAGATTTACGTGGTGATTAAGAAGCTGTTCTCTGAACACTAGAAGCTAAGAATTAGAAGCAGAAGATTGAAAGTTGAATACTAAGGCTTTTGAGCATATTTCTTTGGGGGGGAGGGGGAAAGCAAGTTAAGGCAAGTATAGCATGGGACCATCCTTGTTACCTATTCACCTTTAATCATTTAATTCATACTGCATGTGTCTACCTTGGCAACCATAGTAATTTTCCTAGTACTTTTTTACCCTATACCTTGATACATTTGGGTTATTGCATTGGGTAGTATGATGCTAGTGCTCAATTAAAGATCATGATCTTGTAACTTGACTAATGGTATACGCAATAAACACTAAAAGATGCTTTTTAGCAATATGGAACAAGGGGGCTAGAGCATTGGGCTATTTTATGGTGCTCTAGATTCCTCTCCCTAAGGACTTATCTGTAAGTGATTATCCGGAACTTACAGTACAACTGTGAGGGCTATATGGCTCTGGCTTTAGCTCAGTATGAGGACCTTTTCTAGCTTGTTATGGTTACCTTTATTGGTGTAAGAATGACTTGCCAAATCGGGTATAGTGCGGCCTCTATCCCCTTGTGTATAGGTTGCGTGCCATTGTGCCATCGGAAAGGGGGGCTCTACATCTGTTTGCCGAGTGAATCTAATAGCCTAACATATAAGACGAACCTTTAAAAGGCTTCATAGTGAACCCCGCCGACCTTCCTTGGTAGTGGGTCAAGAGGCTGATCACCTCGGGCGAAAGGGTAAATCACGACTCATAGTGAAAGTGTACAACCTCTATATAGTGTAAAACTTGTATATCAGCCATGCTCACGGTCACGAGTGGCCTTGGAACCCTTACGGAATAGATGATGAACACTAATGATACTGATGATGAAGATGCTCACTAATGATTATTGTTTATGCTATTCATTATTCATGTTTATCTGATTATGTGTTTATGGGCTTGTGATAAACTTGTTGCCATCCAATTGCTAAAAGATGACTCATTAAAAGCTAATCGTAGTAAACCAGTGTCAGTCTTGTGAGCCTCATGAACTCTATGTTATATTTGTTGAGTATGACATGTACTTACGCTTGTTTTACTTTTTAAATCTTTGGAAAAATCCCAGATGGATACCAGATTGCTAGAGTTTGGAGGAATTAGGCTTGTGATCAACCAGTCAGTTGTCCCTGTGGATTTGGAGTCTTCGCCTGAAGATCGGAGTTGTCTTTACGCTGTCTATACTTTGAGGTTATATTCTTTATACTAATACGCTATGTATTTAAGCATTATCTATTGATATTACCTTTATTTGTGGCTATATGTGAGATTTGACTTTCTGGGCTCACATATGGTGTGTATCTGGTTTTGTTCTTAAAATCGGGTGCTACAAGTGTATATGAGTCATTAAGAAAATATTTTCATGATTACTTATATAGTTATTGATTATTGATAATGTATGCATGTGTACTTGCATGATGGGACTTCAAATCATGCATATGTGGTAGTACCATTTTATAAAATCCCAGAATGCTTGAAATTAAATTACCATTACTGATATGATATAATAGGTTAGTCCAAACTTATAAACTTATTTAAAATAATAATTTTTATTTTCATGAAGTACTAATATAACTTAAAGTGAATTGTCAATATCATTATCTATAGTGTGTTGAGGGAACATTTTTCAAGTTTCGTAACCTGTTAAATTAAATATTTACCACAATGTATGCATGTGTATTTGGTATTATTGCGGTCCATAGTATTATGTTTACATTTAATTTAATTTTAGCATAAATGTGTAATTTAGAAATATTTATACCGTACATTATGGTTATTGAATCATTTTTATGATACCTCGTGTTGGTATCTGTATATCAGTTTTAAGGATATTTTAGTTTATTTTTTATGGCAATTGGCAATGTAAGTGAATAATTTAGATCTAAATAAAATGTTACTTTATTTTATCTTTTATAGTGACATGTGTGAATCATTTAGATGCAAATTTAATGTTTACTTTGCTTTATCTTTCACAATGACAAAGCGGGGTAATTTATATATAAATTTAAGGGGTTAACTGTTTATGTAATATTTTATAATTGTAAAAGTATGTAATTTAGATATAACATTACAGTTATTTTGAATTATGTTTCATGATGGCATAGGTGGCTAATTTAAATGCAAATTTAGGGGGGTTACTTTATGTATTGGTAGTGGCATTAGTGGGTAATATTCGTAAAATACAAAACCGATCCAATGACTATTATTGGCGATGTTTAGAGTCTTCTAGATTAAAGGCTAGACATTTCTAATCATTATAATAATTTCTAGGATTTATTTTTCTCTTAGCGTGTGTTGGTAGCATTAATGCGATAAATCTTTTGGGATGTCTAATCAGTAATAGTAAAATAAGATGCATAAATTGATTGGCTCTTTTATCAGTTCTATTGCAGCATTTTATTACTGACATCTCTGCTTCTCAGAGCAACTCCAACAGGAGCCTCCAAATCGGGTCCTCCAACTTTTGAGAGGAGTAGATCGAACCAAATATTAATTAGCGAGTTATCTGGACATTGCCCAAACTTGGAGAGAGTAATTTGGATTTTTTCCTATACATAATTAGAGGCTCCAATCGAAATTTACATTAATTCTCACCATACATACTAGAAAAAAAAATCCTAAAAATTCTCACAATAACCAGAAGTATATGGCCTTTAATTTAGTAGATTCTCACAAAAACAGAGGACAGATCACATCCAAACATGGTGATGTAATTTGTTAGGACGTTCGCAGTACGTACTTCCTTGAAACAGTCCCAACCCTTGTTCGATAATCTGGCTGTGCATGTCCTACGACAACCTTGATCAAAACAAGACCTGTATTGACAGACAAACTGTCAAAGCTGAGAAATATGGGAGACAAGTACTGACCCTCGGCCCCTTAACCTTTTATGTCCACCTGAGAAATATGGGAGACAATGTGCCACAGGTCCCCAACTTCTTTCTTGTAACCTGCCAAATGAGGGCAGCCAGCAATGGACAAATACTGCAGTCTGTTACGGCGTTGTATGGAGCGGGGCAGGGACTCAAGGCAAGGGGCAGTGCATCTTTCAGGAAGAAACCGTCGAAGCGCAGAGAGTTCTCCTATCCACTACGGCAGCACAGTCATGGCGCTGCATTCTTCCAATCTGAGCGTGTGAAGAGATGTGAGGTGCTGGTTCACCTCAGGCAGCTGGTTCATATTGTGCCAACCACCAATGCTACTAGATTCAGGCGCTTTGCCGAGTGCCTAATGCACTCGGCAAAGGCTACTTTGCCCTCGACAAAGCCTTTGCCGAGGGCAGCACTCGACAAAGAGCCTCCGGTAAAAAATCCGCCGACAAAGAATTCTTTGCCGAGCGCCTTTTATTGGGCACTCGGCAAAGTCTTTGCCGAGGGTAATCTCGGCCCTCGGCAAAGCAAAGTGACCGTCACGGCACCGGTTACGTTATCACATGCTTTGCCGAGTGTCATGTCAGAGGCGCTCGGCAAAGATTTTTTAATTTTTTTTTCAAAATTTCTTTGCCGAGTGCCCTACCGGGGAGGCACTCGGCAAAGATTTTTTTTAATAATTTCTTTGCCAAGTGCCCTGCTAGGTCGGCGCTCGGCAAATATTTTTTATTTTTTTTCGTAATTTCTTTGCCAAGTGCCCTGGCCCTGGCACTCGGCAAAGCTTTCCCAGCTTTGCCAGTGCCAGGGTCAGGGCACTCGGCAAAGAGAGTATTTTTTTATTCTATATTCACAAACACAACATATAAGAGATATATATAATATCTGTGACATCACAAACACAATATAGCGCATATATATCACATCCATCTCATCACAAAGGCAATACCACATATATATCACATGTCGATCACACAATATCTCACATACACGACATCACAAGCATAATAGGTACAATATCCATCGAAACAAGTCGATAGTTGATCACAGTGCATCACATGTCCATCAAGCGGTGAAAAAGAGATACAAACTACCAGTGGGGAGGAAACTGAGTGTTTGGTGAAGGAAAAGTGTCGTCGTCTGCTTGCGCCTGAGATGGGTTATTCGAACCCGCCGACGGAGGCTGCATAAAGGACAAGAGATTGCATCTGTTAGAGTGGTCATCTAATGAAAGCACTAGTCGAAGCAATTTGGTTTCATACTCACAGGACTAGCTATAACTGGCGGCGACGGTGGAGCGAACTGCGGCACAGCTACACCGTGCATTTGCCCCAAGTTCTTCAGGAACGTCGTAATCTCCGCCAGTTGCTTGGCCTGCCTTTCCCGCTCGGCCCGCTCGGCCTGTCTTTCCCGCTCAGCCTGCTCGGTCCTCGCCGCCAGGTCCCGCAGCTCCTGAGCCATCCTCTCGTTATCGGCCTGCAACATTTCAATCAAATGTTTTAGTAATGCAAAGGTAACTAAGTTATTTAAAGATCAATGTACGAAGAGTTAAACGGGACTAACCTGGAGTGCGTCGACCCTCTGCTGTGAAGGGGACGACCGTTGGCGTATGGCTGGGCCTCCGCTCGGGGTCTGTGCTCGGATCTGGGAGAGGGAGGGAATCTCGCTGGGCTTGAGGGTGCCATCGCCTATCTAGTACCGCCCATGCTTCTTGCCTTGTCTGAGCCTCATGACCATCGTCCCATCGATGTCGTCGATGCTCGAATCCCAGTCTGGCCCATGGACCGACCTTGCCTCCAACGCGTACGAACTGATGCGGCTGTGGACGCTCGGGTTGCTGTAGGACTCGGGCGGGTCATCCGAGGTGAAGGTGACAGCGGACGTCGCCTTACCCTTGCAGGCCAGACCATATGCCATGAAATTGGAGATGGACTGCTCACCATGTGATACCGACTACGAGAAAGACAACAAGATGATTAGAAGAAACATGCAGAATGGAGCGTAAGAATACTAAAAATTCACGTACCCATGCTTGCTTGTACGCGCCGAGGCTGCGGCTGCCTTGATGGTGTGTGGGGCCTATCGCTACCATACACCGCTGCCACCCCACCTCGTGTTCCTGGATATAACCCTCCATGAACCACCTGTCCACGATCATCTCCTGGCAGTCTCGATATGACTCGCACCACCATGGAATTGTCTACATGTCATAAAGAATTTGAGATGTAAGAAGACCAAATTAAAGCTACTTAATCTCAAAACGAATCAGTATTATTCTTCTTCATTTACCTCAAGGTACTGTTCCCGGGTCAGCGTCCTCTGTCTTGCCTGTGTCTTGGTGATCTTCTCACCAAGGTGCGTGGCGTAGTACTTGACGATGCAAGTGAGGCGCTCCTCGTAGTGCATGTTGGTGATTCGTTTCCTGGCACTTTTCACCATCACCTTCTCCGCCCTGTCCTCCTGTCCCTCTTCACATCTGAAAAAGTCTGCAGACAGACACAATGTATCAATTCATTATGTCAAAAAAGTCAAATGAATGCGATGTATTGATCAAAGTTGTGCGAGCCAGACTTACCCAGAACTCTCTCCTCACCCGCTCCTGCTTATCTCAACAGGTTATATGAAGTAGCTGTGAGAAAATCTAAAGTTACTTACCTGTCCCCCTGGGGGCGAATCACTGGGCGTAGGGGAAGAAGCAGAGGCCCAGGGAGTTTCGAGGGATCTCGCAAGTAGATCCTAGCCACAGCAGAGGAGTCCAAACCAGCTGTGCCTCCAGCCTCGCCGCCCTGCTGTGCCTCATCTCCCTCGTCGTTCGTTTGTCGAACCAGCTCCCCCTGGTCCGAGGAGTCCGGGGTACGGCGCTCCTCCTCTGACACGTCACGCGGCCTGACTAGAGGAGGCCAGCCCCTCCTGCTGCCACTGCCGCTACCGCTGCTCCTAGGCCTCTGCCTCCTCCCATCCAATGACCCCTCTTCTGCATCCGAATCTGCATCGCGTGCCCTCATGAACCTCGAGTTCACGTTCCTTGGCACACAACTGCCCGTTATCTTTGTTCAATCACCTGCAATTAAAAAGAAACAAACAAGACATATTAGTACATGTGTTAAAAATAGATGCTAAATAAAAAAACAAAACATGATTATAAAATAACATAGTATTACATGTATTAGAAGTAATCATCATTATTGGGATTATCTAGATCATATGTCTTGTCATCACTATCAAAATTGTCAAAATAAACAACACTGTTTGAAGGTTCAATGTTGCCTTCATCGTCATCGTCTAAATGTAATCACTCAAGCATTTCTATGTCCTTGGCATTTTGCACCTCATCTCCTTCTTCCTCGTCATCGACCCTTTCATTGTCTACTTCCATTCTGATCACCTCGGTTAAGTCTATCACCAACCTCCCTAGTAGCCCATCTTCTTGATAGAACTCTCCTTCATATGTGTTTGGGTTGAAGTTGTAATCTTCATTGTTTGGGACAGCTAGCTAGTCTACCATGTGGCGATACCTGGTGCACAATAGCCCACCCCTTAAGAGCCTTGTTGCCTTGGCACGCGTATGGCAAATAATAAACCTGCACGGCCTGGTGAGCCACAATAAAGACATCTTTTCCTTGATAGACGGAATCTTGTCGAATCTCGACTTGACCAATATTAGGGCTCTGTTTTGTTAGTCGAGGATTGAACTAGTGGCATTGGAACATGACAAGATGAAGAGGTTTCGAACCATAAAATGAAAGTTCATAGATTTCTTCGATTATGCCATGATACTCGAGGCCATCAGTGCCGGGAGTACAAACTCTGCTGTTTGTGGTTTTTCGATGGGGCCGAGCTCGCTCATAGCTTGTTGTGTGAAAGCGATATCCATTCACATCATAACTTGAATAAGCTTTCACCTTATTGTCGAAGCCATTTGCAACCTGTCTCAACTCCTTACTCATAGTTGCATCAGTTTGGGTCTACAAGCGCAAGAATGAAAGATTGCTGGACTAAGTACGCGAAACTCGAAATCTCGAACTAGGTACAAGGTAAATTGGACAATACCTTTGTTTTTAACCAAGAAATGAAATCAAGCCTCCCTGCTCCCAGACCCTGTGAAAGAAGGGTATCGGTTTGCCGTGGGGTAGGACCCCTTGGTTGATGCCAGGATACACGAATAAATTCCCTGTGCAAACGAGAAAGAATCAGTTGGATGCAGAATAGTGACGGCGTATTGAAACAAGTTCGTTGAGAACTTACTCAATGAACGGCTTCACCTTGGTTAGGTTCTGCAACACATATAGCATGATACTATGCCACTCTTCATTATCCAACCTCTTATTGGTCAATCCACTTGCACTTCCGAGTTGCCCTTGGAAAAGGCTGAGGTTGGATTCATTCTCGTCAGCATTGTAGCGAGGGAGTGGATTATGCATGCTAGGAAGGTTCGTTGTGTAGTATAGCTGTGTGAAGTTTGTCACCTCCTCCAGAATGGAAGCCTCAATTTTGGCTTTATTTCTATATTTTTTGCGAATGGCCTTCAGACATCTCTCGATTAGATAGCACCAATGGGCCTGCACGCCCCCCATACGTGCCTCATACGGGAGGTGCACAATCAAATGCTGCATCGATAAAAAGAAGCCAGGTAGAAAGATCTTCTCTAACTTATGAAGCAACTCAGGTGCCACTTTCTCCAAGTTTGTAACCACGGTCCGAGATAGCTCCTTGGCACAAAGCTGGCAGAAGAAATAGCTCAACTCTGCAAGCACTAGCCAGACATGCTCAGGAACATAGCCTCGTACCATCGCTGGAAGAAGCCGCTCAATCCATACGTGGTAGTCATGACTTTTCATCCCGTTGACTCGCATAGTGCCTAAGTTCACTCCCCTGCTCAAGTTCGCTGCATACCCATCAGGGAACATTAATGCCTTGATCCATCATAGTACTTCCCTCCTTTGTTCGAGTTTCAAGATGAAATCGGCCTTAGGCCTTTTCCAGATCTTGTCGTTTGCAGGAGGCCACATCTCTTGCTGTGGTCTATCGCACAATGTCACCAGGTCCACTCTAGCCTTAGGGTTGTCCTTAGACTTGTCAGTGTCTATGAGTGTTGCCCAAAGTGCTTCGGTGATATTCTTTTCAGTGTGCATTACATCAATGTTATGGTGAAGTAGGAGGTCATCGAAATAGGGGAGCCTCATCAAGCCGGACTTATGAGTCCACATGTGTTGCTCACCATATCCCACAAAACCACCTTCTTCATTAGGCACGAGAGCAACTATCTAAGCATGAACCTCGGCACCAATCTTCAAGTGCGGTCTAGGGTCCGTGACTGTGATACCTTTCCTAAAGTTCTTGGTGTCTTGTCGGAATGGATGGTTGGAATCTAGGAATTGACGATGTTGATCGAACGATGAATACTTGCCACCCTTCTTCAACCAAATGAACCTCACAGCTTCCTGGCATATTGGGCATGGGAACTTCCCCTGAACACACCAGGCGCTGAATAACCCATATGCCAGGAAGTCATGCATGGAGTATTGGTACCAGACGTACATTTCGAAGCTTTGCTTTGTAGCTCGGTCGTATGTCCATACCCCTTCATTCCAAGCTTTGATTAATTCATCAATCACAGGCTCCATGAACACACCCATATTCTTCCCTGGGTGTCCAGGAATTATCAACGTCAAGATCATGTTATGTCGTTGAAAGGCGACACTAGGGGGGAGATTGAGGGGGATAACAAACATGGGCCAACATGTGTAAGGGGCGGCCATCATGCTATAAGGATTGAACCCATCTGTTGCCAGCGCAACACGTACATTACGAGCCTCATCGGATTTTAGACGATGTTTGTCATTAAAGCTGGTCTATGCTTCACCATCAGATGGATGTACCATCTTGTCAGGATTGTACCGTTTGCCATTCTTGTGCCACGTCATCTATTTCGTAGTTTCCTCGGTCATGAATAGCCTTTGAAGCCTCGGCATGAAGGGAAGGTGCCGTAAGACTCGGGCGGGTATCTTAAGCTGCCTCTTCTAGCCACCACCATCACCAGACTCTACCTCCAGGAACCTAGAACCTTTACACTTCGAACAGTTATTTGCCTCCTTGTGTTCTTCACAAAATAGGACACACCGATTCGGACAAGCATGTATCTGCTCATACGGCATCTTCAGTGCTTTAAGGAGCTTCTGTGCCTCACACATGGTCTTCGGCAACATGTGGTCCTTTGGAAGTAGGGTGCCAACCACGGCCAACACCTTATAGAAGCCTTCTCGACTCATGTTCAAATCGGACTTCAACCCCATCAAGCGACTAATGGCATCCAGCTAAGAGACCTCAGAATGAGTGTGAAGGGGTTTCGCTGCCGAGTCCATCATGTACTTTGAATGCATCTACGACTGCCTGCATCTCCGCCTCCTGACGTCCTTCAGCAAACTATGCTTGGTGAACGTCATCTACCATGTCTGCTACCCCAGCATCAGCATCAAAAGCCTCGACATGTGGTCTCACCACCTCCTCTCTCATACGATCGGCTTCACAATGGTGGACCCACCGGGTGTAGTTTGGCGTAAACCCATTCTTGTGCAGATGTATACCCATGACTTCCTGGTTTTGCATTCTCCTCTTACCACACTTGCTGTAGGGACACAAAGCCATTTTCAGGTATCTAGTGGCCTTGCCAAATGCACGCTTTAAGAAATGATCGGTCTTGTTCATCCATTCAATGCTGACATCACCCTGACTTGTCCGGCCCGCGTACATCCACTGATGGTCCTCCATCCTCTAGCATATATAACATCTCCATAGGTGACCCTACTCTCTAATAGGTGAGGATAGGTCCTAATCCCACCCATGGATGCGTAGATGAGGTTAGTTTCCATGCTCCGCTCCTATCCGAGATAGAATTTCGGTAGCACTCCCCGCTATTCTCCCGATACATGTCCTGCAAGGGAGAGTGTGTATCCGGAGAATAACAGGGGGTAATGCCGAAACACCATCTCAGACCGGAGCGGACCATGGAAACTAACCCATCTACGCATCCACGGGCTGTCCAAAAAACGTGGATAGTCCGAAACAGATACGGTCGTAGATATACAAAGATCTACATACCTCCAACCGTATCTCTTTCAGATGGGAGACACCTAACTAGGTTACGCGACCAAAGACCACATATGGATAGAGGGGTTATACCTAGGGTGCCGGTGAGGTCATGGTAGTGGGGTGGTGGAGAGTCGGTGCAGTGGCGAGTTGATGTGGTGCAGGAAGACCCGTAGTGCCGACGAAGATGATCAGGGTCGCCGAGTCCCTCCCATAGGTCCTCCTGCAAAAAAGGGCAAAAAATGGTTAGTGTCGACTCAAAATTTTGGCAGCACCTCCCCTACGCGGGGAGGTTCCCAAAACCTACAAAAAAACATGGCACAAAGGCCAACAACCACATATATACCAAACATGGGCACGAAGGTCAACAACCACCAATATATCAAGAGGAGCCATGTACTTTTGCTCTCTTTCCATGCAGATGAAAGTATTGAAGTAGTACAACAACAATTACTACTAACCCTACAACTACTACTAAAACTACTACTAACAACTACTTAACTACTAACAATACTAATACTAAGAACTACTTAACTATTAACAACTACTACTACTAACCACTACTACTTACTAACTACTACTATGTACTAACTACTACTACTACTACTACTACTACTACTAACCCTACAACTAACACTACTAACTAATACTACTAACCACTACTACTTACTAACTACTACTATTTACTAACTACTACTACTACTAACCCTACAACTAACACTACTAACTACTACAACTAACACTACTAACTACTACTACTAACACTACAACTAACTACTACTAACTAACTACTACTACTAACCCTACAAGGGTAGGGCTTACCTTGGCGGCAAGAATGACAAGAGCGAGGGCTGACGACGATGGCGGGGATGACCGCAGCAGCGCGAGGATCAACGGGCGGTCGGAACGGCGCAAGGATCGACGGGTGGTTGGGTCGGCACCTTCCTCTTCTTCCTCCTCCCCTTTCTCTTTCTTCCTCTTCTTCCTCCTCCCCTTCTCTTTCTTCCTCTTCCTCCTCCCCCTTCTCTCTCTTCCTCTTGCTCCTCTCCTTCTCCCTTTGTTGGCCGGCCGTAGGGCATGACGGGGCCGGTGGACCTCGGGGCTGGCGGGGGAGCTCGGGGCCCGTCGGGTCGCTGTCCCCGGGGAGCATAGAGCCCGAGGCGCCAGTGAGCTCGGGCGTGGGAGCGGGGCCGCCGGGGCCTGGGCGCTGGGCCGCTGGGGCCGGGCGGGAGCACCGACCGGGCGCCGGGCCAAGCGCCGCCGGGACAGGGGCAGGGGGCGCGGGACGGGGGCGCCGGGGCGGGCCCGGTAGGAGCTCGCCGGCCGGAGGGGGACGACGGCGGGGGCGGCGGCGGCGCGGGTGGGAGAGGAGTGAGGAGGGGGTGGGGTTGGGCCGGCCCGTTCTGGGCCTTTAGGTTAAATGATTTGCTGAGTGCCGGGCCCAGCGGCACTCGGCAAAGGTTTTTTTTAAATTCTTTGTCGAGCACCCTGTGACCTGGCACTCGGCAAAGCCTTCTTCTTTGCCGAGTGCCAAGGTTGGCACTCGGCAAATTATTTTTTTTTGTTTTTTTCTCCCCATTTTTTTCTGGGGCCTTGCTACAGTATTAAAACTCCATTTCAAAATTTGGGACAATTTTGAGTTTTTTTACTAGATTTCCTTAATTATTTTTGTTTCGTTGAATTTTTCTGACTATTTCAAATTTGAACTACATGTACATGAAATAATGGAATTTGGTCATTCAAAAAATGGTAT
Organism: Miscanthus floridulus; assembly: GCF_019320115.1. Classification (NCBI taxonomy): domain Eukaryota; kingdom Viridiplantae; phylum Streptophyta; class Magnoliopsida; order Poales; family Poaceae; genus Miscanthus; species Miscanthus floridulus. The sequence goes on along the minus strand of NC_089589.1, from coordinate 51,809,559 downwards.
TCATGATGTTTGGTGTATGTTGAGGCCGTATCTAGGAACTCGCATGAAATTACGAGCATCTTGTTGTCGTATCTTGTTGTCGTAACATGACGATGTACTTGCGGGAAAAGTGTATTTGAATTATATAAAATCCAAACGAAGTCTGAAAATCACGAAACTTGTCGAGGTGTCTTGTTATCGCATGTGGAGGCCGTGGTAAAAAATTAAAAAAGTTTGAAGCAAGTTGTGACGTCGGATGCCTAAAAGCCAGACATCTCCCCACGTTGTATTTTCCTTCACAATTGTATCAAATGTCACCTTGATTTCATCGATCTTATGGGCCACCTTGTGTCGAAAAAGAAGTAACTCCGGTTTTGCAGAAAAGTTGTTAGTTATAGCAGGCTTATCATGGTCACTATTTACCTTGTGTTTCTCATCTTCAATGTAGACATCATCAAGTAAATCATAAATCTCATTAGCAAGACTTCTCAATTTGGGAGAATGGTGTTCTTACCCCTGTCCAATAAGCTAATTGTGATTTTGCCCTTACTTTTTCAACTTTGTGTTTTTACCCTTGTTATTTTGAACTGAATGATCCGTTTGCCCCTGCTTTTAACGCCCGTCAGATGGACATGAATTAAATGAATTAAAAAAAATTCTAAATCAGAAAAACAAAGACCAAATGACCATAGTGCCCCTTATCCTTATCTCATCATCCCAAACGCATAGGGCGTCATCGTTCACATCGGCTTGGGCGTGGCTTTTCCAGCGACGGCGGCTGTAGAAGCACCAAGGAGAGGAGGCCACGACTCCAGGTTCGGGCACAGGGAGGGGATGCTTCCAGGGCGCGGGGCTGCCTCCCGGTCATGGCTCCAAGGTGCGGGCACGGCCTTCCTCTAGGCGCGGGGAGGCCGCGGTGGCCGCCCGTGGGTCGGCGTGCGCGCGCCCTGCCACGGCTCACCGGCAGCGTCCGCCTGCAGGTCCCAGCGGCACCCGGCCGCGGGTCATCTTCTTTCTTTGGGCGCCCGGCTTTGTGGCTGTAGGGGCGGGCGGAGCGGCATCAGGGCGGGCAGAGCGGGTGGCTCCGGTGCCTGGACGCGGCTCCCGGCGGCGCCTGGCAGCGGGTCTCCGCGCCGCTCGCTCCTCACCTGTCGCCGTCGACGTCGCCGGCGCCCGGTCTCGGCCTCCCATCGCGTCACCACAGGGTGCAGACGCGCAGGCGCGCAGCCGCACACGCTAGCCCACGCCACCCAGCCGTACACGCTTGTCCGCGCCGCCCAGCCACTCACCCGTAGCCGTCGCGCCCTCCCGGACACCCGGTCCTGGCCCTCCAAGGTAACGGGACTCATTAGTCACTCCTCAGTCCTCGCTGCCCCTCTCAAGATCTTCCCTGTGCATTAATCTGGTCTGAACTTTTCTCTTGTTTTGTCACCATGGCAGATTCAGATTGGTGTTTTGCTGGCACCATGTCCAGTCCGTGGAGCCCTATGAGTATGGAGGAAGACGAAGAGATCCAAGAGCTTGATGCCGAGGAGCAGCAGGTTGGTGAGCAGCCGCAGCAGGGTGATGGGCAGCGGCAGGAGTCGACAGCTGAAGCAAGGGCACAACAAACCGGAAAGAAACGTGCAAGATCAGCGGCCAATTCATCTACTAATCCCTCAAATTCTCGTAAATCTGAGGTATGAAAAGGTTTCAAGTTCACCAGAAGGTGAACCTGAGTGTTTACCTTGGAAGAAAAAGTTAGTTGCTGACAGTAAGAATGGAACCTCATCTATGTCGAGGCATGTTAAAAAATAACTTCCAACTACTGTCTGAGAAAAATGATGATGGGTCTGGTCGTTACACTATAAAAAGGGATACCATGGCTATGTGTTTGAAAACGAAAGAAAAGAAGTAATTGAAGAAGCTATCACTAATAGTCCTGGCAGAGTTAGTTTCACCTCAGATAATTGGAAATAAGATTGTCAAAAGAACAATTATATTTGCATTACTGCTCATTATATTGATGCTAAATGGAAATTGCATAAGAGGACCATTGGTTCAATAAATTTCATCCACCACTTGATGTGGTTTCTATTGCTGATGAAGTGCACATGTGCTTTTGTAATGGAAAGTTGACAGTAAAATTATTTGCATGACTCTAGATAATGCATCATATAATGATAGAATGACTTCTACCCTTCAAGCTCACTTGCTTTCTAAAGGTGCTCTTCTTACCTAGCCTTTTCTGGTTTAACTATATCTGGAAGCAAGCAAGATTGGCTCTACTCCACAATCTTTCAGTTCCTTTCCACTAGCTAGGTAGGTCAAGGCTAAAAAACAAACATGCCCTGAACTGATAATCATTTATCGCTTTTTCCAAAGCATAAGCCTATTTGGTAGGATCTGAAGTTTATTATCTTGTCAGTAGATGTGGTCATGAGAATTTTAGTTGGTGGTGGAATGGCTTTAACATAGGGAAGAGGAAGATAAGCCTATTTGGTGGAATGGTTTGAGTTTGAAGCTGAACCCTGCAACCTTGTTATGCTGGCATCCAAGTGATGCTGTAATCAAGAAATTGCACATCTTTTTAGCCCTTTATTAGCCCTTGTTATACTGTAGAAGACATGAGATTCTGTGATTTTGGCTGACATCTGGGGCTGAAAAAAATGCATTTTGTAAGCTGAAAAGCTCGATTTAAATATTGCTCTGATTGTGCTCGTTTATCTCCTAATACTAAAATTAGTCAATGTGGAACATATGTCAACCACACTTAGGTTAGGTTTGGCTCAACTTTTCAATTTGGAAGTTGCATCTAGATTAAATTTAGATTTCGAACAAATCTTGAGGTTTGGCTCAACTTTTCAATTTGGAAGTTGCATCTAGATTAAATTTAGATTTCGAACAAATCTTGCTAACTTGACATCCGACCTGCATTAATACTGTAATTTGTGGTGCAGGCAAAGATAAAGGTTGAGGAAAGTGCACCAGGAGTGGTTGAGGAAAGTGCATTAATACTGTAATTAGCTGATAACTTCATTTATATTGTTATAAATGGACATAGGACTAACATTCTTCTCCTTTGTAGTTTACAGGACTATAAACAAAGCCTGGCATCCTGCCAATGTACTTATTTCCATTTTCTAATTTTAGTTGAGCGAATTCTGAGGGTTAAGTTTATTTCTGGAGTGTTTGAGCATCCATTTTCAGACCAATCTCTACTGGACACAGTTGGCTGTAAGGTAACATGCGCCCGGGTGTGTGGCTGCAGGGGCACGCGCGTAGAGGGGCCACCCGCGTTGGGGGCGCGCCGTGAGAGCCAAGGCCGGGGCGGCCGAGGCGCGGCTGTCGTCGCCGCCGGACGCCGTGACCTACAGCGGGACGTGGACGTCGGCGCCGACTTCAGGAGGTTTCACCGGGAGAAGGCGGCAGCGTCCAGGGCTATGCCGACGCTGGACACACGGAAACACGGCCGAGTCTAGTCCACTGTCTACATATGAATCGATCTCTGTAGCATCTTATGTAATCTCCCATCCCAGCATTATGAACCTTTTGGTCCCAAAATTTTGAATATTTATCAATATTAAATCTGAGTTCAAATAATTACAAGTTGTGCCAAATATGTTTGACCAAATTTAATCAATTGTCAGCATACAATAAAAAGTCTAATTCCAAATCAGGGTAAAATCACAATTAGGCATAACAAACAGGGGCAAAATCGCATGGGCATTCATGTCATTTTGTACAAAGTTTAACACCGTTAGGGGTGGATGACGGAGCAGGGGCAAACTGGTGCTTCGTGAATGGCACAGTAGGGGTAAATTCACAAAGTCAAAAAAACAGGGGCAAAATCACAATTCCAATACAAAACAAGGGTACAAACGCAAGAGCCCCTCTCAATTTCATCACCCCTCTACCAGATGCTTCATGGTCTATTGTTCTGCCACGAACCACAGACAGCCAGCTCATAATCTTTGTATGTATAAGCTCGGAGAGATCCTTTTTTAAACCAATTATGGAAGCAAACTTACAGTATATCAGTGAACCTAGCTTGTTTCCTGCAACCGTCAACAGTCCAGATGCTAAAGCACCCTCAATTCCAGCCATATTTGGAAGGCTTCTGCGCCAAACCCCTGTGGATGAAGTTGCAAAATGAATGGTTATACGTGTTTTGCCACCTCAAACTAATATGGTTGATGTGCTAATACAAGCAATATTATTTTTCAGCTCTTGAATGATAAAACGTATGTAAAAGGTCTGAAATTACGAACTAAGGTGAGCTATCTGGATAGTATATAGGAACTCACTGGGAAAAATTGGTCCTATGGCATTTTATCTTACATGGGAAAACAAAAAGATATAGTTTGGAATGGATGTTGGTCCTTGCTCTCTGTGCAGATGCTCTAGATTAAGCAATTCCATGCCACATGGTTATGAGCCACATATGAGAGGATACACATTGATGCAGCGACAGAGAAATAAGTTGTGTACAAGTACCTCTGGTGATGGTCAGAGCAGAGCAAGAGCAACAGATGTATCACATATGACACTTGTGCTTATTATGATGTAAGTACCTTGTGTAGGTACTCTAATTTGTGGCACTCACTGAGAAACCTGAAAAACAATTCAACATCGTTAGCGAGAAATTTAATCAGGGAAGACAGTAAGAAGATATAGTTGCAGAAGGAATCAGAGCATGTACGTAGAATCGAAGCTCTAATCAGCTGCCTGATCCTATTCCTTCCCCTGATACGGCACTGGCTTTGGTGGTTCAGGATGCAGAGTTGCAGACAGTAGGAGCCTAGGAGGCGCAGATGGCAGAGAGACGACCCTGGTAGTGCTTTTGGTAGCTCCAGTTCAGCGCTTCGGGGTCAACTCTACCTGCATGCAGGGGCAGATCCAACGGTGGGGCGGGGGGCTCAAGCCCCCTACCCATATTGGAGTAGTGAAACCCCTAGAGTTCCTATGAATTTTTATGCAAAGTTCTATAATGTAGGTGAGGCTGAGACTTAAGATCGAGCAGCAGTCGGAGGTATATGTTGTTCAGCACCTTTAAAAAATTTTCTGGATCCGCCGCTGCCTGCCACAAAATGCAGTGGCACATAATTTCTGCGGATTAATAGCATGAAGGAGACATGCAACTACTCTTGGAGCCTACTGCAATCGAGGAAGTGGAAAGGAAGCCATCATAAAAAAATCGTTGCCATCCAAAATTCAAACCATAAAAACTATACCTGTGCGTTTGATACCTTCACGGATGGTTAACTAGAAGTAGATGAACTCCTTGGCGCTCTCTCATCCGTCGACGTTGGTGATGCACAGGCAGGACAGGCAGGCGAGCACTTCGAGAAGCCCCAGGCCAGCAGCGGTCGAGGACGCAGCTACGCAAGTACCCATGCCTTATATCCACCAGAAGCTGTGATCTGACACGATACTCCGTCCTTGGGCTACCTGCGTTTTTTCTTTTCTTTTCTTTCTTATATTCCTTTTCTGTTTTCTTATATTTATTTTTGCTTTTACTTCAATTATTTTTTAATTATTCCATTTTTTTTATGTTCAGTCTTAGGTTGGTATGTTCATCCGTTTTTTCTTTTCTTTCTTATTTTTCTTTTTCTTTCTCGAGTTGTTTTTTTGTTCTTTTCATTTTTTATGTTTAAAAATATTTCTTTTTTACCTTTGTATTTTATGCTTTACTTTTTTGCTCATGATATGGGCTATAGAGTTAGCGCGTCCTGTGTTTGGAGACCGGAGCTAGAGGCCCACTCTCACGTTCGAGGCTCGGTTGAGTTTATCTTTTATGTTTTTCCTTTTTTTTTCTATTTCATTTTTTCCTTTCCCTTTAATATTGATCTTTTATTTTTCTTTTCTTTATTTTCTTTCTTTGTGTTACTATAATTAATTATTTGATTATTCCTTTTCATTATTTATGTTCTACTTTTTTTATATATTCAATGAGATGCATGTGATATTCGCATATTCTATGATGTATTCTCGGATGTTCACATATTATATGGGATGTTTCATGATAATTTTTTACTATTCGCATAGTACTCGTGAGATGTTTAGGTTGTTCAAATAGTATCTATGTAATAATCTTTTTTCTCTTTTTATTATATTTTTTCTTGTTCAAGTAGTATAAATGTGATGATGTTTGATGTACTCTCTCCATCCAGGAAAGAATACAATTCTAGCATAGTGACATGGTTTAGTATCTTAAGTTCGATCAATTATAGATAAAAAGGTATCAATATGTATGGTATGAAATAAATATCATTAGATTAATTACAAAATATATTTTCATAATAAATTATTTTAGAGCCATTAATGTGAATAGTATTCACTAAAAATTTGGTCAAATGTGAACTACTTTTGACGGCACGCAACATGTAGTTATATTTATTTCTGGACGGAGGGAGTAGTATAAATGGAATGTTTTGTTATATATCTTTGATTATTGATATAGTATATGTGAGATATTTTATGAATTTTTAGGTTGTCTGAATACTATCCATGTGATGTTCTTTTAATTTTCTCTAGATTTATTTTTTCTTCTTCGTTATTTTACTTTAATTAAGTTGTTTATTTATATTTTTCATCTTTTTATTTTTTAAAGTTCCTACATTCCTTTAGATATATGTGATGTTTATGTAATATACATGTGATGTTATGTTGTGTACGTATTGTATGATATTCACGCAGTATGCGTGTGATGTTATATAATCTACTTTGTGATGTTCACGTAGTATATAAGTAATTTTCTATGATATATTTAGTGAAGCTCAGGTAGTATAAATGCCATGCTCTATAATTATCTTTGAGTAATCACATAGTACCTCTGATATTTCTTATATATTTTAGGTTATTCAAAAAGTATTCATGTGATGTTGTCTTTTATTTTTTTTATTTGGTGATTTTTTTCTCTTTTTACATAGTACCGATGATATGTTCTCTTTTATGTTTTGCTCAATCTTTTATTAACTTATTTTCTATTTAAGTTATTTATTTATTTTAATATATTCATATCATTTGTTATTTATTTCTTATTTCTCTTTTTCTTTACCTTTATTTTACTCTAATGAGTTATTTTATTTTTTATTTCATGTTTTGATTTTGTTTCCTATATTCCATGATATACGCATCCATGATAGACTAAAATAATAGAGCATGATTTTAGAAAATTTTAGGAAAAATAATCATCATATTTGGAGTTAGTATAAGGGAGAAAAACTAGTTACAAGTTTCAGCCATAGATTAAAAAGAGAAATCACACTTGTTCATCATTGATCATCATGAACAGTTGTAATTTTTCTTTTTAATCTCTGGGTTAAATTTGCAACTAGTCTTTCTCCCTCGTACTAACTCCAAATTTGATGGTTTTTTTCTAAAATTTTCTAAAATCATGCCCTATCAAGTTACTATGTTAATTTGATCATTCTTTTCGCTTGATAAAGTTTGAACAATTCAAATTTCAAAAAATAACAAGTTCTACCAAGATTTTGAAACACCAAATGATTTCAGCTGAAAAAGTGATGAATACCAAAGTTATATAACTCATTAAGATCTATAACTTTTATTTTGGTCATTTCTTTATTTGACAAAGTGATAGTAAACATTGTTCACAAATCAACATGTTTCTCGTATAGTTATGAGTGATATGTGGATTTATGAACAATGTTTACTAACACTTTTTAAATGAAGAAATGATCAAAATTAAAGTTGTAGATAGTGATGAGTTTAACAACTTTTATGTTCACGACTTTTCTAGTTGAAACCATTTAAGGTTTCAAAATCTTGTTTGAAGTTGCCATTTATTGAAATTCAAAATTTGAACTTTTCAAATTTTGTTAAATGAAAAGTTGACCAAAATATAAGTTGTACATCTTGATGAGTTCTACAACTTTGATGTTTATAAAATTTTCATTTGAGGTCATTTCGTGTGCTAAACTTCTATTAGTTGTTTTGAAATTCAAATTTTCAATTTTTAAAATATTGTTTTTGTAAAGAAGAAAATATCGAATTATATCTATATACATAATAAAATTATTTATATATACATATATTTATATATATATAGAATAATCAAAAAACTAATATATAAATTTACATTGTGTTCTTCATATATTTATGAATTACAGAATTAGTAATTAAAATAAATTGAAAAATATTTGTAGGCCCAGCTAACTCAAGAACCGCCCCTACAAATCGATTTGTAGGGGCGGCTAACTCAGGAGCCGCCCCAATAAATGAACTCTGATATATAAACCAGAGCCCGCGAGCAGGCAGAAAATTTTCTAAGTTCGGGCGCTATTCTCCTCCACGACACCGGTAGGCTGCCGCCTCTATGCCCTACCTCCGTCGTCTCTGTGCCCTACCTCCCCCGCCTTCGTGTCCTACCTCCGTCACGTCGTACCTCCCCCGATCCGCCTCCAACCCCCGGCCCGTCTCCTGCCCTACGCGCCACCGTTCCCCCGGCGGCTAGGGTTTCCGCCGTCGTTCCCCTTCCCACGGCAGCTAGGGTTTCCTTTGCCAGAGCCTATGCTCACTGCCCCCGGTGGCCCTAGTGCCCTAGTGCCCATGCACTCTTCCTCCACCATCGTTGTGCCCTACCTCCACCGCCTCCATGCCCTACCTCCGTCGCGCCGTACCTTCCCCGATCCGCCTCCAATCCCCAGTCCATCTCCTACCCTACGCGCCCCCGTTCCCCTAGTGGCTCGGGTTTCCGCCACCATTCCCCTTCCCATGGTAGCTAGGGTTTCTGATGCCAGTGCCTAGGCTCCCTCCCCAATGGCTCTGGTACCCAGCCCATCGTGCACTCCGGTGTCCACTCTCCCTCTGCTAGCCCTGGTGCTGGTGCACCCTGACGTCCCTGCTCCCTCCCCGGTAGCTGTGGTACCCGCCATGCACTCTGCTGTTCGCTCTCCCTCCACCGGACCTAGTGCTGGTGTGCCCTGACGTCCCTGCTCCCTCCCCAATGGCTCTAGTACCCACCGTGTGCTCCGGTGTCCGCTCTCCCTCCGCCAGGCCTAGTTCTGGTGCGCCCCAACGTCTCTGCTCCCTCCCCCAACCATTTGGAAGTCCATTGCCCACTGTTGGCTTATAAGTAAGTTGCTTCTTTAGCATGAGATCATTGATAATATTATGGTGTTCAGTCTTTTTTCCCAATAATATTATGGTATGCACTAATAATTAAAGCAATGGCCAATGGAGCATGAATATTCTTTATTAAGTCAATTCTCCCATATCTCTCGTAGTATACTACTGTCGTTGTTTTGTAGTTTATCTATCAGTGTTTTAGCAGTAAATGGGACATATATTTTTATACTAGTTCAAATAAGAGGTGTCGGATACCATAAAAAGGGGTACCCTAAGCAACAACCGAAAAAACTGCTTAGACCTTGTAAATATCAAAGCCAAGAGACAACCAGGAGGCCTTGGCCGATTCTTCGATTCGCCCGAGGCCCGTGCCGCAAGGCCTCAAGCGAGGTACCAACTCTCCGCCTTGCCCGAGGCCCCCTCACTCGAGTTCCCACCCATAAGTCCTCGGACAAGGTGCTGATTCTCCACCTCGCTCAACACCCCGCGTGTAAGGCCTCGGACGAGGTACCGATTCTCCGCCTCGCTCGAGGCTGGCTTGGCAGCTACCCCGTCACCGCCGCCTCGACCAGGATGTCATGTCCAACTAACGCAACCAACCACTCCCGCGACGTTAGCTGAATGACGGCTCGACACAGTGGAGTCACCGACAAGGTGGGAGTCGCATCAACACCATGCCATCCAGGACAGGACGAGGCAGGGGTTACCGACTGCTGTGCTCAGCACTATACCGACGATTGACGCTCGTATAAACCTTGTGTCTCTTTGCATCACCATCCGAGATTAGGGGCATGCAGTACATTTTCACTAGTTGGTTGAGGGCCTGCCGGTCCAAAACACCGACAATTGGCGCGCCAGGTAGGGGTCTGCTACGTGTCAGCTTCGTCATCCCAATAAGTTTTGGATGGCAGACCCCGTACGACCACTGCGTCTCGGCACGGTGATCTAGTTTGGGAGCCTAGAGTTTATGTCTCTAGGACATGAGTATGATATGGTACTCCTCACACCCAGAGCCCCACTGACTGATGATGATACCATGCACCGACAGCCTAGGCGTAGGCGGCGCCTGGGCTACCGCTCTCATCACGCTCGCTAGGCACGACGCAGCGCGACCACCCAAACATTGCGCAAGCTCAGGGTGATGCACCACGCTCCACTGGTACCCCATGCCTGGCTGATGGTACAGAGTCCCTGGTTGGGGACCTATCTAGCTTAAGCCTGGGCAAGGAAAGATGCCGGTGGCATGCAGCGATGCCCCGTCATCAAGCCCTGCCTCGCCACCTCCTAAGGAGTTGACTCCAGTAGAGCAAAGCCCTACGATGGCACCATCCCCATACCCCTTTGGGTTGACTAATGCCGCCGCCGCCTACACTTCTGCCTACGCTTCCGCTCAGGCGGAGCCCTCAGGACACCACCAACGCTTCACCTTCGACCTCGATGCCACAACCTCAACCCACACCCATGCTGACTCCTTGCAGGAGGATGAGGCATGGACCGGAGCGGACTTCTTTGGGCTTCGCGACCCTAAAGCCATGCATCGCTTCCTAGCCATGAGTGACTACTGCTTTGGCTACTCTAACTCCGACAATGAAGGAACTTACGATCCCACTTGAGAGTGCTTCCACATCGGGCTTGGGATGCCGAGAACGAGCGATGAGGACAAAGGGGCAGGAAACCGCTCCCCGCCCTGCCAAGGGGTAGGTGATGCCACACCTCCACGCATCGACCCTCTGGCAGCGCAGAACGAGAACCCCACCCATGAGGAACTTTGACGCCTTGACCTGGAGTAGCTCCGTGAGCTTCAGGCCAAGGTCGAACAAGACCAACTCCTTCTGTGATAGTTCTGAGACACTCTCGAGCAAGAGCAGCGGGTCACAGTGATGGCAAAGTAGCCCGGTGGAGGGCTTGCGACGTCAACCACCACATCAACAACAACGTAGGGGGCGAGCAACCCCCTATCTTCAATCACTCTAGCCAGAACATCATGGCAGCAGTGATGCTACTCTGGGCTATGCCCGAGCCCTCTACCATGGAGGGACGATGGGTCCACAGCGAGCTCTAAGACCTCCTTAAGACCGCAGTGGTACAACAGGCCGAAAGCTTCGCCTCTCGATGGCGCGGGGGTGCCTTAGAACTACCCACGACATCGCCTCGGTAGGATAGAGAGGCCTCAGTTCGTCTAGGGCCTGGTCAGGCACCCAAAGCCAACAAGGCCGCCTCGGTGCATGACCGCCTTGGCGATCGACGCGAGGCGCAAGATGATCAGGATGTGGTCAGCAGGCGATGGTGCCACGATGATGAGGGGCCCGCCCAAGGCTACCACCCGCACCGAGGGAGTCGCTACGATAGTGGAGAGGACCGCAGTCCTTCTCCTGAGCCACCTGGCCCTCGAGTCTTTAGCAAGGCCATCCACGGCGCTCACTTCCTAGCCCAATTTCAGCAACCAGCCAACCTCACAAAGTACAGTGGCGAGACCAACCCTAAGCTTTGGTTGGCCAATTAAAGCCTAGCTTGTTAGCTAGGCGATGCGGATGATGACCTGCTCATCATCCGCAACCTCCCATTGTTCCTGTCAGACTCGACGTGAGCCTGGCTCGAACACCTCCTTCCCTCACAGATCCACGACTAGCGCGACTTGGTAAAGGTCTTTGTCGGGAACTTCCAGGGCACATACATGCACCCCAGGAACTCCTGGGACCTCAAGACTTATCACCAGATACTGAATGAGTCTCTTCGAGACTTCATCCGATGCTTCTCCAAGTAGTGCACCGAGTTGCCCAGCGTTGGCAACTCAGAAATTATCTAGGCTTTCCTCTCCGACACCACCTGCCAAGACCTGGTCCAAGAGTTAGGCCGGAATGTGCTAGCCTCGGTGGCCACACTCCTCGACATCACCACCAACTTTGCCTTGGGCGAAGAGGCCATTGGGGCTATCTTCCCCGACAACGATGCCAAGGGGAAGCGGAGGGACGAGGCCCCCGGGGCCTTGGCTCCCCACCTCCCTAAGAAAAAGAAAAAGGGTCACCAAGGGAAGCAGGAGGTCCTCGAGGCCAGTCTAGTCGTGGCCGTAGAACACAAGAATTCTCGAGGCCTCAGAGGCCCCGGGCTCTTTGACGATATGCTTAAGAAACCCTGCCCTTACCACCAGGGCCTGGTGAAGCACACCCTCGAAGAGTGCACCATGCTCCAGCGTTACTATGCTAGGCTTGGGCTCCCCGATGACGAGGCCAAGAAGAGGGATGCCGGTGATAGGGACAACAATAAGGACGATAGGTTCCCAGAAGTGTTCAACGCCTTCATGATCTTCAGCGGGCCTTCAGCGTGCCTCATGCACGTCAGCGAAAGAGGGAGCGCTGGGAGGTCTTCTCTGTTAAAGTGGCCACTCCCCGGTACCTCGACTGGTCTTGGGAGGCGATCACCTTCGATCGGGATGACCACCCCAATTACGTCCCAAACCCTAGGCAGTACCCACTCATCGTCGACCCGATCATCAGCAACACCCGGCTCTCCAAGGTGTTGATGGACAGAGGTAGCGGTCTCAACATCCTCTACGCTAGCACCCTAGAACTCCAGGGGATCAACCAGTCACAGCTCCGAGGCGATGTCGTGCCCTTCCACGGCATCATGTCAGGGAAACGCACATGACCCCTTGGGCGCATCGACTTGCTCGTCTACTTCGGTACTCCCTCCAACTACCGCAAGGAGGTCCTCACCTTCAAGGTGGTTGGGTTCAAGGGGACCTATCATGCTATTCTAGGGCGCCCGTGCTATGCCAAGTTCATGGCGATCCCCAACTACACCTACCTCAAGCTCAAGATGCCAGGCCCTAGCGGTGTCATCACTATCGAGTCCACGTACGAGCATGCATATGACTGCGACGTCGAAGGCATCGAGTATGCCGAGGCTCTCATGGAGGCCGAGACCCTCATTCTCAACCTCGACCGACTTAGTAGCGAGGCACCTAACTCCAAGCGTCATGCTAGGACTTTCGAGCCCACGAAGGCCATCAAGCTCATCCCGGTCGACCCCACCTGCTCCGATGATCGGGCGCTGAGGATCAGCGCCACCCTCAACATCAAATAGGAAGCCGTGCTTGTCGACTTTCTCCATGCAAATGCTGATGTATTCACGTGGAGTCCCTCGGACATGTCGGGCATACCGAGGGAGGTCATCGAGCATGCCTTAGACATTTGGGCCAGCTCTAGACTAGTGAAGCAGCGCCTATGCCGATTCGACGAGGAAAAGCACAGGGCCATCGGCGAGGAGGTGCAGAAGCTTTTGGTGGCCGGATTCATCAAGGAAGTGTCCCATCCGGAGTGGCTAGCTAATCCTATATTAGTTAAGAAGAAAAATGGGAAGTGGAGAATGTGTGTAGACTACACCGGTTTGAATAAAGCATGTCCAAAAGTCCCATTCCCATTACCTCCAATCGACCAAATCATTGACTCCACTGTGGGATGCGAAACCCTATCATTCCTTGATGCATATTCTGGTTACCATCAAATCAAGATGAAAGAATCCGACCAGCTCATGACTTCTTTCATCACCCCATTCGGCATGTACTGCTATGTGACTATGCCGTTTAGCCTCAGAAACGCAGGGGCCACATACCAGCGGTGCATGACCTAGGTCTTTGGCGAGCACATCAGGCGAACCATCGAGGCTTACATGGATGACATCATGGTCAAATCCAGGAAGGCCAGTGATCTCATTGATGACCTAAAGATCGCCTTCATATGCCTTAGAGAGAAGGGCATCAAGCTCAACCCCGAGAAGTGTGTCTTCGGGGTCCCCCGAGGCATGCTCTTGGGATTCATAGTCTCAGAGCGCGGCATCGAGGCCAACCCAGAGAAGGTCTTGGCCGTGACCAACATGGGACCTCAAGGGAGTGTAGAGGGTTATGGGATGCCTTGCGGCCCTAAGCCGCTTCATCTCATGCCTTAGCGAAAAAAGGCTTGCCTCTGTACCGCCTCTTGAGAAAATCCGAGAACTTTTCCTAGACTCCCAAGGTCGAACAAGCCCTCACCAAGCTCAAGGCTCTACTCTCCAATCCCCTCGTCCTGGTGCCACCGACCAAGGGCGAGGCCCTCTTGCTCTACATCACCGCAATGACCCAAGTGGTCAGCGCGGCCATAGTGGTCGAGAGATAGGAAGAGGGGCATGCCTTACCCATCCAATGACCTATTTACTTCATTAGTGAGGTGCTCTCCGAGACTAAGACACGCTACCCCCATGTCCAGAAGTTGATCTATACCATAGTCTTGGCTCGACACAAGCTACATCACTACTTCGAGTCCCACCCGGTGACCATGGTTTCGTCTTTTCCCCTCGGAGATATAGTCTAGAACCAGGAGGCCTCGGGTAGAATAGCCAAGTGGGCCGTGGAACTCATGGGGGAAGCCCTGTCTTTTGCGCCTCAGAAAGCAATTAAATCCCAGGTCTTGGTTGATTTTGTGGCTAAGTGGACCGACACCCAACTGCCACCTGCTCAAATCCAAGTGGAGTGCTAGACCATGTACTTTGATGGGTCTCTGATGAAGACCGGGGCAAGCGTGGGTCTACTCTTCATCTCACCCCTCAGAGTGCACGTGCGCTACATGATTCGGCTCCACTTTGCTGCCTCCAACAACGCAGCTGAGTATGAAGCCCTCACCAATGGCTTGCAGATCACCATTGAACTTGGAGTACGACATCTCGACGTATAGGGCGATTCATAGCTCGTCGTCAATCAAGTGATGAAGGAGTCAAACTGCCATGACCCCAAAATGGAGGCGTACTATAAATTGGTACGTCACCTTGAAGAGCCAGAGACCTCCACAAGCCTTCCATCGACTATGCCTTAGCGGCGGAAGAGGGCCCACCCATCGAGCCCACCATAGGGCCCGAGGCCCCCTTTATCACCGAGACCCCTTCGGCCGAGCCCGAGGTCATGGAAATCAACGCGGAGCCTCCTGAGGCCAACCAGGGCATGGACTGGCGAGTCCCATTCCTTGATTACCTCGTTCAAGGAGAGCTTCCTGCAGACATAACCAAAGCCCGATGGCTTGCGTGATGAGCCAAAACTTACGTCCACAGCAACAGCAAGTTGTACAAGCGAAGCCCATCTAGCGTCCTCCAACGATGCATCACCACCGAGGTAGGCCAAGCCCTACTTTGGGACTTGCACATGGGAGCCTATAGGCACCATGCAGCGCCTCAGATGCTCATCAAAAACGCCTTCTGCCAAGGGTTCTACAGGCCAATGGTGGTTGCTGACGCCACCAAGCTGGTACGCTCCTGCGAGGGATGTTAGTACTATACACGGTAGATGCACCTCCCGACCCAAGCCCTCCAAACCATCCCCATTACATGGCCATTCGCTGTATGGGGGCTCGACATGGTTGGGCCTCTGTAGAAGGCCCCCGGGGCTATACTCATTTGCGGATAGCAATCGATAAGTTCTCCAAGTGGATCGAGGCTTGTCCGATCAATCGAATCAACTCCGAGCAAGCGGTGCTATTCTTCACTGATATCATCCACAGGTTCGGGGTTCCAAACACCATCACCACTAACAATGGGACTCAATTCATCGGCCACAAGTTCCTGACGTTCTGCGACGACCACCACATCCATGTGACCTGGTCGGCCGTAGGACACCGTAGGACAAATGGCCAAGTAGAATGTGCCAATGGCATGATCCTACAGGGCCTCAAGCCGAGAATATACGACCAGTTGAAAAAATTTGGCAAGAAATGGCTTGCCAAACTCCTGTCGGTCATCTGGAGCCTAAGGAACACTCTGAGCCGAGCCATGGGGTTCACACCATTCTTCCTGGTCTATGGAGCCGAGGCCATCCTCCCCACTGACTTAGAGTATGGATCCCCGAGGCTATAGGCCTACAACGAGCAAAGCAACCGCACTGCCCATGAGGACGCCCTCGACCAACTAGAGGAACCTTGAGATGTTGCGCTGCTACATTCGGCCAAGTACCAGCAAGCCCTTCGACTCTATCAAGCCCAACGCATTTGAAGCCGAGACCTGAAGGTGGGTGACCTGGTGCTGAGACTGAGGCAGAGCAACAGGGGCCGCCACAAGCTGACCCCACCATGGGAAGGGACGTACATCATCGCCCAAGTGCTAAAGCCCAGGACCTACAAGCTAGCCAATGAGAAGGGCAAAATCCTCATCAACGCTTGGAACATAGAACAGCTACGTCGCTTCTACCCTTAAATTTCCAAGCATTGTATACATTATTTCTTGAAATACAATAAATAAGCGTTCTTTAGTTATTCTAATTTTTTGAGAAACCCCCCCAAACCTATCGATGGGGCATCAGCGTTACGATAACGCTACAAGCGAGACTCGGCTCTGCCTCTATAGAGGTGCCCACCGCGGGGCTCGAACAAGACTCAACTCTGCCTCTGCTGAATTGAGCCTCCCTCGGAGGCTAGAAGGGGGAACTCCCCTAAGTCCCAGGCACTATTTTTTAATCGTTTTTCGAATAAATTTCTATGCCAAACTCTCTAGCATGCTCTGACAAATCGATTGTAAAAAACCTAAGGACCGAAAATCTGTCTCGGGGCCAAAAGGCTGGCCGAGCCACGAGACAGCCTATGCCTCTGGGCTACGGCACTCCCTCACCACCTTTTCCCTGAGGGGCAACTTAGGCTCTGAGGAAGTTTCTTGCAACTAATATGTTCAGAGACGAGACAGAGGGTAGAGGCCCAGAAATACAATAAAAATGATTAAAAAGCGTAGATGCATAAGTACTTTAAAAAAGGCCTCGATGGCCACAAGCGTCATGGTACAATAATAATCCTAATCTGTTTACATGGCCCTTTGGCCCAGGTCAAGGCTTAGGGTTGCCAGTGTCGACGGATGGCGTGGGAGGGACCACCTCCTCTTCGAACAGCTTGGCTAGTGCCGTACCAGGGGCATCGGCCGCCTCCATCAGCTTCATGACCTCCTCATCGGCCTCCTCGTCATCCTTAGCCAAGACATAACCGTCGCTGATGGCCTTGAGGTCGACGCTGGCATAGTGCGAGGAGACGATGGCCAGGGCGCGCTTGATGCCCGTGTGCAATGACCCTGGAGTCGCTCGCGCACTTGGCCACTCAATGTGATCAGGCGGCTCCCAAGGGAGCTGCAACGTGTTATGCTCCCCAATCTCGGCCTCAAGCATAGCCTGCACTACAATAGAGGCCTCAGTTGCCCGAGAGATCTCCTTCTCCAACCCTACGCCAAAACAAGCAGGATGGGGTTAAGCGCAAAAGAAAATAAGCCAAACAGACCCGAGAGGCCTATGGGACTCACCCTCGGCTTTCTCTTTCCAGCGCTGGACCTCGACCCGAGAGGCCTTGGCTTTCTCTTTCCAGTGCTGGACCTCGACCCGAGAAGCCTCGGCCGCCCTGGAAGCCTCCTTCTCTAGCTCTGCATCACATCGGGGAGTTAGGGGGTCGAACGTAAGAAAAACAAATAAAACAAGGGGAACAGGACTCACCCTTGGCCTTTCCCTTCCAGACTAAAGCCTTGGCCCAGGAGGCCTCGACCACCTTGAGGGCCTCTGCCAGGGCGCCTTTCGTCAGTAGGTGCGCACCCTGCTCCACACCCAGCTACCCAGCGATGGCCTTAGCAGAAGCCATTGTTTCCTCAGCCTGGGACCTAAAGGTGTCCCGCTCACCAGTGACCCAGGTTAGCTCCTCCTCTAGCTCCTTGATCTGTGCTGCCAAAGGGGTAGCCTGCTCCCGAGCTGTGGCCACCTCGACCTTCATATCAGCACAATGAAGGCGGAGGTCCTCCACCTCCGCGCTCCATGCCGATAGAAGCTCGTTGGCATTGGCGAGCAAGTCCTTCTGCTATTGGAGCTGGTCCTAGACATCCCTCTCCCATTGGAGGAACAACGACTTCCCAAAGAACTAGGCCTCGAGCTCCTGGATAGGCAGAACAAACGTCAAGCACTGTGAGAAAACTCAGGAAAAAGACGACACCGCACGAGAAAAGAAGGCGCGTACCTAGGCAACGTCGGGTAGATCATCGGCCATGATGGACAACGCTATCCACAATGACCGCTCCGCTAGCTGGTGGAATTGCTCGAAGGAGCCCTAGTGCCCCCCTTGGCCGCATCCTCAAGGGCGAACAGAGGCTCCCCCTCATGGTCATCCTGGCTCCGCCACAATAAACACGGGTGATCCCACTCGTGGGGCTCGAGTTGTACCCGCACGAGGGCTGAGCTTCCCTTGCTAGAAGTTGGAGCTAGCTGCTCCACGGTGCTGGCCGCCTCGGCATCTACCACCTCCTTCCCATGGGAAGTATCGTCGGAGGAGATCGAATGGACCTCTGCTTCCTGGGTGCTCTCCTATGACGGCGGCGGGTCTTGGACCGGGGGTGGTACTGAGGCTTGCCCTACCCCCATCTCTGCATCCTGGCCCGCTGGCTCCACCATGCCTAAACTAGCCTCCGCCACCTCAACCCCAGCAGCTCAGGGAGCCCCGACGCCCGCCACTTTAGCCTTCGAAGCCCTGAGGGCCTTGGCCTTTGTTGCTTCGGCCTTAGAGGTCCTAGGGGCCTCGGCCTCGCCCTCAGTGGCCTCAGCGACTGGGGGCACCTCGACTTCATCTAGCGCATGGGCCTCGGCCTCATGGGGCGTAGGCGCCTCCTCCCCCGCTTGCTTCATGGCCCCCTCAGTAGCCTCCCCTTGGGCAAGGGAGCTAGTGCTCACCTTGAGCGCCTTACGTGGTGCCAAGGCAGGCGCCTCCGTCTAACGCTTTTGGCTGAAGGCAAAGCGCTCACAGGTTAGCATATGGCCAAAGAATGAGCAGGAAATGCTGCAACTCCACTGACAAAACACTCACCTTGAACGGGGACACAGCTGCTTCAGCACTGCGTCCCTCCTCATCTGCAACGACGGTGGCACGGCCTCCATGTCCGCTAGTGCTGGCTGGCCTTCACTAGACTCCAGTGCCCCCTCAACCCTCTATGGAGGTGGTTGCATCGCCCCCGCCATCACCCGCTCCACCTCCATCGTCGAGCCCACCGGGCTGACAGCACGCTTCCCTAACACTCGTGCCTCGGGCGTGTCGGCCTCGGCCCCGGGGTGGGCGATCACTAGCCCCGAGGCGTCCTCTCCTCCTCCCCCTAGAAACGCTGGGCTGCTCACCGACACCCCGAACGACGTCCTCCTGATGTCAGGGAGATGGTCCAGGATACCCCGCCCCGTCTCGCTCTCGTCATCATCGCTCAAGGAATCCGACAACGACGGTGACGGAGACGGCTCCACCGGGAGACCCTCGTGCCTCTGATGCCGGTGATGTTTCTCTAGCTCTTCGTGCTCAAGGTTCTTCCTCTTGCGCCTAGCCTCCTCGGCGTCCTTCTGCTTCTTCTACGCCTCGGCGTGCACCCGGTTCACCGCCCACCACTCTGCGTCCTTAGGAACGGGTGGTGGGGAGGCTCGCACATCCCTCATCCCCTGCAGGAATAGCGAACGCAAATAAGGGAGCAGGAAACTATGAGGAGCGAGGAGGCCTCGGGGGCCGTAGCGGCGCGTGACTTACTAGAGAGAGGTACCCCCATGATGGGTGCATCATGAACGGGGTTAGACCCACCACTCCTTAGCCACCCCTCCACCATCTCTCTCACCCAACATAGAATCTCCTCATCAGAGAGGGAGATGGCGGACATCCGAATGCCCTCGATCGTCTCATCCGGTGTTATGTCGAACAGACACTGCCGTCGAGCCATTAGCGGCAGCACCCTCCGGTAGTGGAAGGCCGCCACGACCATAGCCATCATAAGGCCATGGCTACGTAGCCTCTCTAGCCCCTCTAGGAGTGGTTGTAGCTTGGGCTGATCAACAACCAAGACGTCGTACCTCCACTTCTCCGGCTGGCTCTCCATGGCCCGCTCGGTGTAGGGCGGTAGTCCACCGTCGTCATTGCAGAGGTAGAACCAGCTGTTGTACTAGCGATGGTTGGACAATGCGAGCTGGGCCAGGATGTAGAGGAGCTGCCAGTCTAGGCGCACTTGGAGAGTGCAGCCATTGGCCCTCATTGCCTTCTGCGTGCCCGTTGGCTTGGTGGTGAGCCCCGCCTGGAAGAGGTGGAGCCACAGCTCCTAGTGGGGGGCAATGCCTAGGTACCCCTCGCAGACGGCGATGAAGATGGCCACCTACATGATGGAGTTGGGGTTGAAGTTGTGGAGCTCCACGCCATAGTAGTGCGGGAGTGCCCGCATGAATTGGTCTGCCGGTAGGCCAAGACCACGCTCGTGGAAGGCCATGAAGCTCACAATGTAGCCATCGCGCGGCCTTAGCTCTAGCTCGCCCCTGGAGCAATCCACTCTGGTCTGTTGGGGTCGGTAACTGGGTGGAGGAGGCCATCATCGATGATCGACTGCAGTGTCTCCACGAACACGTCAGACGAACCCCAAGGATCCGCTTGGAGGACAACAACACCACCGGCAATGGGTGCAGTGGAAAATGTGGCTACGGCGGTAAGGTTCTCTCCCCCTTCTCCCTTCTTCTCCTCGGCACTATCTGTTCTTAGCAACGGCTCGAGGGCAGAAAAGCCGAATGCAAGCAAGGTAAGGAGGAGAGGGGTGAGGCTCATCATGTATTTATGCGGGAAGAGGGTGAAATGGATGGGCGACGAAACCGGGGAAGTTTCCCTCAGATCTGGCGCAGTTCATCCGGATCCAATTAAACCGCCCACATGCCCACCTTTCCCTTATTAATTGCGCACGCATAGTAACATCCCATCCGCTGACATCGTGTCGCATCCGACCATAGCAATGGCAGGCGCCATTCCATCTCCCTAAGAAACCACCTCAAAAGGCACACCTACCATTGTCAGCCAATGGGAGGGGAATATCCCCCACCCGATTCCTTTCAGACGAAGGAACTAGGCACCGACCCCATTATGGTCTAGGGGTTCAAACGCTAGGCCCCCGAGGGTCTCAACAGCCACCCTAGGACAACAGAGTCAGGGATGACTATGGGTGAGCCCGTACATGGTCGAGGCCTGAGCAAGCGATTGCTTGAGATGCCCTAAGCCATGTCCGAGATAGCAGGGAGGTCTCTGAATGGGATCCCACCGCAGGGAGGCACCGAGCCCTCGGGGCCCATCGAATGGCCCTGGGACCCAATAAAGAAGCCCTCTGGTACTTTTGGAGTGCGTCTCTGGACCACCAGCCGACCCTTATCGAATGGGGCATGGGCCTCCACTTGGACTTACCCGATAATAGCTCACCGGAGGTGTCACTACTCACGCCCACCGAGGGTAGCCTGGCATACTCCACCCCTCCTTCTGAACGAAAAGGATGTGTGAGGGTCACATAAAAAAGATAGGGAAACTCCTGATCACCCTCTCGCACCATGCAAAGGCTCGAGGGCTCTTCCTGTAACCAAGCCGGGACCCAGCGACCCAAACTCGCACTCAAAGGCTTGGCAAACAACCACTCCTTCCGAACGAAAACGATGCGCGAGGGTCGCATAAAAAAGCTAGGGAAGCTCTTGATTGCCCTCTCGCTCCGTGCAGAGGCTTGGGGGCCCTTCCTGCAACCAAGTCAAAGACCAGCAACCCAAGCTCACACTCGGGGGCTCGGTAGAACGTGATAAAGGGCATCAAGCCCATTATAGTCCAGGGGTTTAAAGGCTAGGCCCCCGAGGGTCTCGACAGCCTCCCTAGGACAATAGAGTTAGGGATGACTATGGGCAAGCCCATACATGGCTGAGGCCCGAGCAAGCGATCGCTCGGGATGCCCTAAGTCATGTCCAAGACCAGCAGGGAGGTCTTTGAATGGGATCCCACCACAGGGAGGCATCGAGCCCCCGGGGCCCATTGAACGGCCCTGGGACCCAATAGAGAAGCCCTCTGGTACTTTTGGAGTGCGTCTCTGGACCACCAGTCGACCCTTATCGAATGGGGCATGGGCCTCCACTTAGACTTACCTGATAACAGCTCACCAGAGGTGTTGCTGCTCGCACCCACCAAGGGTAGCCTGGCATACTCCACCCCTCCTTCCAAACAAAAAGGATGCGCAAGGGTCACACAAAAAAGACAGGGGAACTCCTAATCACCCTCTCGCTCTGTGCGGAGGATCGAGGGCTCTTCCTACAACCTAGCCGAGACCCAGCGACCCAAACTCGCACCCGAGGGCTCGGCAAACAACCCCTCCTTCTGAACGAAAAGCATGCGCGAGGGTTGCACAAAAAAGATAGGGGAACTCCTGATCGCTCTCTCGCTCCGTGCAGAGGCTCGGGGGCTCTTCCTGCAACCAAGCAAAGACCCAATGACCCAAACTTGCAATCAAAGTCTTAGCAAACAACCCCTCCTTATGAACAAAAAGGATGCGCGAGGGTCGCACAAAAAAGCCAGGGAAGCTCCTGATCGCCCTCTTGCTATGCGCAGAGGCTCAAGGGCTCTTCCTGCAACCAAGCTGAGACCTAGCGGCTCGAACTTGCACTCGTGGGCTCAGCAAATGAGATAGAACCCCTCACTCAACAAGGAAAAAGCCCCTGGAGGAGTAAATCCACTCCTCTAGGGCCACAGGGGCTACACCCGGTGGGTGCGCTTGCACGCACCCACCGAGGTCTCGAGCACAAAACACAATCCCGACGAGAGTCGCTGCGAGCCAAGTCTTGTCAAAACCTTACGAAGAGTGCTCGCACTCCCCCCGAGGCTTGGGGGCTACTGTCGGATACCATAAAAAGGGGTACCCTAAGCAACAACCGAAAAAACTGCTTAGACCTTGTAAATATCGAAGCCAAGAGACAACCAGGAGGCCTCGACTGATTCTCTGATTCGCCCGAGGCCCGCGCCGCAAGGCCTCGAGCAAGGTACCAACTCTCCGCCTCGCCCAAGGCCCCCTCGCTCGAGTTCCTGCCCATAAGGCCTTGGATGAGGTGCCGATTCTCCGCCTCACTCGAGGCCCCGCGCGTAAGGCCTCGGACGAGGTACCGATTCTCTGCCTCGCTCGAGGCCAGCTCGGTAGCTACCCCGTCATTGTCGCCTCGACCGGGACGTCACGTCCAACTAACGCAACCAACCACTTCCGCGATGTTAGCCGAACGATGGCTCAACACAGCAGAGTCACCGACAAGGTGGGAGTCGCATCAACTCCATGCCGTCTGGGACAGGACAGGTCAGGGGTTACCGACCGCTGTGCTTGGCACTATGCCCATGACTGACGCCCATTCTGCATTGTGCTGCCTAACCCCAACTGCTCCGAGGACAGTGCGGCATGGGGAGTCAAGTCTGGGTACTAGTAGCCTCAGAATCAGTGTATAGGACCAACTATTCCCTCCGAGCCTCGGCCATCCGCTTCAGGGTCTCAGTAGCCTCGGGATTCACACTCGCCGAGCCCCCACGATGGTTTGGCCTCTGCACCGACTGAGCCTCGTCTCTCTACACTGTCGACATATAGCGACCAGCATGTCGTCCGCTATGCCCTGCATCAAGCTATCACTAGAGCTCCCACGTCACACAGGATCGGGCGTGACCGGCACGTCGCTCCAGTGCATCAAGGACAAGACCGCTCCATCGACCATGCCACCATAGTGACAAGCCACAGGGCTGGGCATACCACCTCCGCTCACGAACCACCACGTAGCAAACATATGTATCACCCCTGTCCCCCTTCAACTATAAAAGGGAGTGACTAGGGCCATTTCTAAAGGGGACGGACAAACATAGACACTCACGAGCTCACAGGTTCATGAACTCACGCATAGACGCCCGCTTCCTCGTTGCCTGAGATCAACATCTCAAGCAGCCCATGCCACTCCACGTAGAGACCTAGGACTAGATCCCTCTCTTGCCCAGCTTGTAATCCCCTACTATAAGAACCTCGGTGCAAGGAATACAAGATCGCTCTCTCAGACTGGATGTAGGGCACCTACTGCCCAAACTAGTATAAACCTTGTGTCTCTTTGCATCACCATCCGGGATTAGGGGCACGCAGTACATTTTCACTAGTTGGTTGAGGGCCCGCTAGTCCAAAACACCGACAAGAGGTGTCATGTGTCACGATGTTTTATATTCAGGTTAATCGTGAGTAGAAGGGTTGCAACTATTATCTATTATAGGTATTGGCGTATTGCTATAGATGGGCTCCGTAGCTCTTCTTGTAAACTATGAAATAAGGGTAAAGATATAGTCTTATCTTGATTGGTTTACAAGTTGGTTATAGTCTGTTGCAAAAAAATTCAATC
Source organism: Miscanthus floridulus (assembly GCF_019320115.1). NCBI lineage: Eukaryota > Viridiplantae > Streptophyta > Magnoliopsida > Poales > Poaceae > Miscanthus > Miscanthus floridulus. Next base: position 51,785,324 of record NC_089589.1, on the reverse strand, counting down.
ATTATTAATGTATATATATCTTGGTTATGCCATATCTGCTAAGTCGATGAGGTAACCTGAGCCAGATTTGCTCTTGGCCAGTCGACCTGCTCTACACCCTCCTAAGAGTCATTTCTGACCCTCCTGAGAGTCATTTATGTCTCTAAGCTCATACCTGTTGTGCTTCTTCTCCCAACTAGATCACTAGCCAAATCACTATCAGTGTATACCACTATTTCTTCCTCCTTTCCACCTTGAGTATACACCAACCCCAAGATTCACAGTTCCCTTTAAATATCTCAATATCAGCTTTACTGCTCTTTGATGCTTCAAAGTAGACTTTTCCATGTACCTACTGGCCATCCCAACTGAGAAAGATAGATCAGGCCTGGTATGCAACAAATATCTCCAACCAATGACCCTCCTGTACTCAGTGGCATCAACTCTTTCTCCACCCTTATCTTCATCTAGTTTAGCTCCTAGATCCATTGGGATCTTGGTAGGATTGCAATCCTCCATACCAAACTGACTCAATACTTTCTTGGCATAGCTAGACTTTTTGAGTGTGACAAAATCTTTATGTTGATCAACCTCAATCCAAAATAGAATGAAAGTAGCCCCAAATCACTCATCTCAAACTCTGAGGTCGTCTATTTCTTAAACACATCAATCTCTGCAGAATCCTCTCCTGTCACTTTCAAGTCATTAGGTAAAGTTTCCTAAAAAATTCACTCCTATAGGACTGCATTAGATAGCAGTAGAGAGTGCAGAGTGGAAGTGTACCTATCCATTCACAATGAGTGAAACTAGGACATACTTCTTGTAAGCTTCTACAGCAATCGCGTTCAACATTGACATTAGGGCAGTAATAGCCTAAAAATAATACCTCAATAAACATCAGATGCAATCCAAGTAGCTAACTGCATCACCAACACTATATTATTATGGTGCTTCAGTCTTAAATTGCTTTCTAGATTGGTATGCTCGCTTGCTTCCACACACCCATCTAGTTCGTCCTCCACTGTTGCTTCTCTGGTTCCATCGGTCGATGATGCAAACTATAGCAATCTGAGGTGGTTGTGGGTATTCTTCCTGTTGGTGCTTTTCTGTCTTCTTGTGTTATCTCATGTCTTTCATCAAACCATGGGATACGTTCATTCCCAAGCAACCGATGTAGGCATGCCTACCTGATGGCTAGGATGGACATGTCCCACGCTTCCATGGGAGCCATGAACTTGCCTCAGCAATTTGTGTTCTTATTTGCCACCTGGGATGATTGCAGTTAGCTTGCAAGATGATCATAAGTTAGTTTGCAGTTAGCTGAGGCTTGCATTTTTTGTGCCTATGATGTCCACCATTTTTTTGACTAAGGCAGATATAATTATGATATCCTTTTCATGCCTATGAAGATAACAGTGCCAGTTGAGTAATGGATTATGCACATTGATGACCTTGGACTTGTGAGGTACTGGAGCATTGTTTCTTCTACTTCTGCTTAGGCTTCTCATGGCTATCATCAAACCCAGTGAGACATCCATGCCCAAGCAACAGCTGGGCGGTTGTGATAATCTAATGGCTGGGCTAGATGTCTCTCATGGTTTCATGCCTGTCATGATCTTGGTTTTCAACTATCTATTTGAGGTTTGTTGCTATCTATGTTTCTTAAGCTCCAAGTTCAAGGTCAAATAAAAAGGCAATTAAATCAGAGGCAAATCGATTGAACTAACCCTCATCTTATCAACATTTTAGACTTGCTTTCATCAATCTGCATCTATCTACCTATCTTTGATCCATCCATCTAGCACTGCTTCCTTCCTTCATCATGAACTACCACTGCTCTTGTTTGCAATGATATGAGATGGATGCTACTATCATATTATTCCTTCCAACTGTTGGCTGCTATGTTGATCAAATCTGACCTTGTGTTGATCAAACTTGGCTGCTGGCGATGCACCCCCTTCTCCTTTTTTGTTTTGTTTTGGAGGTGGGTAGGTGGGGAGAGGTTTGGGGGGTTTGAGGCTTACTCCAGTGAACTCCCCTTGTGCAGAATTGCGAATTGTTGCCATCATATTTTGATGAGTTTGCTTCTAAGGGCAGGGGTGGAGCCTCATCCAAGTGAAACTGGGCACACATCGGTCAGTCATCGGAATGAATTTTCAATGCCCAAACATGCATACCTCATTATTTAGCACCAAAGTCGGCCAAGCTTATTCATCTCATCTCCCAGCTCTCACATTCCCATCCCATCATCTTCTACTGAGAAACCAAGAGGAAAATCATTGTCGCATCGCACACAAATTTGTCCTTGTTCGCACCTTGTATGGCTCCCTCTGTTTACTCTCTTTTTACTCTGGCTACCAACCTCTCTGATTTGGACCAGTTGTCGATGCCTAGAGCCGAAAGAACAGAGTGACATTGCGACCATCCCCAACTCCCAACCCAAACAAACATCAGTTTAGTCGCTTCTCACTTCACTTGTGATCGTTCTCTCTCTCATTTTTTGTTTGATGGTTGGTGATCTGTTTAATATTAAAAAACATGGATAAATCCTACTCTACACTACTCCTACTGTCTACTGTACTGCTAATCCTACTCTACACTACTACTGTCTACTGCTAATCCTACTCTATACTACTCCTACTGTCTATTGTACTGTCTACTGTAGCTGCCTGTGATGCCTGTGATGTACCCTAGCAGCATGTACCACTGCCTATGATGCCATTTTTAACCTAAGCACTGAGCATATGTCATTTTCTATGATTGTTACTGCCTATGATGCCTCTATTATGTTTCAACTGAGCATATATCATTTTTGCCTACTAATGGGGCTGCATGCTGCACTAAGTTCAATGGTTCACTGGATTTTTGCCTACTGCTACTCTATCTACTACTGGTTGTTTTTTTGCCTGCTGCGTGCTGCTCTATTATGTTTCACTAAATTTGGCTACTCTAAACTGATTATATCTACTTCTGCTGGTTGGATATGTGCCTAAGTTCACTAAATAGATGTTGGATAAAAAATAATTACCTTCTATCTACTGTTGCTAGTCCTATACTTGGACTGCTACACTTACTCCTGCTATAGCTCCTACTACTTGCTGGCTGCTCCTACTTCTACTTGCTACTCCTACTGCTACTCTTCTTCTAGTGATGCTCCTGCTACTACTCCTAAGTGGTTCCTGCTCTTACTCTACTGCTACCACTCTACTGCTACACTTACTCTAGTCTACTACTTTCTACTTACTACTACTACTTGCTACTTCTAGCTACTAACTATTGGCTGATGTTGCTTTTTTTGCCAAATCTCCTAGGATTTGCCTAGGACTTATTGTCCTGTCTTTTGCCATCAACTGCTGCTCTATGTTTGCTAAGCAGCTATTGGTTTTTTTTTGCCAAATCTCCCCTCTCCTCTCCTCTCCTTTGTTTTGCCGATGATGAAATTGTCCAAGTCCATACATTATATGGAATATGAGCTGATGATCAAGAACTTGTGAGAAACTTGGCATCATTAGCAGCCGCCCCTACATTACCTTCTCCAATCTTCTTTGTTATGATGCCTTGATGCTCCAAGTTCAGGATCAGATGATGATTGACATATTTCTGAGGCCTCTACTACTGCTACTACTCGTTTTTTTATATATTGTTGTTTTATAGGACTACTTTGGTTTATAGACCTTTTTGATTTCTTATACCATCTCGCGTACCTAAAGCACATTTTCTTGCATCTATTAGAACAAAGCGTGAAATAATGTCGCGGACACCAGACAGTGCAGCCCAATGCCTCGAGCATGATGAGCAGCCAACCTATGAGGAGCAAGCACTAGAAGACCAGCTTACTCAGGAGCAGTTTGATGACGAGTTAGAAAAGGATCTAGAAGTGATGCTTACTCAGAAGTAGTGTGATGAGGAGGAAGGGGGAGCAGAAGGAAGACCAGGAGAGACTACTGAAGGCGAAGAAGATGATGAGGAGGAGGAGGACTCAAAAGAGGGATATGTAAGTCCCAAGGATCCTTTCCCACGTGAAGCCAGAAGGAGGCCAACGGAGGAAGATTTGGACAAGGATTTTGACCCGAACAAGGAGGTCGGGAAAAAGCCTTAGCTTGTAAATTTTGCTAAAGCTTTGGCTATGTTACCTCTGCTAACACTTTGACCGGTCATATATACAGGTCCCTCTTAAAACTTAGAAAAGATGACATCGACGTCTGCGACGTCTCGCTGGACAAGACAGAGTAGAGGAAAGGAGAGCAAAGGCAACAGCCATAGAGATGGACATTGAGGCCTCTGCTCCACAACCTCAAGACACAACCACGACTACCAAACCTAAGAGGAAACGAGGGGATAGAAAAGCAAATCAATATCTAGATAAGGCATGCTATGTGATAACAGAGGTCGGGCCAGCAGGGGAGATCCTTGAGCCGAAAGAATTAAGAGGATGATTCCGTAATGCGATCGAGGCCCTAGTAAGAGATAAATTAAACCTAGCAATCCCTAACTGGAAAGAGGTACTAGAGAAGAAAAATGATGAACTATGGGATAGCCAGCTGAAGCTCAATTTTAGATTTCCGGAGGGTAAGCACGAATTGGTAAAAAAATACTTTCAAGATGATGGGAGAGTCATTCTGACATTGGAGGTCGGAGCTCAACAAGAAGTATATCCAAAAGGGGTTAACTCCCTTCAACGAGTTCGCCAACATAACTCCTAGTCAATGGGAGGAGCTCGTGGCTTAGAAGACTTCACCGGAGGCATTGGAGCTCAGTGCCTGTAACACCAAGCTGGCGAAGAGGAACAAACACCACCATCATCTAGGCCCCGGTGGCTACTATGCCAAGGAAGAGCAGTTTAGGAAGATGGATGAAGAGGCCATAGCTGCTGGGAATATCGATGTGACGAATTTAAAGGTACGCTCAAGAAATTAGATATATGCGAGGAGTACAGAATCATCCGACGGTAATCTTAAGTTTAATAAGCCAGAGATCCAAGAGGCAGTATCAAGGATACTAAAATGCTGAAGACAAGGAGAAGAGCTCATTCAATCCTTCCAGAGAGAGGGACGAGCTTAGCCTTGGCTTGGGAAACAAGGAGCACACAGGCCGCACTAGGGGGCTAGGGAAAAGGATGACCTGGAAGCAAGGAGTCGAAGAGGATAGGCACATGTACAAGAAACATGGCAGAGACTAGGAGACTAATCTTGAGCTCCAAGAGAAGGCTCTAGTTATGAAGGCACTGGAGGAGCAAGGACTATCTATGGAGCCACGGATATTAATGGCGCCGTCGGGAGAACTAGCATTAGTTGGCAGCCCTTCGAAAGTTCCTAGCAGCCAAGGTTCCACTACAGCCACAACCCCCGTCGATCGCATACGGGAACCAACTAGTTGCACCTTAGTGTTTCTCAGCGACCGACGGAACATTGTGATGGAGGTGGCAACAGGTGTGGCACATCATCCCGGTGGCTTACACCACAATAATAAGATACTGCCAGACTACACTAGGGTCGAGGTGCATACCGTGAAGCCTGAGTTCATGTAGTGGAGGATAGACTACGCAACTCCTGAGGGGCTAGTGTTACTCGAAAACATAATGGGGTAGTTCATCCTCTGGCACAAATGAGACATTATATTGACTGCTTCTTCGCCGCATCCCCCTCTCCCAAATTTGGAGCGAGTTGTTGAGGTCAGGGAGATATTTTCACCGTCTCGTGACCACCACATTCCTGAGATGCCACATTCTTCCCCACCTCCTAGCTAGCATGTGCCTGATAAGCCACAACCTTCTCCAGCTCGTACTAAGCAAGTGCATGATGAGATGCCACAGTCTTCTCAACAAGCATAGTCGATACATGAACAACGAGTGCCTCCAGAAGAAGGTGATGCACAAGAAGATGAGGACGTGCCTGAATGGGAACTTCGAAAGAAGCATCCAATCACCATAAGACCAATTTATGTTCCGATGAAAGACGTCTCGTCGGTGCACAAGTGGTATTTCCATGACCAGTTCAAGCCTGAGAACCAAGTTAAAAAAAGTCCCATCACGGGCTTCTGAGAAGGCCGTCACTAGCAAACTCCACCAAATAGCAAAGCAGTATCCAAATGTTGATGCCATCAAATGGTCAAATGATTGCCCGAAAACATATGAAAGAGGCAAGCCCTTCCTACCAAATCAGGACATCCAACGCCTACCACTTGGAATGAGAAGGTTCCATGATTGGTACTTGCATGTTCTCCCAATGAGCATAGACCTCATACAAGCATGCTTCCCCACTGGCACATTTGGAAGCCCAGCCAGGAAAATTGTCTTTGACTACAATTACATATAGACATGCTTTCACCTCGGAGCAATGGAGATGAATCTAATTCGCACGTAGTGCCTGTAAGTCCTTGTTCTCCCGATATGATATGAATGTAATCTTTGAATTTTATTGTAACTAACCCATGCCGTGATTTCTAGAATGCAAGTGCACATTGTAAAACAAATGCCAAGTGTGAAAGCCGAGTATATAGACCCTCAAGCTATAGCACAAACAAATTTTAATTACCCTAAATAGTGGAAATTGGATGGCAAAGAGCTAGCTGCTGGAAAGACCGTTCGGGAGAAAGAGCACATCCGTACAAAGAAACTAAGGGAAGAGCCCCTTAAGGTTTTGGCATACATTGCCCTGGCTTTTAAAATTCTCCAACAGCACTCTACTATATGGCTACCATACAACTTCGAGTAAGTTCAACTCTATACTTAAAGCTTTGTTTGATATATTTTATTCGATGCAAAAGAGCTTATCTAGTTCTATGATTAAATCCATGCAGCAACCACTGGATTTGTATAGGCGTCGATGTCGGGAGAAGCATGGCATGAGTCTTTGATTCAATAGATAGGGACCCGGTGACATATAAAGACTTCATATCGATTCTCAAGACGTATACATATCGACAATCCTCATTAGCTTATATGTTTGTATACATACTTATAATGTTCACTTTTGGATACTAACAAGTTGTATTTGCTAAAATAATTCGAATAGGGTATTTAGGTTCTATGTCACTAAACATCACGGAAGGCATGATCCAGTAAGGAAGAAAAAGCTAGCTATAAAAACACTATGTGCAGTAAGTGTAACTTACTTCTTCAGTACTCCATTACATGTTTGTCAAAAGCATTACTTAACATGTCCATATGCAAAACACAAAGTGTCCCAAGCAGAAGCCTGGGAGTGTACATTGTGGATACTATGTATGTTATATGATGAGTAACACTGGTGCCTACAGGAGACACCCCTTAAGGGTAAGTTTGAACCTTTTCACCTGTAGTATAAAAACTCCGTACATGGTATGAAATACTAAACCGAAACTTGTTCTCTTATAGTGGAAAGAAGAGAAAGAAATAAAAAGAGACCCATACAAGGATGATCAACTCTTAGAGCTCGTCGGCGACCTTTCCAACTTCATATTGGACCAGATTGTACACGTCAAAGGCACCTACCATGACCGAGAGTCTGACTTAGGTAGAAACCTCAGTACCAACACCTTCATGAGACTGAAAGGCTAGCTCTAGGACATTGATAATAATGTGTATAGAATTTGACATTGGTTTTACCTTGTGAATTATGTCTATTTAATGATGGATTGTATATATTCTTATGAATTTGACTTGTAATTGTAGTTTATATAATACTCCTGTACTTGTAGTTTATATAATACTCTTGAGTGAACGTGGTTCAGAATGTTGGTCGCGAGGCGTTCGATGGGACGTTGAGCAAACGCGGTTCGGAACGTTGATCGCTCACTCGCAACGCGAACATGGGAATACGCGGAAACAAACAGGGCGGTTTTGGTCAAATTTGAATTGTAAATTTGAATTTTTTTAGCAGAAAAATGTGGACGGTTCTAGATTGAGCCGCTCCTACACACAGGTATTACAGGGACGGCTGATACTACAGCCGCCCCTACAAATTGATTTGTAGGGGCGGTCTGGGAACCACCCCTATAAATGCATGATTTATAGAGACGATTTGGTAGGGATGGCTAGCCAAATCGTCCCTACAAATAATCTTGAACCGCCCCTACGAACCCTTTATGTAGTAGTGTGCCAAACTGGCTAAACCCGTCACTAGCAAGAACGTGACCGGACAAAACCTGCATGGTAATAATTAGTGGGAGCAATAACGATCCCGACAACGATGTGGAACGGAAACCACGTCGTCTTGGCCTCTTTTCTGCCGGTACAATGTGCGTTCCAGTACTGTCACTACTAGAGAACAGACTTTAGAACGATGTCCTAATTTGGCATTAGCCTCGGCATTTTTTGCCCCCGGGACTAAAGGACCCTTTAGTCCCGGTTGGTAATACCAACCGGGACTAAAGGTCCCTGCCCAACGGTCGTCCGCGGGGCAGGGGCCTTAGTCCTGGCTAGTATTACCAACCGGGACTAAAGGTCCCAGCTGGTAATACCAGCCGGGACTAAAGCTTTTAGTCCCGGTTTGGGTGATGCCTCGGGAATAAAGATTAATCTTTAGTTCCGGTTTGAACCCCTAACCGGGACTAATAATCCCGGCCTATAATTCAGCTCATTTCTTCCTCCCCGAGCCCGAGCCATTCCATTCAAATTCACTGCCTCTGTTTTTTAGCTTGCTGTTGTTCTTGCTCTCTCCCCCTCCATTGGTGTTGCTCTTCGATTTTGGAGGTAACAAACTTAATCCTCTTATGTTTTATCAGTAGCTTATCTCATTTTGCGATGTAGATGCATGTGTAACTTTATATGTTGGACTTTATTATGATTTTATATGTAAACTTAGAAAATTGTAGAAAATCCGTACTAGTTGAACTTGCAGACCGTGTTCAAGTTGGCGAGCATGTTCTCTGCCGAGCGGTAACGGATGTCAAGGAGGAGCTTTGATTCTACGAGGGAGAGCGGCAACGGTCATGGAAGACCGTGTTCCCTTTCTCGTAGAATTGGAGCTCTTCCTTGGCCTAGTATGGTGCCGTCCGGTGGAGAAATGCTCGCCGAGTTGATCACGTAAGCAAGGTCAACTAGTACGGATGGTTATTTATTGAAACATGTTTTTGAGCTATAATTTGATGGATATTTGATAACTTCAGACCTACAAATGTCATCTACAAATGTTACTATCCTCGGCAACCTAAACGTCCGCGAGCTCACCGATATCGAGCAGGTCACTTAGAATTATTTTTTCCATGAAATGAACTACTTAGAAATCATGCCTTTTTTTAGAATTAAATTTTCCATGAAATGAAAAACTTAGTAAATAGTTAGAAAATTATAGAAAATCCGTACTAGTTGAACTTGCGGACCGTGTTCAGCTCGGCCAACATGTTCTCTGCCGAGCGGTAACGGACGTCAAGGAGGAACTTTGATGCTACGAGGGAGAGCGGCAACGGTCGTGGAAGACCGTGTTCCTTTCTCGTAGAATCGGAGCTCTTCCTTGGCCAAGTACGGTGCCGTCCGGTGGAGAAATGCTGGCCGAGATGATCACGTAAGCAAGGTCAACTAGTACGGATGGTTATTTATTGAAACATGTGAAATCCGTACTAGTTTTGTTTAAATATATTATTTTAGAAAATATGAAATTTACACTAGTTTGCAAAAATAAGTATAGAAAGTAGATGACAACTGGTACCGGATCATCGGCCTCCCGTTCGGTTGCAAAACGACTAAGGCCAGAACTCCCTCTCATTATCTGCGGCAAGTGTAAGTAGAAGATTGTGATGGAGTACCGAGTCAAGAGACAGGGACCCAACAAGGGTCGTGTTTTCTACAAGTGCCCGGATCGCGATGTGAGTTTCTTACGCATTTTATCTTTATGGCTAATTGACCTGCTTTTCTTGAATATTTTTGACTAAATATTTTTTGGCTTTAATTACAGTGGGAGGGCAATGGATGCGATGGTTGGTACTGGGAGGAAGATTATGCTACATACGTGCAGAATTTGGGTGCGCTTGAGGTAGCGGCTGCTGCTGATGAGGCAGTGAGCCAGCAGGAGAAGCTTATTGATATTCAACAGAAGAATGATTTGTCTGTTTTAGTTGCGTATGATCACGAAATAATTATGTTACTGAAGTGCATTGTAGTTTTAGTTTGTTTAGTGATAGTTGGGATTGCTTACGTTATAGCCAGACTTAGTTAATTAATCAACCGTGTGTGTGTCATTTATGTTGTGTAATAAAATACTAAATTATGTTCAAGGTTTTTATAATTTGTCGTGTAATACAGATTATGTCACGCCATTGGATGTACAATGCCGATCGCCGCTCCCAAGACTTTATTGAGGGCTTGCACTATTTCTTAGGTGTGGCCGAGGCAAATAAGCGGGATGGTTTCATGTGCTGTCCATGTGCCCTATGTAAGAATTTAAAGGAATATTCAAGCTCAATGAGTCTTCATTCACATTTACTTAAGTCAGGTTTCATGTCAAACTATATATGTTGGACTAAGCATGGAGAAAGCGGGGTCATGATGGAAGAAGGTGAAGGAGAAGATTTAGACATTGATGACATTATTGCTCAGTATGGTGCCTTTGATGATACTACAATGGGGGGAGATGAAGAAGAGGTAGCGGTAGAAGATGATCTCGGTGATGCTCTTGGCGATGCCATTCGTGATGCACAACAAGAATGGGAAAGTGAAAAAGAGAAAGTTAAGTTCGAGCACATGCTTGAGGATCATAGGAAGTTGCTATACCCGACGGCCGAAGAGGGGCAAAAAAAAGCTGGGTACAACACTGGAATTGCTACAGTGGAAGGCAAAGAATGGTATATCCGACAAGGCATTTGGGAATTTATTGAACCTCATAAAGAAGATGCTTCCGAAGCCAAATAAATTGCCCACCACTACGTACGAAACAAAAAAGGTTGTCTGCCCATTGGGATTAAAAATCCAGAAGATACATGCATGTCCTAATGACTGCATCCTCTACCATGGCAATGAATACAAGAATTTGGATGAATGCCCGGTATGTAAAGCATCGCGGTATAAGATCAGGCGCGATGATCCTGGTGACGTCGAGGGTGAACAACGTCCTAGAAAGAAAATCCCTGCCAAGGTTATGTGGTATGCTCCTATAATACCACGCTTAAAATGTTTGTTCAGAAATAAAGACCATGCAAAGTTGTTGCGGTGGTATAAAGAAGACCGTAAGGTAGACAATATGCTGAGACACCCAGCTGATGGGTCCCAGTGGAGAGCGATAGACAGGGAATTTCTAGAGTTTGCAAATGAGGCTAGAAACTTAAGGTTCGCCTTAAGTACAGATGGTATGAATCCTTTTGGAGAGCAGAGCACTAGTCATAGCACTTGGCCAGTTACTCTATGTATCTACAACCTTCCTCCATGGTTATGCATGAAGCGGAAGTTCATTATGATGCCGATCCTCATCCAAGGTCCGAGGCAACCTGGCAACGATATTGATGTCTATCTGAAGCCATTAGTTGAAGAACTTCTAGTTTTATGGAACAAACCAGGTGTATGTGTCTGAGATGAGTACAAACAAGAACACTTTGACCTACGAGCAATGTTGTTCATAACAATCAATGATTGGCCTGCTTTAAGTAATCTTTCAGGTCAGACAAACAAATGATATAATGCATGCACACATTGTTTTGATGACCTTGACAGTATATATTTGAAAAGATGTCGAAAGGTCATGTACCTTGGCCATCGTCGATTCCTTCCATTGAATCACCAAGTAAGAAAGAAAGGGAAGCATTTTAAAGGTAAGCCAGACCATCGGAAGAAGCCTCATAACCGAACCGGGGAAGATGTACTCGCAATGGTCAAGGATGTGAAAGTAGTATTTGGAAAGGGACAAGGCAGTGAATCTGTTCCCAAAGATGCTAAGGGACACGCACCCATGTGGAAGAAGAAGTCCATCTTTTGGGAGCTACCCTATTGGCAAGTCCTAGAGGTCCGCAACACAATCGACGTGATGCACCTAACAAAGAATCTTTGTGTGAACCTGTTAGGATTCATGGGTGTGTACGGGAAGCCAAAGGATTCACTTGAAGCACACCAGGACTTGCAGGGCATGAAAGAACGAGACAACCTTCATCCAGAGAAGACAGATGATGGACGTCATTACTTAAGTCCTGCTAGCTACACGCTTAGCAAAGAAGAGAGGGACAGCATGTTCGAATGTCTAAGCAGCATCAAGGTCCCATCGGGATTCTCCTCTAATATAAAGGGTATAATAAATATGCCAGATAAGAAATTCCTAAACTTAAAGTCCCATGACTGCCACGTTCTTATGACGCAATTGCTTCCAGTTGCTTTAAGAGGAATTCTACCTCCACATGTACGTCTAGCCACCATGAAGCTATGTGCATTCCTCAATGCAATTTCTCAGAAGGCAATCAATCCAGTGGAACTAGCTACTCTACAGAATGATGTGGTTCAATGTCTTGTCAGCTTTGAGTTGGTGTTCCCTCCATCCTTCTTTAATATCATGACACACATCCTAGTTCATTTGGTGAAGGAGATTAGTATTCTTGGACCTGTGTTCTTACAAAACATGTTCCCCTTCGAGAGGTTTATGGGAGTCTTGAAGAAATATGTGAAAGTCCATTCTAAGCCTGAAGGAAGCATCGCCTAGGGCTATGGAACAGAGGAGGTCATTGAGTTCTATGTTGACTTTATTCCTGACCTTGCCCCGATTGGCGTTCCCGAATCATGACACGAGGGGCGACTCAGTGGTAAAGGAACTTTAGGGAAGAAAACATATATCGGCATGGAAGACGATTATTTCAATAAAGCACACTACACAGTTCTTCAGAACTCGTCATTGGTGCATCCGTACATCGAGATACATAAGGAGTTCTTACGATCCAAATTTCCAGGAAAGACTGAAGCTTGGATTAGGCGTCAGCACATGGAAAGTTTTAGTGGTTGGTTGCGAAAAGAATGTCAAGGCGATGACAATATTGATGAGCAACTGTATTTGTTGGCTAGGCAGCCATCGTGGCATATCCTCACGTACCAAGGGTACGAGATAAATGAGAATACATTTTACACAGTTACCCAAGATAAAAGGAGCACCAATCAAAATAGTGGTGTTCGCATAGATAGAACAGATCCAAATGGGAATATACAAACATATTATGGCCGCATAGAAGAGATATGGGAACTAGACTACACACCTAATTTTAAAGTCCCTTTGTTCCGGTGCCAATGGGTGAAGCTGACCGGAGGAGGGGTAACAGTCGACAAAGAGTATGGAATGACAACAGTGGACCTCAACAATATTGGGTACAAAGAGGAACCATTCATCCTTGCTACCGATGTGAGTCAGGTGTTCTATGTGAAAGACATGTCTACAAAATCAAAGAGAGGAAAAAACGAAGACATCAACTCAATGATCAATGAGCCAAAGCGCAACATAATTCTTTCTGGGAAAATAAATATAGTAGGAATTGAAGACAAGTCAGACATGTCAGAAGATTACGAAAGAAATGTTCGAATTCCACCCTTCATAGTGAAGAAAGATCCAAGCATCATGTTAAATGATGAAGACACTCCATGGTTACGACAGGATCATAACCAAGGGTCATACGTCAAGAAGAAATTCACTGTTGTGCCTACATGATACAACGATGCATGTTTAATATATTATATTTTAGAGACGGATATTATGTAATATGTTATGACTTCACAATTGTAGATCTTGCTGAGATGATCAAACTTGGTATTCAGAGTTTTTTCATCTGAGGTCATTTAGTGTCTCATTTGAGCAAGTTTGACCAAGTCAAATTTGGTCAAATAAAAAAACAACACTTTGACTCTAGTATTATGAACTCTAAATGACTTCAAATTGAAAAGTTTTGAATACCAAGTTTGTTAAACTCAAAAAGATCTACAATTGTTGTTTTGGTCAACTTTCCATTTGAGAAAGTTTGGACGGTTCAAATTTGTGATTTTTAAATTTCGATGCCTACAAACTAGTTTTCGGAACCCTAGATTGTCTCAAATTGAAAAGTTTTGAATACCGAGTTTGTTAAGCTCATCAATATATACAATCCTTATATAGGCCATTTTTTCATTTTAGAAAGCTTGAACAAAATGTAGTTCAAATTTCATAAGTGTGTGACATAGTTTTAGAAAGTATATATGAGATTCAAGAAGTTGTGACTAGTGTTTGATAAAAATTTCTCAAATGGGAAAATGAGCTATGTAACAATTGTAGATCTTGCTGAGATGATCAAACTTGGTATTCAGATTTTTTTCATCTGAGGTCATTTAATATCTCATTTGAGCAAGTTTGACCAAGTCAAATTTGGTCAAATAAAAAACAACACTTTGACTCTAGTATTATGAACTCTAAATGACTTCAAATTGAAAAGTTTTGAATACAAAGTTTGTTAAACTCAAAAAGATCTACAATTGTTGTTTTGGTCAACTTTCCATTTGAGAAAGTTTGGATGATTCAAATTTGTGATTTTTAAATTTCGACGCCTACAAACTAGTTTTCGGGACCCTAGATTGTCTCAAATTGAAACATTTTGAATATCGAGTTTGTTAAGCTCATCAATATATACAATCCTTATATAGGCCATTTTTTCATTTGAGAAAGCTTGAACAAAATGTAGTTCAAATTTCACAAGTGTGTGACATAGTTTTAGAAAGTATATATGAGATTCAAGAAGTTGTGACTAGTGTTTGATAAAAATTTCTCAAATGGGAAAATGAGCTATGTAACAATTGTAGATCTTGCTGAGATGATCAAACTTGGTATTCAGAGTTTTTTCATCTGAGGTCATTTAGTGTCTCATTTGAGCAAGTTTGACCAAGTCAAATTTGGTCAAATAAAAAAACAACACTTTGACTCTAGTATTATGAACTCTAAATGACTTCAAATTGAAAAGTTTTGAATACAAAGTTTGTTAAACTCAAAAAGATCTACAATTGTTGTTTTGGTCAACTTTCCATTTGAGAAAGTTTGGATGGTTCAAATTTGTGATTTTTAAATTTCGACGCCTACAAATAGTTTTCGGGACCCTAGATTGTCTCAAATTGAAAAGTTTTGAATACCGAGTTTGTTAAGCTCATCAATATATACAATCCTTATATAGGACATTTTTTCATTTGAGAAAGCTTGAACAAAATGTAGTTTAAATTTCACAAGTGTGTGACATAGTTTTAGAAAGTATATATGAGATTCAAGAAGTTGTGACTAGTGTTTGATAAAAATTTCTCAAATGGGAAAATGAGCTATGTAACAATTGTAGATCTTGCTGAGATGATCAAACTTGGTATTCAGAGTTTTTTCATCTGAGGTCATTTAGTGTCTCATTTGAGCAAGTTTGACCAAGTCAAATTTGGTTAAATAAAAAAACAACACTTTGACTCTAGTATTATGAACTCTAAATTACTTGAAATTGAAAAGTTTTGAATACCAAGTTTGTTAAACTCAAAAAGATCTACAATTGTTGTTTTGGTCAACTTTCCATTTGAGAAAGTTTGGACGGTTCAAATTTGTGATTTTTAAATTTCGATGCCTACAAACTAGTTTTCGGGACCCTAGATTGTCTCAAATTGAAAAGTTTTGAATACCGAGTTTGTTAAGCTCATCAATATATACAATCCTTATATAGGCCATTTTTTCATTTTAGAAAGCTTGAATAAAATGTAGTTCAAATTTCATAAGTGTGTGACATAGTTTTAGAAAGTATATATGAGATTCAAGAAGTTGTGACTAGTGTTTGATAAAAATTTCTCAAATGGGAAAATGAGCTATGTAACAATTGTAGATCTTGCTGAGATGATCAAACTTGGTATTCAGATTTTTTTCATCTGAGGTCATTTAATATCTCATTTGAGCAAGTTTGACCAAGTCAAATTTGGTCAAATAAAAAACAACACTTTGACTCTAGTATTATGAACTCTAAATGACTTCAAATTGAAAAGTTTTGAATACAAAGTTTGTTAAACTCAAAAAGATCTACAATTGTTGTTTTGGTCAACTTTCCATTTGAGAAAGTTTGGATGATTCAAATTTGTGATTTTTAAATTTCGACGCCTACAAACTAGTTTTCGGGACCCTAGATTGTCTCAAATTGAAACATTTTGAATATCGAGTTTGTTAAGCTCATCAATATATACAATCCTTATATAGGCCATTTTTTCATTTGAGAAAGCTTGAACAAAATGTAGTTCAAATTTCACAAGTGTGTGACATAGTTTTAGAAAGTATATATGAGATTCAAGAAGTTGTGACTAGTGTTTGATAAAAATTTCTCAAATGGGAAAATGAGCTATGTAACAATTGTAGATCTTGCTGAGATGATCAAACTTGGTATTCAGAGTTTTTTCATCTGAGGTCATTTAGTGTCTCATTTGAGCAAGTTTGACCAAGTCAAATTTGGTCAAATAAAAAAACAACACTTTGACTCTAGTATTATGAACTCTAAATGACTTCAAATTGAAAAGTTTTGAATACAAAGTTTGTTAAACTCAAAAAGATCTACAATTGTTGTTTTGGTCAACTTTCCATTTGAGAAAGTTTGGACGGTTCAAATTTGTGATTTTTAAATTTCGACGCCTACAAATAGTTTTCGGGACCCTAGATTGTCTCAAATTGAAAAGTTTTGAATACCGAGTTTGTTAAGCTCATCAATATATACAATCCTTATATAGGACATTTTTTCATTTGAGAAAGCTTGAACAAAATGTAGTTTAAATTTCACAAGTGTGTGACATAGTTTTAGAAAGTATATATGAGATTCAAGAAGTTGTGACTAGTGTTTGATAAAAATTTCTCAAATGGGAAAATGAGCTATGTAACAATTGTAGATCTTGCTGAGATGATCAAACTTGGTATTCAGAGTTTTTTCATCTGAGGTCATTTAGTGTCTCATTTGAGCAAGTTTGACCAAGTCAAATTTGGTTAAATAAAAAAACAACACTTTGACTCTAGTATTATGAACTCTAAATTACTTGAAATTGAAAAGTTTTGAATACCAAGTTTGTTAAACTCAAAAAG
Organism: Miscanthus floridulus; assembly: GCF_019320115.1. Lineage (NCBI taxonomy): Eukaryota > Viridiplantae > Streptophyta > Magnoliopsida > Poales > Poaceae > Miscanthus > Miscanthus floridulus. Next base: position 51,768,369 of record NC_089589.1, on the reverse strand, counting down.
ATCTACAATTGTTGTTTTGGTCAACTTTCCATTTGAGAAAGTTTGGACGGTTCAAATTTGTGATTTTTAAATTTCGACGCCTATAAACTAGTTTTCGGGACCCTAGATTGTCTCAAATTGAAAAGTTTTGAATACTGAGTTTGTTAAGCTCATCAATATATACAATCCTTATATAGGCCATTTTTCATTTGAGAAAGTTGTAGAACAAAAAATACTACATTTTCTCTATTTTTATAGGTTCAACAAAAAATTCTTGTCAATTTTGGTCAAAAACCGAGAAAAAATTGAAACATTGACGTTACAATAATGTGATAATAAATCTCCTATCGAATAATATTAGTTTTATTAATTTTAAGTTAGAAATATATTTTTGCATTAACAAAATACTTAGTATTAGTAACATTTATATTCTATATTCATAAAAGAAATTAAAAACTTTAGGTTACAAAATTTTCCTATTTACAATAAATAATTAGTTAATCAATAGTATTTTTTAAAATAAATATTGCAAAGTATTGAAGTTGCTATGAAATTAATTGATTAACCTAGTATTAAACAAAAACAAAATTCCAGGCCTTTCCAATTACGCTGGCGGGTTGGCAAATTTTTCAGGGCTTCAGTCCCGGCCCAGACCAAGAACCGGGACTAAAGGGTGGGCAGCAATTTCGGTGCCCGCCAAAAAATACCTTTAGTCCCGGCTAGTAATACGAGCCGGGACTAAAGGACATTTAGTCCCGGCTGGTAATACCAACCGGGACTAAAGGGAGCCGGGACTAAATGTCCTTTAGTCCCGGCTGGTGTTACCAGCTGGGACTAAAGGGTCGCGGGCTATATATATCGAACGTCTGTTCTGTTCATCTTCGATCTCGCCTCCGTCGCTCAGCCCCGCCTGGCCGCGCCATCCGCCGTCGTCGAGCTCGTCTCTGCCGCGCCGCCGTCGTCGTCTACCCCCGCCCGGCCGCGCCATTCTCCAGGCCCGCATCACCACATCCCGTCTCCGCCGCCGCACCCGACCCCACCCTCCATCGCTGACGCTTCCCGCGCGCCCACGCCGTACGGCCGTCGTCGAACTCGATCTTGATCTGCTGCTCTCGATCGGCCAAGTTTTTTAGATTTTTTTTACAAAGTCTCGGCTGTATGTTAGATTAAAATGTATTCAATTTTAATTAGTAGTTTATTGTTAGTTTTTAGTTATTTTTAGATAGTTTTTGATATATTAGATTTAAATGTATTAAAATTTAATTAGTATTTTATTTAGATAGTTTTTAGATAGTTTTTTATTATAGTTTTTGATATATGTTAGATTAAAATGTATTATCTTACTAGTTTATCTAATTTCATGTTAGATTTATTTAATTGGATTTAGTAATTATATATTCTATCTCTCTATATATATTATATCTAGAGATAGATTCTATATATATGTATACATATATACTTAATTATTTCTATATGTATATATACATATACTTATTTTCATGTGTTGAGAGAGAGAAAATTGTATCTAGAGAGACATTCTATGTGTATCACATGCATATCTAGAGATATAGACATATGCACTTATTTCCATGTGTTGAGAGAGAGAGAAAATATATTGTATCATTCTATGTGTATATATATACATGTATTTATTTCCATGTTGATGAAATATTATGTGTTATTATATTTAATTGGATTTAGTAATTCTATATGTGTTATCACATGTACTTATGTTATGTATCATAGTAATTCTATCTATGTGTTATCTTGAAGATACAAATGGCTGCTCCGAATGATAACTTGAGTGATGACATAATGGCGGATATTATCAACGCCGGCACCAATGTGGATGTAGATGACACGAGTCAGTACTTTGCTGATTATGAGGATATCCTGAATATGCCGGTGGTTGAAGATCAACAAATTGTCGTGCAAGAAAATACTGGCGAGGTATATTCGATTATCTATCATCTCTTATAGATGCATGCGTACGTATATTTGTTGTTAATCGTTGTGTTTCTACTCATGTAACCGGTCTCTAGATCTACATCAACCACCGACAAAAGTAAGAAAGTCCGAGGGCCAAAAAAGCCATTAGAGGGCCATTTCATAATATTAGAATTCGACACCGACACCGGCAAACCATTGGGACCACATGCTCAGACATATGTCAATCAATGTGGGTTTGTTGTAAGGGATAGGATCCAAGTTAGTGCTCGTGAATGGAAGCAGAAGATATCCGCTCCTAATGTTAGTTTTGTATCTGATCGTGACAAGAACCTAGCTTGGAGAGATATCACTCAGCATTTCACATTACAAGCAGATGATGCTTTGAAGGAGCTAGTGAGGGATTGGACAATGAAGAAGATGGCAACATTGTTCCAGAGTTGGAAGAAGACATTGTATAAAAAGTTTATCTTGAAGAATGCTACACCGAATTTCAATGCTAAGGCGTTTGTCAAGTTGGAGTCCCATTGGGATGCCTTCGTAGAATACAAGACATCCCAAGACAGTGAGGAATGTATGATGAAGAATCGGCAGAATGCCCGACAGAAGCAATACCATCATCGCATGGGATCAGGTGGTTATAAGAGTGCTATTCCCAAGTGGCAGAACCTAGAAGCAGAGATTACTGCCAAGGGAATCATACCTGAAATAATAGAGAAGAACTGGCCTCAACACGCGAAGAATTGGTTCTACGCTCATGGGAGAAGCCTAGACCCAGATACTGGCAAGCTAATTTTCGGCCAAAAAATTGAGAGAGCAACACAGAGACTAGCTCGTGCTAGGGAAGAAGCTGATAGTGGTGTTTTCAAGCCCAACAGAGAGAAGGATGAATTGACATATGCCCTAGAGAATCCCGAATACGGTGGTCGAACAAGAGGCTATGGGGCGGTTCCGTGGCTACACGCATTCCCAGCAGACAAGGATACCTACAGAAGTCACCAAAGAAAGAAGGATGAGGAGGCAGAACGAATCCGTGCATTGGAGCAATTTGTTGATGAGTCACGACAAGCATTGCTTGAATCACGTGAACGAGAAAAATCTCTTGAGGCAAGAATGCAGGAGGAGATCAAGAGGCAAGTGCAGCTAGCAATGAGTCAAATGCAATCGCAATCAACGCCGGGAGTCACCATTAGCCCCGTTGGTCAGATGAAAAGCAGTTGTGCTTCTACGGAGCTGCCAGTTATTCAAGACGACGCTGGGTTGCGCTTCTCTGTTGATGACATTACTGAGCCTCTAACAACATGTGAGCTGCACATTCCAGATGGTAATAATACATCAATCATGGTGGCTGTCGGGGTTGTATCTCCAATAGACCGAACGAAGACACCAAGAATCCATGGGTCAGTTATTCAACCTGGATATGCTAGCGTCTCGGTCGATAGAGTGCTCAAAGGTTACAGCAATGTTCCTCTTGACATTGAAGGCATGATGGGGAGAAGACACTAGGAGAAGCAGAAAAGACATTTATTCAATGGCGCAAACGCTTCATCATCATTCCTAGGGCGCCACCGCTTCCCCTACCTCACCCTAGGTACGAATGAAAGTGAATGAAATATCATTTTCCATTAATTTTCTATTGGCTTAAAAAATAATTGACACACAACTTGTTTTTGTAGCAGGGTCTCCCCCCAGCCTAGCCTAATCATTCATTCCCCATCTCATCACAGCGTCGTGGGGGGCGAGACGACTTCATCCCCACGGCGATCGCCAACTCCTACACCGGCCCCATCACCTCCACAACGATCTCCAACTCCTACACTGGCCCCACCGCCTCCACAACGATCTCCAACGCCTCCACGCCGGTCTCCACCAACACCGGCCACATCGCCTCCATGCTGGTCTCCAACACAGCCCCCACCCCCTCCACAGCGACGCACTACAAAGACGTCTAAGGTCCCGGTGGCAAAGAAGACCCCGAGAAAAAGAGTTATTTCTCAAGAAATACTTTCTGAAAAGACTGATGAGCAAATAGCAACTAAAGAAGACAAAAAAGTGAAAGATTTTTTTATAGATACCAAAAAGAAGAGTCAAGCGAAGCTTAAGGAGAAGCCGTACTTTTACCTACCACGAGAGGTGCTGAGGCAGAAGGTCGATGCTCACAAGAAAAAGATGATTGAACTTCGTAAGCCTTCGCCACTATCAGACTATGACCGCTCCCTCGTGAAGTCACATGATGCAGATAAGAACAGGAAAAGAGCATCAGGGAAGGATGTCCCACAGCTCGGACAACAGAAGCAACCAATGCAAAATCTTGTTGTTGCTAATCAATATGGTTCCAACATAGAAGTCTATCGACCAGACAACTCTGGAGAAGTGTCGGTTTAAGCCCTTAATGCTTTTTTTCAAGATACTGGTTTAACCTTGGATCAATTGATGGGCAAAGCTCCAATCCAGAACCTGGAAGTTGATACCTGGAAGACTTATAAATATGGCAAAAGTCTGTACAACCCTGCGGCTCTGAATGAATTGGGTACGAAAATGTACTTGCTCAACAAGTGGTACATGCAGGCGTGTGGTAGGGGTGAGCAGTGGATCTTTGTCAGATTTAAAGACCATCATTACTTCCATGGCGACGACATCTTACATATTAGTTTCGAAGAATTGCATCAACTATACCACATGGACGCTCTGAACAAATCAATCATTAGCTCCTTTTGTTTGTAAGTGATTCTTACTTTTATTTAATAAACTCACTTCCATGCGTACGTGTATATAATTATCCTCACATGTAACTTATATTTATATACAGATTCCAGATGTCAGAGCTCCAAAGAATACAAGACACCAGTGTTGGCTTCATTGATCCTTATATCGTATTCAAAACCGGTATTATTGTCAAGGAGCGATGGGTATCTGAAGCACAGGAGAATATCATGATGTTCTTCGTGAAGCAGCACGACAAGACAACAATACTTTTCCCATACAACTTTGAGTAAGTGTTAATAATAATGTAGTCTACACATTTTATGTAATATCAATACAACTTATATGCATGTACATGTGTGTATAAACCAATGCAGTTTTCACTGGATACTCATTGTCATTGAGTTAAACTCAAGTCGGTTACTAATCTTTGACTCGTTGAGAAAAGAACGGGCACTATACCAAGATATGATAGACATTATCCAGGGGTAATTTCGATCTCTCGCGCACAACTATTATTGAATAGATTTTGCCATAATTTATTAACGATCGTATATTATTGGTCACACAGGGTTTGGAAAGAGTTTATTCGGCAACATCGCAAGGATTGCAAGGCACCACTTAATGTAGTTGAAATACCAGTAAGTTGTACTATATACACTTCCCCACATGTTTAATTACTATATCGTACTTCAATTTACGTGTGAGATGATGAGAATAATCTTCTTCTCGTACAGTGGTGTTTGCGGCAGGAACCAGGTAATAACTTATGTGGATACTACGTTTGTGAATTTATCACTGCACACATAAGAAGAACTCCTGAAGATGTCCTCAGAGTACGTATATATTAATTTTTATTTATTTTTAAATGAATATATATACATATATGTGTATTAATAATTTTTCTTTTATTTCAAATGCAAGACTGAATGATTGAAACGAAGGGTCATGCAAAAAGACCATCTGAAAGCAGTTCAAGAGTCAATAGCAGGATATCTTCTAGAAAAAGTGCTAAATCCCAACGGCGAGTTCTACTTTGATCCTAAGGAATAAATGATGTAAATTAAATGTTTATTGATATCGTTATTTTTTAGAACAAGATTATGAAAGTGTTGTATATACATATATATATATCTATAATATATATAGTTTCATACTTTATTCGAATATAATAATGCTCAAGATGAGAATTAGATGTAATTATACGCATGCGTGTATTTATATTAGCAGTGTAGAATACGTACATAAAAACATATTATATATTAAACAAATACGTGTAACTGAACTGAAAACAAATTAAACAAAAAAAAGAAAAGGAACCTTTAGTCCCGGTTGGGGTTACCAACTGGGACTAAAGGGTGAACCGTTAGTCCCGGTTGGTGTTACAAACCGGGACTAAAGGGTGCGCCAGGTTTGCTCGGCTGGAGGGCCTTTAGTCCCGGTTGGTGTTACCAGCCGGGACTAAAGGTCCCTCTTTAGTCCCGGCTCGATGACCTGGGACTGAAGGTTCCACCTTTAATCCCGGGATCGTTGTCCCGGCGCGGTAACCGGGACTAAAGGCTGTTACCGCCCGGGACAACAAGTCCATTCTGTAGTAGTGTGTTTTTTTTCCTTATTTTTTGCTAAATTCATTGCATATGCTCATATGTAAGCATATCCATTTTTTATACAAGATCTTGGTTTAGGCTAGTGGCGGATCTAGGATTTTTGCATGGGATATGCCAGACCATTATTTTCATATCTAAACCGGTAAAAACCGCTTACAATTCGGTAAAGTAAAAACCCTTTGAGCTCTTAGTTTTTGACAAGATGTTTCATAGACTTGTTTCCAAGAAAGTGATTTAGTTTGTCGTGGTTAAAAAACTGTACAGTTTTAAAAAGCTGTTTAAAACACTCAATGTGCTCTTTAGTTTTTCATTTAAATGGAAACATATTTTTAAACATTTTTTTGAAAAAAAATAATGACGATTCCAAATCTTGAAGATATACAACCGACCAAACAATTTGCTTCTGGCAAATTTACAGCCAATGGTAATATATATACTGAATGAAATGTCTGAGTGAAAGAGACTCGCTACCGAATAATCAAAGGCTATGATCCAGACTAGCTAAAAGCATCAAGTAGAAATCAAGAAGCCCTTGCAGTAGGCCGCCACCGTTCCCTGCTCCCTGATCCGCAGGGACGTCACCTCGCGGCTCTGCAACCTCCTCGCTGCGCATCCTGTGCGCGATCATGTGCTTCCGGTTGTAATTGTGATCATCGTCCGCGCGGACCTCCGTCAGGCGAAGGACGTAGCCACTGCCAGGCCCGTGTACCATCGGCAACGGCGCGGTGAGCTTGACGCGCTCGTCCTCGTGGTCGAACGAGGCGGCGACCCTCCCGGCGTCCTTGGTGACCCAGTACGAGGCCGGCGTCGACGCTGCACGTGAACGTTTCTATACTTTTTTTTCGACACAAATAAACGGCGAGGTGGCTAGCACCTTAGCATTCCGTGTAGCTGCGGACTTCGGACTTCTTGCTTCCGTTTCCAGTTCCGCAGACGTACGCGTGCATGTCATAGCCGTAGAAATGACAATCGGGTAGACGTGGGCAGATGCCGTATAGACGTAGGCTATGTAGCTAGACAGGACGGGCGGGGCGATTAGATTGGCATATATCAGCCTGTTCGGTTGGCTGGTTCGTATCGTTGCTGGTTCATTTATGTGAGAGAGAAGTATTGCTGGCCGGTTCATTGGAACAATGTCCATGTGAGGGGGCTGGCCAGCCCAGCCAGCCAGCCAGCCCCAGCCGATCACGTTGTATATGTGTGTGCCAAAGAATTTAGCCTGGTTTGATTTGCCGGGTCATATGCCACCATGTCCCCAGCTTGTCGATCAAGCTTCACTACACCACAACACTAATATATCGTCACATGTGTGTCATTATAAATATACTACTACCGTTGAACCGTCGGTCGGTATAGCTAGCCCATGGATCAAGTGTCGGTAAATGTACATGTTCCGATAAACCATCGGTCGGTATAGATATTTACCTATACAGTCAAACAGTTGGTCGGTTTATATCAGTATAGAGGACACACCTTCGGTCGGTATAGGGCCGTGCCTTTGGCGCGCGGTGTGGAAATAAAAGAAGACAGGTTCGCGGGAGACTGAAAATGAAACAGGGCCCATTCGCGGCAAAACTGTCGGGCCCAAATACGATCTCTCCAAACCCTAACTCTTGGTCGCTTCAGTCTTCAGGTGCATCTTCAGATTTCATCTGCCGCCGCTTCCACCGCAAGTCTCGCACTCACCAAATCCTTGCCCGCCCGCCCAAATCCGCAGCTGCCGCCGCCGCCCAACTTCGCTGCCGCATCTCAGCTCAGCCGCCCACCAAATCCCTGCATGCCCGCCCAATTCCGCAGCCGCCACCACCGCCCAACTCCTCCGCCGCCCAACTCTGCCACCGCCGCCGCCGCGTGATTCGCGTTGCGTGCCAACCCTGCACGGCCGCCCAAATCCGCGCCCTTGCCAAGTCCAACCAAATCCTCCCTTCCCTTCCTCCAAAACGCCCTTACATACGGCCACACAAATCCCCCCCCCCCGTCGCTGTACGCTAGTTTGCCAAATCTACACCTGGATTACACTATTCTATTTAGGAGCGATAGTTCCATAAGAGACGATTGGTAGGCGTGTGGTGTGGACTACTCTTCTTCGTCATTTCCCTAGAAGAACATGTCTGCATTTTTGTAAGTCTGCTACTCTCGTGTATGTCTGCTACTCTTCTCCCTAAGTCTGCATTTTTGTTTTTTTTTATTAATCAAAAAGCAGTGATAGCGTGTATATAGCTGGAATCCAGCAGCATATTGCAAAGATATCAAATCTAAAGTGACAAATGGACATGCTTTCTATTCACGTCTCACACAGAACTCTTTGAAGTCGAGACTGTGCCATAAAACTTCCTTATTTGCGCATGTACACTGGTGCCATTCGAGGTTCTGCAGATCAGACAGGGCATCATCTAATATTCAATAGGTTCCGTAGAAACCCCTTTATCGCTCCCTGTCAGCTGCAGTTCCCCATAGAAACGTACGTATGTGTCTTCCTGCTATTACATTCAATGCTTGCCATATAGTGTTATCCTCTACATCTATAGAAATGTATATAAATAATGTGTGTGTTTACATTTAAGCTTGCCGTATAGTATTATCCCCAGTGTTTCCCATGATTCAGTTGTATAACATTGTTTATTGATAACCAATATGTTTGCATTGTACATTTCTACATACCTCCATTGAAAATCGGTTTTTGTCATGGCACACACGCGCTGACAGACCAGATGTGCTAAATGATGATATGATTTTGTGGGCAGTAGCCTGATCTCAATTTTTCATGTTACTCTAGCTTGTCACCCTATATAAGTTCCTGTGCAAAGTAATAGAAAATAGAAATGCAGACTATTATCTTTTTGGCATAATCAATTTACTGCACTACTTTGTTTTGCAATCCATGTCTCAACATACTTATACATGTACTGATCTGATGCCATGTGTATTAACACTACAGCTGCCATGGTGCGTTGGACGTGTAGCTGAAAGAATCTGCACAGGTCTGTCTACCCCAGTCTAGAGCCAAAGTGGGCAACTTGCAATCTTTTGGAGATTATTTGAACAGCCACAACGTTGGCAGTTGCTCTTCTTGTGCGTACTGGTATGATCCTCTTTCTGTAGGCCATCTTTTTTAATATTGTTGTGGACATGAACACGACAATCGTGTTTAAATTAAAACTGTTATGTGGATTCATGGATATGAGCAGGATTGTCAAAGTATGTAGCTTCTTTGCTGCTTATGGTCTTTTTTTATTTTATAGTTCATTTCTAAAGCTGCTTGATCTTTCACAAAGGGGAATGGATAAATCATGGATCGATAATGATGTTAGGTATAAAGACTTATTTCACAAAGACTGAAAGTTCTATTTGTAGTTAACATGGGAATTAACTTAAAAACTGTATGTAGGCACACCAAGATATATCAACAAGGGGTGAACAATTTCATAGCTTTTGCATTTGAGAATTCAGCGGTAGGAAGCAAGATACTATGCCCTTGCAGAAAGTGTGTTAACTCATTTTGGAGGGAGGGAAGTGAAGTACGTGAGCATTTGATATGTGATGGGTTTCTAAAAGGGTATAGAACATGGACCTTACATGGAGAAGTTAGCTCTTCTCTAAATCATGGAAACTATGATGGTGTTGAACTTATGGAGGAGACTGACGAAGATGATAACATCTCTGATTTGCTTAGGGACTTAGCGGCTGGTTTAGATGATAAAGGGGATTTTGATGACAACAATTCAGACCTAGAACCCTGTGAGGAGCTAGTTGCCATTCAGAAGTTAGTAGCAGAGAATAGCAAAGAGTTATACCCTAATTGCAAGAAATATACACAACTGCGTTTCCTAATTAGATTACTCCACACCAAACTCCTTGGAGGGTGGAGTGATAAGAGTTTTAACCTGCTACTAGATCTACTTAATGATGCACTACCTGAGGGTTCGACACTGCCTAGAAACTTTCATGAAGCTAAGAAATTGGTAAAATCTGTAGGAATCGGATACACTAGGATTCATGCTTGTGATAACGACTGCATTCTATTTTGGAAAGATAACGAGGCGTTGGATTCATGTCCAAAATGTAAGGCTTCTCGGTGCAAATCAGTAAGGAAGAGCCTAGATGGAAAACATGTATATAAGGTTCCTAAAAAGGTTCTCTGCTACTTTCCAATAAAGAAATGTCTAAAACGGAAATTTCTATCCTCTAAAACAGCAAGTATAGTGAGATGGCATGATGAAGACCATAAAAAGGATGGTCTGCTTAGGCATCCTGTAGATTCACCACTATGGCAAGACTTTGATAAGAAACATCCAGATTTTGCTGCAGATAGTCGAAATATCCGTCTAGCATTTGCCACCGATGGTTTTAATCAGTTTAGAACCATGAATGTTAGCTATAGCATTTGGCCTGGTATTTGTATTCCCTACAACTTTCCACCTTCAATGTGCATGAAGAAATCAAATTTCATCCTTTCTTTGTTGATTCATAGTAAAAATGCTCCTGGTAGTGATATGGATGTCTATTATCAGCCACTAGTTCAAGATCTGTTAGATCTGTTTACCAAGGGAGTTAGAACATATGATGCTTTGAAGGGTGAGTTCTTTCAGTTGAAGGCAGCAGTATTATGGACTATTACTGACTTCCTAGGTTTAGGCTATGTGTTCGGGTCTGTGACATCCGGTGAAGCCGGATGTCCTGATTGCCACAGCTATACATGTTCACTTAGACTTGGTAATGATACCAAGACTTGTTATATGGGTCATCACATATTCCTGCCTGAAGACCACCCATTTAGGTTTGATGCTAATAAATTTGGTGGTAAAACTGAGTTTAGGGCAGCACCTACTCCACTTTCTGGGGAGGAGGTTTTGGAGTGCACTAAAGACCTTAATACAGTTTTTGGGAAGGATCCTTTTGGAACGAAACCAGCAACCAAGAGATGCAAGGAAGGAGAGCCTTTGGTCATATTCAAAAGGAGATCTATTTGGTTTGAACTTCCATATTGGAAAGATTTAATATTGTGACATAATTGACTTCATGCACATAGGGAAAAACGTGAGTGAAAGCTTAGTTAATACATTCATGGGCATAGATGGGAAGTCCAAGGATAATTTGAATTCCCATTTGGACCTTCAAGTTCTTGGTATTAGAAGTGATCTCCACCCTGTTGAAGTGGAAGACCAACTTTATTTACCACTAGCACCATACTCAATGAGTCCTAATGAGAAGAAACTATTTTGTAAAGTACTAAAAGGGGTGAAGTTTCCTCATGGTTATGCATCTGATATACGTCATAATGTACATGTTAATGAGAGGAAGATATTTGGGCTTAAGAGTCATGAGAGCCACATTATTTTACAACACTTGCTTCCACTTTGTGTGAGAAAAATATTGCCAAAAATTGTGAGTGCTGCAGTGATCCGTATATGTAATTTTTTTCAAGAAACTTTCCTCCCCTGTCATTCGAATAGGTGATATGGAAAGTTTAGAGGTTGAAATAGCTAAAACCTTGAGCCTTCTTGAAACTATATTCCTTCCATCCTTTTTCGATATCATGGTACACTTGATGGTTCATCTTCCTGCTCAAGCAAAGATAGCTGGACCAGTTCATTTTCGCAGCATGTGGCCTATGGAGAGGTAATTTAATTAGGCATACTACTGAACTAAATTAGGTACCTATTAGTTTTATGACATTATCAATGTGCCTATTATTTGTGTATAGGTATCTGATGAGATTGAAGGGTTCTGTTCGTACAAAAAGTCACCCTAAGGGATCAATTATGGAGTGGTCTAATTTTACAGAATGCCTTACACTTTGTTCTCGCTACTTACATGATGGGACTAGCCATCAATTTAGAAATGAAAATTGTAGTACAACTCCTTTCTTTCGTAGCATTGGTCGAGGATTGGGCGGAAAGTGCATAGTGAGTATAGATCACAAGACATGGCTGCAAGCCCATAGATATGTTTTGTTCAACTATGACAATATACAGCCTTACTTGGAGTAAGTTATCTAGACCCATTGTCACACTTTACATCACATGATGGGTTTTCTCTGCATACTAAAGTGATAAAATGATGGACCTTGCAGCAAGCATGCTCACTATCTATCATCAATTGGTATTCGAAATGGACAGGACATCAGTCGCATGCATCATGAATCCTTTCATGAGTGGTTTAGGTTGCATGTAAGTAATAATAAAACTTAACACAAGTTAGTTAATGTGGATTTGGCATTTATATTAATTATAGTTTAAAAATCACAAGTGGAAGAAATGGGAGAGGAAGCACCAGATGAGATAAAAATTTTAGCAAAGGGGCCTATGATGTTTGCACATAAGTATAGTAGCTATAACATAAATGGATTCAACTTTCACACACTATCCTGTGATGAGGGTAGACCTATTCAAAATAGTGGGGTTGCTCTAGTTGCTGAGTCATCAAGCTTTGAAAGTGACAATAATGATAACATTATAATAGGAAGCAAGACATATTATGGTATTATAACTGAAATTCTTGAACTGAACTATCACCACAAAGGAAATGTGGTGCTTTTCAAGTGTGATTGGGTTGACAACCGTGTGCAAAACAAATGGGTAAAAACGGATCAATTTGGGACCACAACTGTGAATTTTAGGCATTTATTCAATACAGGTGAAAAGATATCTGATGAGCCTTTCATTCTAGCATCACAGGCAGTTCAAGTATACTATGTCCCTGAAGCAATTGATACTGGCTGGGTTGCTGTTGTTCAGTCAGTCCAAAGAGATGTGTTTGACTTTGATAATTTGGAGGATGAGGACATAAATAATGATAATGGACCAGTTGTGTACCTGCCTAATCTAAATCGTGATGTGACTGTGGATATTGTTAATGGGGTTGTCCCTTCTATTAGAACAGACATAGATGGTATTATTGTTGATCAAAACAAGTCTAAAAAAGGTTCTAAAAAGTAAGTCTTATCAAACAATGTGTCTACTGTTTTCCTGTGAGTATTGCTAATTTATTTGTCCATTCATAGGAGAAAACATGTCAAGACCAAAAAGAAATAATAAGGATATCCATGTCAATCCGTATGAGCAACTTCGAGATGACCAGATTGAAATCAATAACCAGAAGCTTGAAGCTCTAAATCTGCCTCGTATGAACAGTTCAGGGCAGAATGTTCAACCTAGTAAAAGAACAAAGGTTTTGTATAGACTTTTATTTACTACGACAATCATTGCATATTTCTTAACAAATATTTTTACTATTGTGCCTTTTCTGTAGAGGACACAACAATCAAGTGACGCAGCAACTGTAGGTCACAATCTGCGTAGGTCACAAAGAAATCGTGCTGAAAATGCAAATGAGCAGATTGAAGAAGATCCTGAGTACCAGCCATCTGGAGATGTTTTATGCGACGATGAAGGTCTTGTAGAGTGTGACCTGCTACATCACAAATATCTTGTCATATTACATGTTTTATACTAATGCTTCTTATTTAAAATTGTTTACTACAGATCTTTGTAATAGTCCGCCAAAGAAGAGGAAAAGAAGCATCACTAGGATGGACAACATATTTGCAAGAACACTAAACATGCCTAAGATCAAGATAATACTCAATGAATTTGGTCAGCCTATTGGAGAGAATTATAGACAATTTTCTAGTGCCATTGGCGTTCTAGTGAGACATACATTATCAGTTGGGTGTTCGGACTGGAGGCTTGTTGACGTTGAAAAGAAAGACCAAGTGTGGGATACTTTAAAGGTATTTTTCCTCTTCAATTCTTTGGACCTTGATTGCTGAAATCTGCCACACATCATGTACTATTTTCTGTACTGATTTGCTACGAAGTGTGGGTTGTTCCATTCTTATGCTGAGTATTGGATTATTACCCAAAGGACTGATTTACTATTGATGGAAAATTAGGAATTCTATGATGTTGATGAGGCTACCAAAAACTGGTTTCTGGTCACTGCTGCAAGGAAATGGAAGGATTTTAAAGCAACCTTAAAGAAGGATTTTTTTGATGAAAAGGTAACAATTGAGGTATTGCAGCGAAAACATGGTGACAGAGTTAAACCTAGTGACTGGAGGTTCCTCATTGAGCACTGGACCTCTCCTGAATTTGGAGTAAGGAGTAAAAAATTTATATATTCATATTTGGACTACAATATATTTGTTGAATTTAACAATTTCTATCCTAGGCTTGAATGGAAATATGCAAAGCTAATCGTGCAAAGTTGAGGATACATCATACATCAGGAAGCAAGAGCTTTGCTTGTTCTAGGCATGAAATGGTATAGAAAATATCTCTAGCATTCAATTTTAGTGCATTATTTTGCTGCAGTTTTAGTATTGAATTAAAATAATTTTAGGGTGTAGAGCTAGGGTGCGTGCCTCGAAGAGATGAAATCTATATCAGAACACATACAAGAAAAAATGGAGTTCCATCCCAACAAGCAGAGCCAATAATTGTAAGTTCTTTTCCGTAACTTTTCCATAACAGAATTTTAGTATCTAATATCTCTCTCTAGTGTATAAACATCCATATTCCATTTTGCTAGAACAAACTTAAATCAGTTGTTGAAGCCCACCCAGAGTTGACAGAAAGATCAATTCAGCAAGGTGATGTCTTTGCTGCTACTTGTGGAGAAAAGGAGCCAAGAGGGCGTGTTCATGCTTTGGGTCTAAGACCAACTCCCCAAGATATTGGTACCCCTGGTTTGAAGTGTTACAAGCCAACAAGGCTACAAATGGAAGTTCTAGCTCGTAAAAAGGTTGAAAGTGACAAAGCTTCTCTAGAACGACGCATACAAGAATTGGAAGAGGAACTGCACGAGGCAAGGATAGTGCAAGAAAGAAGAAATATGGAAATCGCCTCACACAATGGTTCTAATTCACAAAACCATGTGGTAAAGAACTTCAAGACTTTGAATTACTTAAGTCATGATTGAATAATCTATCTTTCCTATGCCGGATAATATGGTGACATGTGAATAATACATATTACCCCTCTTGTATTGTTTATGTAGAGCCCAAGGTCTAAAGAACATGTTGATGAGGCACATCATGCTCAACCATTTGAAGATGATGATGTTTTTGCAGATATTAATGAAAACTGCGACCACTATAACGAAGATGATGTTTTTGCAGATATTACCCCATCCGAGTAGCATGCTAATTTCCTATCTGTGCAGCGTGCTGCTGCCCTATCTACGTGTGTTGCTGCCCTGCCTGCGCAACGTGCTCCTGCCCTATCTGAGTAGCATGCTAACTTCCTAACTACGCAGCGTGCTGCTGCCCTGTCTGCGCAGCGTGCTCATGCCCTGTCTGTGCAGTCTGCTACTGCCTCGTTTGCGCAGGAAGCTGCAACTGCCCCGTCAGCGCAGGAAGCTGTAGCCCCGTCCATGCAGCCTGCTCCCTCTCCATCTGTGCAGCCTACTCCTACCCCATCTACGCAGCGTGCTCCTGTCTCCTCTGTGCACAGTGTTGTAGGAAAATCAATTGATCTTCGTCGGGAGTGCAGCGCTACTAGTCCCATAAAAATGTAGCCCCATGAAAGAAGAATAAACCTCCTCGTGTTTCACCTGTTGACCTTGTAATTTTTCTTAATATAACCTTGCTTTCAATTCTTGCAGTTCTATATATTTGTTCAATTTTTGCTGACAAGTGCATAAACCATTTCAGGTTAAAAAGGAGGTCACATAATATGCCTTGTTTTGGCCAGAAGCTGTGGCTAAGGCAACAGTCATTTCAACAAATCCAACCAATGTATTAGGAGGCTAGCCTCTTGGAAAGCACTATTGTGAAGTTGTTGTGAAGGTTGTGATTAAAAGGGATACAGTGCTACCTCGCCCTTATGGTGACATTGAGACTTTGGCTGATGCTAAGTCAATGCCAATTCAGTGGCCATACAACAGAGTAACAAACTAAACTTTCCTTTGTTTCTTTTATTCATATATGTGATAAGTGAACAAAGTTTCTAATTAATGATATCTGTAATAGTTGAACGTCAGCAAGGCATCACATTCATCCAAGTCTACTGTAGGTATGTATTTTTCCTGAATTTTACTTATACCAGGCTGCAATTTGTGATGTTGAACACACCCTGCTATGCATACAACACACTATCAAAAGAATTTGGTACTACTTGTTCTTATTCATTGCCATCTAAATGTATTTGTTGGGCTGTTTTTTTTTCTGAATTTTACATTCATCAAACTGTTATTTGTGATGCTTCAGTAACCATAAACGTTACCTGTGTCCCAGCCCTGTCTCGAAGGCTGACTCCCCCTTGCTGTTCTCCTCTTTCACCCACTGAACTAAGTTAATAACCCTGAATCATCGGAATGAGGAAAAAGGGAACCCATGCCAACAACTGTGAATCCCTGAAAAGTTTCCTGCTTGTTTTTGTATGCGATATAAAGCCATGAAGAGTACAGCTATTGCATATAAAAGCAATGTAATAAATTACATTATTTACATATATCGGTGATGCCTGCTTTTGTTAAGTTTTAGACGTGTCTCCGTCTTGCAAAGCTGTATGGTAGTTTTGCTTACTGCAAAAAATAGCAGTTAGTGCAAGCCTATTTTAATCAGCATGAGAATGATATTATGTTTCTTTCTTTAATCTAAGATTAATTGTTTCATAAACGAGAAATAGTTCTTGCATATATTCTTCAAAACCATGACACGGTGGCGATGGTCCAATGAGTTCTCCCTATCCACAGATTGAAAAAAAACCCTGTGTTTTTCACTAACATTATGCTTCTTTTTAAGTGTCCTCGACATGTATTTGATTGATTAAAAATAGCAATTTGACCACATCACCACAGGCATGTACTTGTTACAACTATTAGATAATGAACAGTGGATTCGCCAAGTCCATCTTAGTGACAGGTAGAAAACTGCTCATGGCTATTCTTAGTAACTTTATCTTGCCTTTTATGATAGACAAAGCAATAGCTCAAAAAATGGTTTTGATTATGCAAAATTTATCTTTGGCTGAACTAACTATCAGCTTCAACTAACTACCATCAATGTCTCTGTTAGTTAGAAACGCCTTGGTGAGATTAACAGTTTACTAGAAGCACAATTGGAACGCTGCATCTGACAGAACAAAGTACTACAGTACAAGTTGGAACTAAAAAATATGATTTGATTTTTCAGGTGGAAGGCGCTTGATGTAACGTGATTATTTTGTGTCAGCAAGCAGATCAAACATTTTGTAAGATAGAGATGAAACATCGATGGATGCTAGTTGCTTTGGATGATATAGCACTTTGTAAAGAACTGCTTGGGGATGGATGCTAGTTGCTTTGGATGATGTAACATTTTGTAAAGAACTCCTTGGGCATGTTAGCTGTGAGGTGTGCAAGCCAGACTTGTGTGTTGTGAAGAATACTGTAATTTGGTGTCTCATGTTACTGTGAGGTGTGCAACCCAGCATGACTATTACATGTACCAATTGGCATGAATGAAATCTAAGCTATGTCATTGTGACTCGATTTTGTGTCTCATGTTGAATGTGACCTTGTATGTTTCATGTCTAAAAGAATACTGTAATTTGGTTAATGTGAGATTAATAATGTATTTTTGCGTCATGTGATCTATGTGTTGGAATGTTGGTTGGTATAAATCCCTTTAGCCTTGAACTATTGGACGGTAAAACTACTATATGCCATTAGCTTGTTGGTTGGTATTGCTTCAGCATTTCATCAGACTATCGGTCACTAAAAGTATGTCGGTCGCTATAACCCTATCTGGACGCCACTTTCAGCGGCAGCAGTTAAGTGTCGGCATAGATCTATACCAACCGATAGTGCGTCGCTGTATCCACCTATAACGACCAATGGTGCATCGCCATTCTAGGGCTGTGGTGTAGTGCTTAGGTAGCTTAGCGGCACTAATGAACTACAGTGATCCCCTACCATTATGAATTCCATGGCTGAAATCCCCCCCACCTCCTCCATCAACCGATAAATAGCCTGTCGTGCAGGCCACCTTCAACATGTATGGTGACGACGTCAACCTTGCAGTGATAGGCAACACATATTGTCAGTTCGTGTAAGGTGAAGATGACGGTGTCAGTGAGGAAGAGAACCCCATGGCTCGGCCTCCTCTTCTTCATTGTTGGCATGCTGCTCCTGCGGCTTACTTTGACGGAGGAGCGGGAGGTACCTTCCGCGGTGCCCCTTCGGCATGATGTTGGGGAGGGACACGATGCCATGGTGCTTAGGAACAAGAGCACTGTGCATGGTAGCGTGGTTGCTAAGGACGTGGATGTTGCTAAGCGTCAACACAATGCAGTGGGACTGCAGGATGGCGGCGGCGGTGGAGGTGGAGGAGGCGGTGGCGGAGGTGGAGGAGGCGGTGGCGGTGGCGGTGGCGGTGGAGGAGGAGGCAAGTGATGTGCCACAAGGTGCGCTCAACCAAAGAGTGTTGTCCTAGGAAACCAATATGTCTTCTTGTGCCTGTTAGTTGCGTTATCACGTGATGTATAAATAATAATCGCACTCGTGTTAGCTGCGTCATCATGTTGTTTATGAATAAATAATCGTACTCCCGTTAGTTGCGTCATCATACGTGTATAAATAATAACCGTACTTCATATTTAATGCTTGAACGACTTGTTTCGTATTGTTTACTGTATGTATCCACAAAGGCACAAAAACTAGCACATTGTTGTTGTATCTATATCTATCTTCTATATCTATATTCTATATCTATACCTAATTTATATCCTTACCAAATACTAAAGAGCCAAAGTTTTTCTCCGTGAACCACCGTTGTTTCCAACTTTTCCGTCTACATGCCCTTTCTTTTTCATTTTTTTCGTTACCTCCTCCCACCGTTCTGGTGTGTACGTGACTTTTTTTGTCCTGTACCTTTTTATAAAAATAATAAATATATTATGGGTCTTTAAACTCTTTACCCTTTTCTACAACAACAACGACGACAACAACAAAGCCTTTTAGTCCCAAATAAGTTAGGGTAGGTTAGAGTTGAAACCCAACATGAGCTCCTAGTCATGGTTCAGGCACGTCAATAGCTGCTTTCCAAGCTACGCCCCAACGGGATTCTTTTGGGTTTCATCTCCATAAGAGTAGCTAAGTTTTTACGTTGGCTCGCCAAGCTTAACACAACCCTCCTCCTTTATTAGGGTTTGGGACCTGCTACGCTGGAACACAATAGGCGCTGTAATAAAATAATCCGATGATGACTGAAATCTTAAATAGCTTATCATCCAATCTAATCTATATCTATATACCTATGGTTATGTGACTTTTTTATTCTTGTTTTTTGTCTCATTTTTTTCTTATAAACAGAAAAAATAATAATCCATGATTGAAATATAAAATGATTTATCATCCAATTTAAATCTTACCTAACTTATCATCAAATCTAATCTATATCTATATACCTATGTTCCATGACCTTTTCTATTCTTCTTTTCTGTCTCCCATTTTTTCTTATAAATAGAAAAAAATAATCCATGATTGAATATAAAATAATTTATCATCCAATTTAATCTATATCTATATACCTATGGTTCCACGTTTTTTTTTCCTCTTTATTGTCTCCTATTTTTTTCTATAAATATAAAAAAAGATAAATAATAAATATAGTATTTTGAATCTTTTAACTCTCTTCTTAATAAAGGGCCTATTCGGCAGGCTGTGCTGCTATGGCTGTTTGTCTCCTCATATTTACTGTAGCGTTGACCTAGAAGCGGCTGATACGAGCAGCTGAACAGCTATGACTTGGAACTCAACCAATCTAATCTATATCTATAAACCTATATATACATAATATTAAAGAAAAAAAATTCCGTCCCTTCTAGAAACTGGCTTTTGAGGCTCGAGTCATCATCCACATGTCAATAAAATAAACCTAATCTTAATATAATATATGATAACTCTATTTTTCTCTTACGCCAAAAATGTTCCGTTTTTGTAACTCTATCCTGCTCTTACGCCTTAAATGTTCCGTATTTGGCCTCGACTTGCGATTTTTGCTCATAAAAGTTACAACAACTTACATACAACAATAGTATAAAATGCGATTCAAATACGTATTGGGTTCTGCTGTAACGTACGGATATATTTGCTAATTCAATCAGAAATCACACCTTAAAGCAAATACAACCCATCCATAAATTGAGCCATCAACGGAAGTGCTCCTCCACTTGGCCGACCACCGGCGCGGCCGGCGCAGACCACGCCGTCGCTGGCGTGGACGGAGCTCACGCGGCCGCCACCGCCGCTGCGGACGGAGCTCGCGTGGCCGCCATTGCTGGCCCTGGTGGGTCTCCCTCTCGGCCAGCTTCTCGGCGGGGGCGTGACCATGCCGCGGCGGCTCGCCTCAGCCACCGCCGCCTGGAAGTCCTCCTCCCCAGCGCCGGCGCCGCTGGCCGCCCTCAGATCCGCGAGGGAGTCTGGCATAGGGAGTGGTACAGGCGACGCGAGCGGAGGCCAGCGCGAGGAGAGCTGGAGGCCGCGCGTGGCCGCAAGCAGAGGCTGGCGTGGGGAGGCGGCGCGAGACTGCGAGCAGAGGCCGGCGTGGGGAGCAGTGGGGCAGAGGTGGCGCGGGCGAGAATCCTCGCGGGACGTCCCTATCTCTGGGCGACCGTGTGTGTTGTGCGTTGGGCGGCACGGATTGGGCTGAGGCTGACGTCGGAAGGACCGATGTGGTTGGATAAGATGGAGATCTGACAAGTAAATAAAGGATGAGAAAGAAAAGAAAAAGAGAGAAAAAAGAAAAAAAATAGATAAGAGGACACGTTACAGCGCACATGAGATGGTGTGGGGGGTTTGACCAACGGATGCTGCTGGGATTGATTTCTTGACCGAATACATTAGGATGATTAAGGGAGAGGACTTTCAGATGCTTGGAATTTATTTAATTTTATTTACGATAATGATATGGCTCGGTCGTCTGTCCCCTAACTTCCCGTCCGGACGTGGCTCATCCTCATCCACATGCTCGCGTCGCTCGTGCCGCTATATGTTGTGTGTCCCCGCTCGCGGTAGCAGGACGGATTTTGCCCGCGCTGCTCGCCAGCGCCGCCCCCTGCCCGTACTCGTGCCTCTCGTCGCGGCCGCGCTCCATCCACCTGTCGCGGCCACTGCTGAGGTTTGCGCCGGCGACGAGCTCTACACTGGCGACCTCCACGCACTTCGCAGCATCGAGCTCCGTGCCGGTGTCGAGCTCCGTTCGTCCAAGGTGACATTGCGCTTACGCTAAAAGCGCATGTTGAAAGTGTTTCATATGTCTCAGAGGTATGTTACAAGTGTTTCGTATGGATGTTGCAAAAGTAGATCAAGATGTTGCATATGTTACAATAGTTGTACACGTATGTTGCAAACATATGTTCTCAATGTTTCATTTGCTTTTTAGACGTATCATGTATGTTGCAAGTGTGATTATCTGTATGTTGCATATGTTTTACACATATTTTGCAAGCATTTTATCTGGATATTGCGTATGTGTTGCAATTGTTTTCAAGTGTTTTTGCAAGTGTTTTAGACGCATGTTTTAAATGTTTCATCTGTCTTCACACGTATGCTGCAAGTGTTATACCTGGATGTTTCAAAAGTAGATCGGGTGTTGCATCTTCCTCCTTGCTTTATGCTGCCTCGCCTTGTGTCTCTCCTCCTCGCCTTTTGTTGGCTTGCATCCTTCTGGAGGGGGCGCAGCGAGGGCCGACGAAGAGGGTGCACCGGGGGCCGGCTGATGGGACACGCCGGGGGATTATGACGCAGACGCGAGCACATGTTGTCCCCTTCCGTCATGCGGGCAAGTCCTAGCTGCGAGATAAAATGTGAGACTTGCTTCAACATTCAGCTCTCTTACTCTCTCATGCACAAACACATCCACTGCTTTCGCTGCGGCCAATCCTTCCTGTCCCGGTTCCTGCGAGCACGGGAATAGGAAGAGCAGGACTCCGAAACCGAATCATCTTTGTGGTCACCTGCTCGGGTGAAGGGCGACCATCAGGTTTTTGGGGAGTGACTAAGCGACTACTCGATCGTTTGACAACCTCATCTTCTTCCCGACGTTCGTGGCTGCGGCGGGAGATCGGCACTGCAACCTCTCTAAACTGCATCGAGCGGAACAACTACATCAATAGGCGCTATGTTGCCTAGCGCAACTGTCCCTGGCGTCGCTGGGTATGTTCTAATGCATCTCTTATCTTTAGCGGTTAAAATCATGATTATTAGTATCATCTACATGTTCATGTCATTTAGATCACGCGTGCACATATATGAGACAACAAACTTATTCTTAGTGTTTTTCTGGATTAAATTAATATTGAAATTGCCTAAATTTCTAACAATTTGTGGAAAAGTTTGGCAAAAAAAATGGTTCTATGACATGTGAGACATGGTGTTAAGAAAGTGTGGCACACCAAAGTTACGGCAGCAAACCAAATAGTAGCTAACAAAACTATGGCATGTAACCTATGAGATGTCAAAAAATGTTTTTTTTGTATTAGCTAGTGCTCTATAATTTTGATTAAATAAATTTAGGATAGTTTAATTTTGGACACCTAAAATACATTATATTTCAGAATAAAGGAAGTATATCACAAATGAAACAGATGCATAACAAAGGCAACAACATAATTGCACACGAACAATGGTCAAGACAATATAATAAATTGAAGTCATCGAGCAAACATACTGAGATAGCAAATTAAGCACAGCTGACGTGGACAAACGCATCTGGTGGTACACTTATATTGTATACCTAAAAAGACTTAGCAAATTAAGCACAGCTGACGTGGCATTCTACGGGTACACAACAGGTAGTCGTTGGCTTGATTCACAGGCCGGCAGTATATTTATTCACTACCACGTCAGCACTTTTGTACTAGTAGTATTTTTTGTGTGTAATAAACTACACTAATAACAATTTAAGTACCCCTAGTTGAACTGAAAAAGTATTGGCCGCGGATGCCCGTGTCGATAATCTTAACGCCGCCCGTATACTCGTCGGTGCGCTTCTTCTGCAGCACGGCCGTCATCGTCGGCACGCTGGCCTCAACGAGGCCGCCGCCGACGCTGGCCTGGTACGCTTGCTCCCAGCTCTGGAAAGCGATCCTCTTCATGCACGCTACGTGCAGGTACGCGTGCGTGCCGCCGTAGCCCCAGCGGTACGCCCAGAACTGCTTCTTGCCGCCGCCGTCGCAGGCGACGCAGCGGTGCTCGGCGGACTCCCAGCAGAGCTGGGCCTGCAGGTGGCCGCCCAGGAAGGCGCTCATCTCCATCTTGAGCGCGGCGCAGGTCGGGTGGAGGTCCAGGTCCCTGTCAAAGCAGTGGTAGACGAGGCCGGGCGCCCGGAGCCCGCAGGCGTTGCAGAACGTCTTGTCGACGGGCGGCGGCGCCTCTGCGAGGAGCTCGAACTCGACGCCGTCGCCGAACAGGGGGTGGTGCTTCAGAGTGGGCGCCGCCAGGGCGCAGGCCACGTGGAGGGCGAAGTCGCAGCCGTGTTCGCCGCACCTGTACCGCCGCCCCTGGCCGCTGCCGGGCTCCTTGCACCCGTCGCACCGGAACGGCGCGCCGTCCGTGGTCACCAGCTTCAGCGCGTGCGCCAGGTGCGCGTCGCGGGTGATCTCCGCTGGAAGCTCCTCGAACTCGAACATCCTCATGATTGGCTAGCTTGGCTTGCTTGGTTTTGTTTGATCTACGCCTGCCTGCCACTCGTATCCTGCAGCTCTGAATTTGTAAACAATAGAGCGACGACTTGGTCCAACGCGTTAGAAAAGCAGGCGGTCAAAGACCAACGCGTGAGACTGTAAGTGTGGTCTCAAAACAGACACGTAGGCAAGCCAAAAAAAAAAAAAAAAAACTGAGACGTAGACGTCCACTTTGCAACACGATTTTTCCCCAGCCACTTAGCTCAGTTGCCAGTTCCAGTCCCAACCAACATCAAATGAATCGTCCAGCAGAATGAGCACGTCTCTAGCACTAGAAGTAGTAGTTTAGTGATATATAGTGGCCTCACGAACTAAGCGTAGTTTAGTTAGTTATGTTTCTTAGCGGTTAAATCTGTGTCTAGCTAGATTCAAATCCTTGATTTGACATTAGTGTTTGCATTTGTATGAATTTATTTGAAAATTTAACAGCACTATTTTGTAATGGTTTTCGAATTAACATGGGTGTTCATATTTGTATAAATTTATTTTAGAATTTAAAGATGGTGCTTTTTCAATGATAGATGATGCCCTGTCAATAACGAGATGCCATCTGTGATAATTTCGTTAATCTCGAGATTCGTATGTCCCGCTTAGTCTTTTCGGAGATGCTAAGGGCAGCTTCGATAATATGAGCTATTTACTAGCTCCAAGACAACTTCTTCACTGATGTTAAATTTTGGCACATAACTCATAACATGAATAGCCCTGCATAGCACACTCACGTAATCTTAAAATACGTAGATGAGTACGTCTTGATCAAAGACATAGCTTTTCTATCTGTTATATTAAAATACGAAATAATATGCTTAGAGTTAGCTCATAATTTACTAATGAAACAGTCATAAGGAATAACTTGTGTGTACGTGAACGTCAGTGTCTGTACCAGATTCCGTAAAAAATACATAAATAGTGACGACCCCAATACGAGACTTGGTCACCAAAACAAATGCAACATCACACGCTAAACCATCTCTTCAGTCTCCCATTCTGAGTTTATGCCATCCCCTTTCTCATACGACCTGGTAAGGTGCTACAAGCGTACAACCCTACAACAATGGCACAAATCGTCCACGGAGAGAGTACAAAAGGCAGAGGAGGCCCTCATGGAACACGAGCCTGCCCACCTCTTCGGCCATGGCGTCCTTGTCGCCGTGTCCTGGTCAACGTGTACAACAGCATCGGTCTTCCTGTCGATTCGTCCGACAAGATCTTCCAACAACAGTCTCCGGACAAGATTGCTCCGGTGATGGCTCTTCCGCTGGTTGGGGCACCACCGCCGCCGGCTCCTGCCCTCCGGACACCACCGCTGCTGCAGTATTTCTCATGTTTCTTAGCGGTGCTTATTTCATGATGACTAGTTTTGGAGGGATGCGTGGCAGGGACAACACAAATTTTCAACAGTCCTGATTCTATCTTAGGATCTCTGTTTATGTACCATTCAGGGGTCCTGCTACTGCGTGTGAGCAAAGAACAACGACACCGCTACAATCTCTCGGTTACGGGATGGGATGCCCTTGATTTGGAGCGGGTGCATTATTTCCCTCGTTCTGCAGTCGTGGTTGCAGTTTATTACAGAGGTCAGGGACATTGTGACTTGTGTGTATTCCATCTTGAGGAGGAAAGCGGTGACGGTTAGCCTTATTGTGTTGCTGTTTTCTGCTATTGGTTTTGGTGCTTCAGATCTGGTGTTCAATGATAGCTCGGACACGAGAAGGGTGTGTGACAACACAGTTTTTCACAATTATTATGGCGAGTCTCATGGTAGGATGCTACTTGCATTTAACCATGATAAACAAGACAAAGATGGTGTTGGCAAGGATAGCATAATCAGAGTTGATCTCAGGATGACAGCATGGAATGCTGACGACTCTGGATCTGGATCTGGATACGGTAAGAATGCACTGGCACATTGGACCTCAAATCAGAATAGCGATCAGTCAGGCAAAGATTATTCAGAGACAACGGAGATGCAAAAAGGACACGACACAGAGAACAGAAATTTCGGTGAATTTCAGCCGATAAAGAAAACCCTGCAACAGCATGCTGCATCTGTCAGCAACCAATAAAACTAAAACTGACATGGTTTCCTGGATTTTTGTCATAGCTTCAGCTATCGTTGTTTTGGTTGTGGTCCTCCATGTTGCTTCTCTGTTTTGTTATGGACCCAGACAAGCAGCGCAGAGGCCTCATCTGCTCTGTTTTGAGTTTTACCAAGAGAACCTCAATTTGAGAGATGATTTCTTCAATAAGCAGTGAAACACTAATATTTTTTGAAAGATACTATGGGTTTACCTTCATAATGAGTTAGTTAAGGTGTGGACTATAAGTTTTATAATTTCTTAAAGTCATTTAGATCAATTTCGGATTTTTCTTTGGAGGAGCTTGTTGTTTTCTGTGCAAAACTAGCCTGGCCGATTTCCAAATCTGGCCAGCTGGTACTGGTGTCTTGCCCTTATTGAAGAGATTTTTGTTGGAGTTGTTGCCTATGATGTTATGAACCTATCGACAAAATTTCATGATTTTCTGTGTCTGTTTGATTGCGTTTTGATATATTTTTCTTCAGATGACAGTGGGCTGAATCCAAACCAGATATACCAATTTTGTGAACTTCCGTATTTTGAAGATATATTTTGTCTAAGTGATCCTTGTGAAGTCATGAAGCCCTTGACAAAAGATTATGATTTTTGGAGTTTGTTTGGTTGGGTTATGGTATTTTTCTTCCAGGGTCTGCAGATTGGAAACAGCAAAATTGGCCAGGTCAATTTCACCACTGTTCATCTCTGAATGGTTTTATATCTATCTAGCTTAGTTCCTAGGGCCTATAGTTCTACTGTGACCACGAAATCTTGGCTAGCACTCGTGGGTTGTCTTGGGATAGGGGCCACACACTCTCATCTTGAGAACAGAAAATTCTCAGGCATCTATTCACCTCCTGGTCGTCTATTTCCGTCCTTCAATTTGTTTTGTCCAAACATCTCAAGGTTTTCAAAAAAAAAAATTGTAGAACCATAGTATTTTTGGGTCATCTAATAATTAATTTGCATCCAAACAAGACATAGTAGGTTTTATAAACACGGCCAACAATTGGACCAAACATGAAACACATGCAAGCTAAATAAAGTTGCATATCCTTCTCCAATAGTTCAGGTGATCAAATTGGAACATATCTTTTTTTCACTCGATAAAAGAAGCTTGATCACCGCTTACATAAACCGCAAGAGTACATGATGTAGCAATTGTTTTTTCGATAAGGGAAGCTCTATTAATTTCAAGATCGTTACACCGAGACGATACATGTCGACGAAATATGGTCGGCAGTCTATCTAGGGGTATGCCCAAGGTAGTAGATTATCGGCAGACAGGTGCGCAAGCTACGAACGAGATGGTGACGCAAGACAGACACGAGGGTTTATCCAGGTTCGCCCGCCGTGAAGGCGTAATACCTACGTCCTGCGTCTGATTGTATTATTGTATGTCAATGAGATCTGATGGAGATATCCACTAGGGGACCCCTGCCTCTCCTTATATACTCTGGAGGGGCAGGGTTACAAGTAAAGTAGCCTATTTGGTACTATACAATGTCTTACGGTGCACACCGAGCAGCGCCGTGCACACCTTGATCTTGTGGGCTGGGCCACCTCTAATGGTGCGGCCCATGTCTTGTCTTGAGGATACCGGGGGCCATACCCCCACAGCTAGTCCCCGAGCCTGACAGTAGGTGACGTAGTCGCGTGGTGCCAGGGTCAGAAAGTAGAAGACTAGCCGAGCAGGCAGCCAGTCCCCAGGCGTAGCCTCGAGATGAGAACAAGCACATTCACTGCAAGGTGAAGTGTGCCCACTTAGTCCCCGAGCCTGCTGGAAGATGAAGAATAAATCTTGTAGCAGGGTCAAAGAAAAAGAAGTCTGAAAGCTTTGCTAACGTCGTCCGACATGCGCGTATCAAGACCTCAGAAGTGCTGCCCAAGATCAGCACCCTAATCTGAACAGCATGGAGCAGCTTGATAGCACACCGATGAGACGTAGCAAGATCCGAGCAGCAAGGGAGTCCCCGGCATCATTGGCGATGACCGAGCACCGAGGAGCGAGGAGTCCCCGACGTCGCTGGCGATGACCGAGCACCGAGGAGCGAGGAGTCCTCGGCGTCGCTGGCGATGACCGAGCACCAAGGAGCAAGGAGTCCCCGGCGTCGCTGGCGATGTCCGAGCACCGAGGAGCGATGAGTCCCCGGCGTAGGCAGCGATGACCGAACACCAAGGAGCGAGGAGTCCCCGGCATCGCTGGCGATGATCGAGCACCGAGGAGCGAGGAGTCCCCGGTGTCGCTGGCGATGACCGAGCACCGAGGAGCGAGGAGTCCCCGGCGTCGCTGGCGATGACCGAGCACCGAGGAGCGAGGAGTCCCCGGCGTCGCTGCCGATGACCGAGCACCGAGGAGTCCCCGGTGTCGCTGGCGATGACTGAGCACCAAGGAGCAAGGAGTCCCCGGCGTCGCTGGCGATGTCCGAGCACCGAGGAGCGAGGAGTCCCCGGTGTCATTGGCGATGACCGAGCACCGAGGAGCGAGGAGTCCCCAGCGTCGCTGGCGATGACCGAGCACCGAGGAGCGAGGAGTCCCCGGCATCGCTGGCGATGACCGAGCACCGAGGACCGAGGAGTCCCCGGTGTCGCTGGCGATGTCCGAGCATCGAGGAGCGAGGAGTCCTTGGCGTCGCTGGCGATGATCGAGCATCAAGGAGCGAGGAGTCCCTGGCGTAGACGGCGATGACCGAGCACCGGGGAGCGAGGAGTCCCTAGCGTCGCTGGCGATGACCGAGCACCGACGAGCAAGGAGTCCCCAGCGACGCTGGCGATGACCGAGGACCGAGGAGCGAGGAGTCCCCGGCGTCGCTGGCGATGTCCGAGCATCGAGGAGCGAGGAGCGAGAAGTCCCTGGCGTAGGTGGCGATGACCGAGCACCGAGGAGCGAGGAGTCCCCAGCGTCGCTGGTGATGACTGAGCACCGAGGAGCGAGAAGTCCCCGGTGTCGCTGGCGATGTCCGAGCACCGAGGAGTCCCCGGCGTAGGCGGCGATGACCGAGCACCGAGGAGCGAGGAGCGAGGAGTCCCTGGCGTAGGCGGCGATGATCGAGCACCGAGGAGCGAGGAGCGAGGAGTCCCCGGTGTAGACGGCGATGACCGAGCACCGAGGAGCGAGGAGTCCCCGATGTCGCTGGCGATGACTGAGCACCGAGGAGCGAGGAGTCCCTGGTGTCGCTGGCGATGACCGAGCACCGAGGAGCGAGGAGTCCCCGGCGTCGCTGGCGATGACCGAGCATCGAGGAGCGAGGAGTCTCCGGCGTTGGTGGCGATGACCGAGCACCGAGGAGCGAGGAGTCCCCAGTGTCGCTGGCGATGTCCGAGCACCGAGGAGCAAGGAGTCCTCGGCGTCGCTGGCGATGACCGAGCACCGAGGAGCGAGGAGTCCCCGGCGTCACTGGCAATGTCCAAGCACCGAGGAGCGAGGAGCGAGAAGTCCCCGACGTAGGCGGCGATGACCGAGCACCGAAGAGTCCCCGGCGTAGACGGCGATGACCGAGCACCGAGGAGCGAGGAGTACCCGGCGTTGCTGGCGATGACCGAGCACCGAGGAGCGAGGAGTCCCCGGCGTCGCTGGCGATGACTGAGGACCGAGGAACGAGGAGTCCCCGGCGTCGCTGGCGATGTCCAAGCACCGAGGAGCGAGGAGCGAGAAGTCCCCGGCGTAGGCGGCGATGACCGAGCACCAAGGAGTCCCCGGCATAGATGGCAATGACCGAGCACCGAGGAGCGATGAGTCCCCGGTGTCGCTGGCGATGACCGAGCACCGAGGAGCGTGGAGTCCCCGGTGTCGCTGGCGATGTTCGAGCACCGAGGAGCGTGGAGTCCCTGGCGTAGGCGGCGATGATCGAGCACCGAGGAGCGAGGAGGTCCCGGCGTAGGCGGCGATGACCGAGCACCAAGAAGTGAGGAGTGAGGACTGCCCGGCATAGACGGCGATGACCGAGCACCGAGGAGCGAGGAGTCCCCAGCGTCGCTGGCGATGACCGAGCACCGAGGAGCGAGGAGTCCCCGGTGTCGCTGGCGATGTCCGAGCACTGAGGAGCGAGTCCCCGATGTAGGCGGCGATGACCGAGCACCGAGGAGTCCCCGGTGTAGGCGGTGACGTCCGAGCACCGAGTAGTCCTCGGCGTAGGCGGCGTGGTCCGAGCACCGAGGAGTCCCCGGCATCGCTGGCGATGACCGAGCACTAAGTAGCGAGGAGTCTCCGGTGTCGCTGGCGATGTCCGAGCACCGAGGAGCGAGGAGTCCCTGGCATAGGCGGCGATGACCGAGCACCGAGGAGCGAGGAGCGAGGAGTCCCCGGCGTAGGCGGCGATGATCGAGGACCGAGGAGCGAGGAGTGAGGAGTCCCCGGCGTAGACGGCGATGACCGAGCACCGAGGAGCGAGGAGTCCTCGGCATCGCTGGCAATGACCAAGCACCGAGGAGCGAGGAGTCCCCGGTGTCGCTGGCGATATCCGAGCACCGAGGAGTGAGGAGTCTCCGGCGTAGGCGGCGATGACCGAGCACCGAGGAGCGAGGAGTCCCCAGCGTCACTGGCGATGACCGAGCACCGAGGAGTGAGGAGTCTTCGGCGTCGATAGCGATGATCGAGCACCGAGGAGCGAGGAGTCCCTGGTGTCGCTGGCGATGTCCGAGCACCGAGGAGCAAGGAGTCCTCGGCGTCGCTGGCGATGACCGAGCACCGAGGAGCGAGGAGTCCCCAGCGTCGCTGGCGATGTCCGAGCACCGAGGAGCGGGGAGCGAGAAGTCCCCGGCATAGGCGGTGATGACCGAGCACCGAGGAGCGAGGAGTGAGGAGTCCCCGGCATAGACGGCAATGACTGAGCACCGAGGAGCGAGGAGTACCCGGCGTCGCTGGCGATGACCGAGCACCGAGGAGCGAGGAGTCCCCGACGTCGCTAGCGATGACTGAGGACCGAGGAGCGAGGAGTCCCCGGCGTCGCTGAGATGTCCGAGCACTGAGGAGCGAGGAGCGAGAAGTCCCCGGCGTAGGCGGCTATGACCGAGCATCGAGGAGTCCCCGTCATATACGGCGATGACCGAGCACCGAGGAGCGAGGAGTCCTCGGCGTCGCTGGCGATGACCGAGCACCGAGGAGCGTGGAGTCCTCGATGTCGCTGGCGATGTCCGAGCACCGAGGAGCGTGGAGTCCCTGGCGTAGGCGGCGATGACCAAGCACCGAGGAGCGAGGAGTCCCCGACGTAGGCGGCGATGACCGAGCACCGAGGAGCGAGGAGTGAGGAGTCCCCGGCGTAGACGGCGATGACCGAGCACCGAGGAGCGAGGAGCGAGGAGTCCCCGGCGTCGCTGGCGATGACCGAGCACCGAGGAGCGAGGAGTCCCCGGTTTCGCTGGCAATGTCCGAGCACCGAGGAGCGAGTCCCCGATGTAGGTGGCGATGACCAAGCACCGAGGAGTCCCCGATGTAGGCGGCGACGTCCGAGCACCGAGTAGTCCTCGGCGTTGGCGGTGTGGTCCAAGCACCGAGGAGTCCCCGACGTAGATGGCGAGGTCCGAGCACCGACGTAGCTGACGACGTCCGTGCGATGAAGTGTGCCCACTTAGTCCTCGAGCACGAAGAATCCGAGGGCCGAGGAGTAACTGACGTAGCTGGCGATGAAGCCCGAGTGACGAACAACCTGGTCGACTAGTCGGCGACGAAGTGAACATTGAGTAGAAACGACCGGCGAACAGTCCGATCAACTGGTCGGCGACGGAGTCCATGAACCAAGCGGTCCGACCAGTTGATCGTTGGAGAAGCCCGAGCACCAGGTGGTCCGATCACCTGGACGACGATCCTGTAATACAAATATGTAGAACGGGTAGTACATGATGTACAAATAAATAAACTCTGGAGAAAAAATCAGCAATGGTGATGAAACGACGTATGCAGCTCGACGATCAGTTGTCATGAAAATATATTTATGTTTAATATAAACCACTCGAACAGTTAGTGTGTAACTGAGTCTCCAGCCCTAGCTAACCCGTTAACCATAACGCGGAGCGCGGAGCTCGTGCACGTGTAGGAGGAACATGCGTGACCAAGGAGCCGCTGCCGACCACCCATAACGCAGAGGGCAGACGCTCGTGCACGTGTAGGGAGGAGCCAGAGACAGGGCCGTCTCTAGAAGCATCCGAGCATCAACGTGACGGTTCGAGGGTTCGTCTTAGACTTAGTTGTATGTCACATCGTTAAGATGGTATACATGAAAAAAAACATTTGGAGAGCAAACTTAGAGAAAACAGCTTGGAGAAATATTATGGTGATATACGAAGATCGGAGAATATTTAAAAAAATATTAAAGCGTCACTTAGCTTTAGATAGAAAGCCTCGTCGGCGGCGTATGGCATTATCTGGTCGGCGTTGATGAAGTTGCCCGGCGCTCGAGCTTTCCAAACTGTCATGATGGCGGCAGTCGCGGTTGTCACGGCGCCGTTCTTCGCGGCGATCATCATTACGACGCGGCAGGTGGTCGGAGTAAGTAGTCCGGACGACGTCGTCCTGATCGATGGAGTCGAGCAGGTCGGTGTTGTCGATCTACCTCCCTTTGTAGCGAGGAAGCGAATGATGGGTTGTCGATGTGGCTGAAGACGATGATGGTGTGGCCGGAGCCAGATCCAACGTGGTCGGAGCCGTAGCTGATGCTGGTGAAGCAGTGGTCGACGCAGATTAGATCTGCGCCTCCTCCGTGGTCATGGCGATGAAGTTGTCGGAGCCAGTGGTCCAGGTGATCTGACCAATGGTGAACGTGAGGCCGTTCGGCGTAGCCATGGAACCGGGGATGATGACCATCTTGTTCGTCTGGGGAGCAGTACGCACACCCCCTACCTGGCGCGCCACTGTCGACGAAATATGGTCGGCAGTCTACCTAGGGGTATGCCCAAGGTAGTAGATTATCGGCAGACAGGTGCGCAAGCTACGAACGAGATGGTGACGCAAGACAGACACGAGGTTTTATCCAGGTTCGGCCGCCGTGAAGGCATAATACCTACGTCCTGCGTCTGATTGTATTGCTGTATGTTAATGAGATCTGATGAAGATATCCACTAGGGGACCCCTGCCTCTCCTTATATACTCTGGAGGGGCAGGGTTACAAGTAAAGTAGCCTATTTAGTACTATACAATGTCTTACGGTGCACGCCGAGCAGCGCCGTGCACACTTTGATCTTGTGGGCTGGGCCACCTCTGATGGTGCGGCTCATGTCTTGCCTTGAGGATACCGGGGGCCGTACCCCCACAATACAAAAACCTTAAAACACTCCCGGCCTCTGCATAACCATGATGGAGCAATTGTGGCTCATCATTTGTGCATACATACAAATAACACAAGCGTACAAGCTGAAGAATTACTTAAAAAACATGTTGTTTTGTAACCAATAGATCTAGTTACCAGAGTAAATTTATCACGAGTTTTAAACTTTTAATAAGCTCCATCCATTGAAAGAAACGGATCTAAGGTTGCCGATACATGTACCAATCCTTGCCAAACAAAAACCAATAACTTTATGAGTAATCCAGCTGACTGGACAGCAGATCCTTAAGTCCTCGAATCTGAAGCCTGTTCGAGCACATGTAGTACAGTCAGGTGTTCGCTTGGAGGAATTCTGGAGGAATTTGGATGGTTTGGAGGAATGCTGGAGGAATTTGTGAGAGGAAAACACTGTTCCGGATGAAAAAAGAAGCGGATCAAGCCGGGTTTAAGGACACGTGAACGGGGTGGGATTCCATCAGGCTGACGTTCATTTTGTTATATATACACCGGTTACGGCGTGTACGTATTGCAGAGGACATGTGCTAGTTTGCTCTACCTCCATCAGGGAGGACCAAGTAGTAGAAACAGCCCTGGAAATAAAGAGTGACACAAAATCAATCAGCACAAAACATAAAACTAATTCAGAAAAACAAAATTGCAAATCAGAACCAGTAGAGGGTAGAACGTACCAATGGATGGATTGGATAGATACTGCAGCATTTGCGTGTCCACCCTAATTTATACGCACATTAGGAATGTGAGAGACAAGTTGCCAGTCTGGTCCAACTCCTTGCTTGTAACACCTGGCCAAGCCAGGGGAGAAACTGATGTGCAGTTCGCGGAGAGCAGTAAGCTGTTGTAAGGACTGGGGCAGGCATTGAAGAGCAGGGCAATGCTGGATCTTCAGAGTACGAAGTGCGGAGAGCTGTCCAATCCACTCCGGCAGGATAGTAAGTGCGCCACATAGTCCCAAGTTGAGCACTTAAGGGAGGTGAGATGCTGAATCACGTCAGGCAGCTCCTTCATTTTGTCCCAACGACAAATTTGCAATGCAGTAAGGGACATAAGGTGCTTCGCCGATTGTGGGAGGCTGTGAATCAGTGGGGTCACGAAGACATACAGGGATTGCAAGGAACACAGTTCGCCAAGCCACTCGGGAAGCATGCCAAGGCTCTTGCAATCTTTTATCCGGCAAACCCTTAGGAAGCTGAGGTTTCGAATGTTATCAGGTAATTGTTTCAGGTCATTGCAGCATTCAATATGCAAGGTTTCCAGTTCAGTGTGGTTCTGCAGGAGTTCCCAGCTAGACGATGATCCCATCATTTTTCTTACTCGTAGTTCCTTGAGACGAGGCGCTGCAGACTGCAGATTGCAGGAAGACGAAGATTCATCGACAGGTGGAGGAAGTGGATGGGAGAAGCTACAAAGGGATAGCAGCTGCTCATTGCTTTCTTCAAAAGACAATGTCACCAACGATGGTGGGAAGTAGGGCTTCACATTCAATTTCGGGCAGCCTGTAATGCGAATTTCAGACAGGACAGGAAAACAGTATTGTGCTTCTGATTCTTCCCCCTGAATTTCAAAACTGCTTGTCGTAGTCCAGAGCTCCTCTAAGTTGGCCATTTTGACCAGAGAGAGGGACTCTAGCAAAGGAAACTCCAGAAGTCCTCGTATATACTTCAAGTTAGGAAATTCTTGTAGTGTCATTCTTGTTAGAGAAAGGAACTGACATAAACTGGCCTGCTTGAACACTATACGAGCACAGAAGGAAGAATCATTTAGCTTCATCATCCAACATGGCAACATGGAACCTCTGTAACCACAGATTTTCAAGTTCTTAATTTGTGACGGTGGTTCAAGAGCATTAAGCACAGCCTGATCTTGTTCCGCATCTGATACTCTCTCTTCTTCGGTTTGATTGGAAGACCAGGTCAACTCCAAACTCCATATATTCTTCCGCTTCAACATGGCCTTTTCTGCCTCACTTGGATCCTTCAGGTATTTAAGGTTGGCAATTTCCATACGTCCACTTATCATATCAAAGACTTTCAAGCTCTGAGATTCTTGCATCATCTCCACCACACCCAACAGCAAACAGGCCCAGATGTCTTAATAGAGTCAGCTGACCAAATCCTGATGGCATGCATTGTAGTTTCCCACAACCCTCTATGTTCAAAACTGTTAGATTTTTTAAGTTAGATATGCCTTTAGGCAATTCCACTAGCTCGCAATTTTGAAGGTATATACACTCTAGAGTACCAACCGATGTAACCCATTGGGGAAGTACAGTAACTTTGGTTTCAGAAAAGTCGAGAGCACGAAGCATTGGGCAGGCAAATGTGCTTGGAAGGTCTTGGAGACCCCGACAACCATGTAAGTTGACTGTCTGTAAGTTGCTTAACTCACCATTGAATTCTGAAGGAAGTTGCAGAGACGAACATCTGAGTATATGAAGCACCCTTAGGTTCCCCAGTCTACCCATGGAGCTCGGTATGTCTATGAGCTTTCCACAGTAATTTAGTTGTAAGAATTGAAGATCTTGACAATCACCAATGGACTCAGGTAAACTCTCAAGATCAGTAATATGACTCAACTCTAGAGTTCTTAACTTCTTAAGCTTGCCAATAGACTTAGGTAGCATCACAAAACCTTTGCAACTAATAAAATGGAGTGACTGCAAGTTCCAACAACCTGATATAGCCTCTGGAAGTTCTGTGCATCTAAGATGATGGATTTCAAGATATCCAAGATGTTCCAACTTCAGTATGAATTGTGGAAATAGAGTATCAACTGCATAGTCTAGAACAACACTGTGGATATAGCAAATCTCATGGTTATCAAATGATGGGTTACCGCCAGAGACATATACAGCACGGATTTTGTCTAATAGGCCCTTCTCAATCTTCTCACCTGAAGACATCAAAGATAAATATCTGCATTTTTGTGACCAATTATATGTAGTTGTGTTCTTTGGTAGAGATGCCATCACTTCATACTGTAAAATATAACGAGGAACACCATGAATCAGGCCATGCATCTCGCATACTACACTTTTTTCAGGCCGTCTTTCAACCGGCCTTTGAAGAAATCCAGCTTTCATAAGAGCATCAAAGTATTCATTTCCAATATCATGTGCCAGCTCTTCATTCTTCAGCTTGATGAATCCATGGGCCATCCATTGTTCAATCAAGTAGTCTTTATTGATTTTGTAGCCTTTGGGGGAATATGGAGCAAAATGTGAAGCACTCCTTTAGATGATCTTTCAAGTAAATATAACTCAGTTTCAAGGATGCAAACACTCTGCCTTATATATTCTCTTCTTCCCACAGATTATTCTCTCCTATGGCTCTCCAAGTATTTATTGTTCTCTTTTCATGGAGAACAGATCCAAGAGTTTTGATTGCTAGCGGCAACCCAACACATTTCTTCATGATATCTTTTCCAACTTGAATATAAGAAGAGTCCAAATCTTGTTCCACCCAACCACTATTGGTCCCTCGTTGCCCTGCATAGGTAAGCAGTAAGCTTACTAGCACACTCACTCAATATAGCTAGAGGTATAAAAAGATATTGAGAACAGCTCACACACACACCACACAAGCCCAGCGTTGGCCGAAAGCTCTGCTTCTGGATGTGGCAAACTGAACTGCATTTACTGAGTTGCAGTGGAAAGCTATATATACAACTCTATCCATTTAATCCAAGTACATAGACATGTCAGGCTGCTACAGTGACTAGATGTGATAGTAGGGCTGACTTTAGCGTCTGCCCCTACTGTGGCTACAACACGGCGGGGGAGCCTTTTGGCGCCTGCCCCTAAAGCAGCTACAGTGCAGCAGTAGGGGAGCCCTTTCGGCGTCTGCCCCTGTCGCGCGTACAGAGGAAGAGCAGCAGATTACATTATAATTCTTCTCCTAATCATGTGCTAACCCTAGAACCTCTACCATGCCGATCATCTTCTTCAACTCCGTGAACCGAAGACGGCAGAACGGCTTGGTGAGGACGTCCGCGAGTTGCCGACCAGTTTCGACGAACTCGATGACGATCTGCTCTCCATCGACACAATCCATGAGGAAGTGGAACTGAACGTCGATGTGCTTGCTCCGGTCGTGGACAACCGGATTCTTCGCGAGGGTGATGGCGGGCTGGTTGTCCACCATCAGTGCTGGTGGGTGAGCTTCCACACCGGTTAGCTCGCCCAGCAGTCGGCGCAGCCACACAACTTGGCACGCCGCTATGGCCGCCGCCACGTACTCTACCTTCTGTTTCAGCGACAGCCATGAGATTGGAGCCGACCCGAAGAAGACGAGCATGCCAGAGGTGCTCCGCCATCTGTCGATGTCCCCTGTCATGTCTACATCGCTGAACACAGTGAGTTATAGCCTACTTTCATCGGTCTTGGGGAAGACGATCACCTGATCCACCGTCCCCTTGACATAGCGCAGCAGCCGCTTCATCGCGGCCCAGTGATCCTCCCACAGCGAACGCAATGTCCTGGCCTCGTGTGGACTAGGTAGCGCAGACTACCGACGATGTTCCGGTAGAGTGTTGCATCTACCTTCGCCATTGTACTAGCCTTCATCAGCTTCAGCCGCTCCTCCATCGGAGTCACTCACGGCTTGCACTCAGCCATACCGCTTCGCTCCAATAGTTTCGAGGCGTACGCGCCCTGACCGAACATGAGCGCCTCCTTCCCCTGTCTCACCTCGATGCCGAGGTAGTTTGAGAGCGCGCCGAGATCGCTCATTCGAAAACGAGCCACCATCTCGCGCTTGAAGCTATCGATGTCCTCCGCACGCACGCCGATGACGATCAAGTCATCCACATACAAGTCGACGATGAGCACCTCCTTCCCCCATCGCCGTGTGTAGAGCGCGTGCTCGGTTGCGCACCGCATGAACCCAAGCTTGCCCCGCGTGGCGTCAAGCTTGGCGTTCCACGCTCGTGGGGCCTGCCGCAGCCCGTAGAGCGCCTTGCGCAGTCGGAGCACCCTGTGCTCCGCTTCCTTGACGGCGAAACCTGAAGGTTGCCTGATGAAGACTGTCTCCGCTAGCTCGCCGTTGAGCAAGGCCGATTTTATGTCCAGGTGATGGACGCGCCAGTCCTACGCTACTGCCAAAGCCAGCAGTAGTCGGATAGACTCCATGCGCGCTACCGGCGCAAAGACTTCCTCGAAGTCGATGCCCTCATGTTGGACAAAGCCTCGGGCGATGAGGCGCGCCTTGTGCTTGACAATGGCGCCGCGCTCGTCCCGCTTGACCTTGTACACCCACTTGAAAGGTCCTAATGGCTAAAGGGGGGGGGTGAATAGCCTAATAAAAATTTCTACAACAACACTTAACAAAATGGTTAGACAATTATGAGGCGAAGCAAGTTTTGCGCTAGCCTACTCAAAATGCAAGCCACCTACCATAATTCTAGTTTAGATACTATCTATTCACACAATAGCTATGACACTACCCTATGTTAGTGTGCTCTCAAGGCTAACTAAAGAGTCACACCAACCAACCAAGCAAGTTCTCACAACTAGCTACACTAAAGAGCTTGTCAACTAGTTTGCGGTAATATAAAGAGAGTGATCAAGAAGGTTATACCGCCGTGTAGATGAAGGAACCAATCAATCATAAGGATGAATAACAATGAAGACCAATCACCTCGGAATCAATGATGAACACAATGATTTTTTACCGAGGTTCACTTGCTTGCCGGCAAGCTAGTCCTCGTTGTGGTGATTCACTCACTTGGAGGTTCACGCGCTAATTGGCTTCACACGCTAAACCCTCAATAGGGTGCCGCACAACCAACACAAGATGTGGATCACACAAGCCACGAGCAATCCACTAGAGTACATTTTGGGTCTCCGCCGGGAAAAGGTCAAGAACCCTTCACAATCACCACGATCAGAGCCGGAGACAATCACCACCCTCCGCTCAACGATCCTCGCTACGCCAAGCCGTCTAGGTGGCGGCAACCACCAAAAGTAACAAGCGAAGCCCACAGCGAAACACGGACAACAAGTGCCTCTAGATGCAAATACTCAAGCAATGCACTTGGATTCTCTCCCAATCTCACAAAGATGATGAATCAATGATGGAGATGAGTGGGAGGGCTTTGGCTAAGCTCACAAGGTTGCTATGTCAATGAAAATGGTCAAAGGTGTGAGCTTCAACCGGCCATGGGGCTTAAATAGAAGCCCCCACGAAATAGAGCCGTTATACCCTTTCACTGGACACAACGCGGGGTGACCGGACGCTCCGGTCCAATCGACCGGACGCTGGCCCTCAGCATCCGGTCACGTGATTCACGCCACGTGTCCCCTGCTTCAAATATTGTTCGTCAGATTTCAACGGTCATCAGTTGACCGGACGCGTCAGTTAGAAAGTAACCAGACGCTGGACCTCAGCGTCCGGTCGTTTCCAGTAAGGTTCCAAACACGAATTTTCACGACCGGACGTGTCCGGTCATGCCCGATCGGACTCACCCAGCGTCCGGTCATTCAACGTCTCCTCTGTGCGCCTCACATCAGCACTGACCGGAGGCACCCTGCCAGCGTCCGGTCGTAGAGCGACCCAGCGTCCGGTCATTTGACCGACGCCAGCGTCTTCACTGTTACACCTGACCGGACGCGCCGGTCCAACCGTGGCCAGCGTCCGGTCACTCCCAGTGACCTTCGTCTTTTCTGTCTAGGGCGCCGGTGGAGTTTCTTACCCTTGCTCCCAAACTTCACCACCCTTGATCAAATGTGCCAACCACCAAATGTATCACCTTGTGCACATGTGTTAGCATATTTTCACAAACATTTTCAAGGATGTTAGCACTCCACTAGATCCTAAATGCATATGCAATGAGTTAGAGCATCTACTGACACTTTGATAACTGCATTCCGATACGAGTTTCACCCTTCTTAATAGTACGGCTATCAATCCTAAATGTGATCACACTCTCTAAGTGTCTTGATTACCAAAACAAAATAGCTCCTATGGTTTATACCTTTGCCTTTAGCTTTTTATTTTTCTCTTTCTTCTTTCCAAGTCCAAGCACTTGATCATTATCATGGCATCATCATCATCTTATGATCTTCATTTGCTTCACCACTTGGAGTGTGCTACCTATCTCATGATCACTTGATAAACTAAGTTAGCACATAGGGTTTCATCAATTCACCAAAACTAAACTAGAGCTTTCACCACTTCAAGCTGATCGGACGACATCCTGGAGGTGGATCGATGAGCTCCCAAGTCTCGTTTTCCTTGGTCGCCTTCATCTCCTCTAGCATCGCCCGTCGCCAATTTGCATCGCGCTCACCTAGCGTGAACTTGGGTGGTTCCTCTGCACTGACAAGAAACAACTCTGGGTCATTGAGCAGCCGACCTGCCAGGCTTGAGGACCCTGTGCCGCCGACGATGTTGTCCAACCTGTGGAACCGCACGTCCTCACTGTCATGGAAGGCATCCACGAACTCAGTTATGTCGCTTGGAGGTGAGGTGAACTCAATCTGCGCCGATGGAGTCCCCTGTTCCGCCGGAATGGTCGGCACAGCACCTGGAGTTCTCGGCACCCCGGCTACAGTGCTTGGTACTACTCTTGGACCACTCGTCACCACTCCTAGAGTGGTTGGCACCACTATAGGAGTGCTCGGCACCAATCTTGAAGTGATCGGAACCACTGCAAGACCTCTCGGCTCCGCTACAAGAGTGTTCGGCACCCGTCCTAGAGTGGTCGGCACCACTATAGGACCGCTCGGCACCACTCCTGGAGTGCTCAGCACCCCTTCCGGAGTTCTCGGCACCGCCCCAGGAGTACTCGGCTTAGTTGCTAGAGTGGTCAGCACCTCCTCTCCAGCGTCTCCACCATCGTGGATGATCAAGTGCTCAATGACGAAGGTGCTGGTGAAGCCGCCACCTTCCCCCGTACCCGGACTGTCCTAGTCCCAAGCCGCCTTCTCGTCGAACATGACGTCGCAAGAGACAACCACCTTGCCTCCGCATGGGTCGTAGAGCCGGTATGCATTGGTACCTTCCTCGTAGCCCAGGAGCACCATCGGTGTGCTCCTGTCCTCCAGCTTGGTGAGAACCGACTTCGTCTTCCTGACGTGGCCGATGCAGCCGAATGTCCGGCGGAAGGACACGCTCGGCTTGCGCCCATACCAAGCTTTGAACGGCATCACACCCTTCAAGGACTTTGTGGGCGCGCGGTTGAGGATACACACCGCCGTGGTCACCGCCTCTCCCCAGAACTTTTTCGGCATGCTTTTGGCCTTCGTCATGGATCGAGCCATGCCGACCACCATCTGGTTCTGCCGCTCCAGCAAGCCATTCTGCTGTGGTGAGTAGGGCGCGGTGTGCGGCCGCACCACACCCTGATCTGCGCAATACGCAGTGAACTCCACCGAAGTGAATTCGTCGCCACGATCAGTTCGTAGCACGCGCAGCTTCTTGCCGCTCTCCGCCTCCGCATGCGCCTTGAACTTCTTGATCGCCTCCGCCGCCTCGTCCTTGCTCGTCAGGAGTTGCAGCCACATATAGCGACTGCAATCATTCACGAGCAGGAGGAAATACCACCGACCACCATTTGTGGTTGGCATGACTGGCCCACAGAGATCGCCGTGGACGAGCTCGAGAGCGTCCACCACGCGATACTTGGCCGCCTTTGGGAACGACAGCCTCCTCTGCTTCCCGGCCAGGCAGCTGTCACACAAGTCGCCTGCGTGCTTGATGTGGGGCAGCCCTCGGACCATCTTCTCCAGCCGACCGAGCGTGTCGAAGCTGAGATGGCCAAACCGGGCATGCCACAACCACGGCTCCTCCGTGTGCTGTGCTGCCAAGTAGATGGGCTGCTCCACCTTCAAGTCGAGCAGATACAGCCAGTTTTAGGACCTCTTCACCTTGATCCGAGCAACCCACTCCTCCTCTGCCAGCAGCAGCTTGCCGCTGTCCATCGTTGTTGTCGCCTGCTCCAGGCGCTTATCCACCGACCGCAGACAGCCTATCACATCCTCAATGGTGAGGGTGGACAAGTCCAGCATCGTCTTTATGGAGAGAGCGATCTGGATGTACTTCGCCGGCACGGTGTGGAGGTATTTGGAGACCGCCTCTTCTTCGTCGATGGTAATACCGTGGCTCCTCAGCTTGCTAATGAGCGACTGCAGGCGGAGGGAGAAGTCCTCCACCGACTCACCATCCTTGAACTTGAGGTTGGCGTACTCCTGCTTCAGCAGCTGGGCCGTCGCCTTCTTTGCACGGTCGGAGCCGAGGCGCATCGCTGCAATGGCCTCCCACGCCTCCTTAGCAGAGTTCTTCGCCCTAACGGCTACCTGTACTCCGCAGACACAGCAGCGAGGATGACCTCCAATGCTGACATGTCGTCTTCTTCGTTGTCGGTGCCCTTGTCAATGGCATTCCAGAGCCGTCGGGCTCTGAGCTTGAACTTCATGGTCACCGCCCACTCGCCATAGTTGGTGCGAGTCCACGTCGGCCAACTGGTGCCGCTGATCTCCTGCACTGTGCGCACGACGACCTCCTGTCGTGACTGGACAACCACAGCAGCGCCGCTGCTGTCGTCCATCTCCAAACCATCCGTCATCACCAGCGGTTAGTCCGATGACGGCGCTTGTACAGCTCTGATACCACTTGTTGATCCCTCGCTGCCCTGCACAGGTAAGCAGTAAGCTTACCAGCACACTCACTCACTATTACCCTCGCTGCCCTGCACAGGTAAGCAGTAAGCTTACCAGCACACTCACTCACTATGGCTAGAGGTAGAAGAAGATATTGAGAACAGCTCACACATACACCGCACAAGTCCAGCGTTGGCCGAAAGCTCTGTTTCTGGATGTGGCAAATTGAACTGTCTTTACTGAGTTGCAGTGGGAAGTTATATATACAACTCTACCCATCTAATCCTAGTACATAGACATGCCAGGCTGTCATGCTGCTATAGTGACTAGATGTGACAGCAGGGCTGACTTTGGCGCCTGCCCCTGCTGTGGCTACAGCGCGGCAGGGGAGTCTTTCGGCGCCTGCCCCTGCAGCGGCTACAGTGCAGCAGCAGGAGAGCCCTTTCGGCGCCTGTCCCTGCCCCTGCCGCGTGTACAGAGGGAGAGCAGCAGATTACTTTACAACCTCAATTGTTTAGAAAGAAGCTCCAGCTCTCATCCTGTAAGAAAAACGGCAATTTGAATACATCCTCAGATTCCACAACTTCTGCAACACATTGGTTACGAGTAGTTAGAAGAATCTTGCTTCCATTATTTAGAAGAACCATGAAATTTTCTCAGTCTTGCTTATCCTCGTGCCAAGCATCATCCAAGACAAGAAGAAACTTCTTTCCGTTCAATTTGTTTGAAATTGTGTGGAGCATGTGTCGTTGGGCATGGACACCAGAGTTTTGCTCAACGACAGCTTCAAATAGCTTCGCAATGAGTTTATCCTTGCAAAATTCTGGTGATACATGGACCCAGAATATTGTATTTTTGAAGTGCTCCTTTACCTTCTCATCATGGCAGATATGTTGGGCTAAAGTAGTCTTGCCTGAACCACCAAGCCCAACAATAGAAACTATATGATTACATTCTCCTCTGTTAGGTTGTACAAGCTTAGATATGATTTTGCCCTTCACACGATCCCTTGATGGTATTTTTAAGTCTTCAACATTACTCAACAAAGACTGATCTGATGTTGCCTTGTTTCTGCTTCGAACTGGTTGATCCACTTGTAAATTGTGTAGTGTATTTTCCTTCACAATTGTATCAAATGTCACCTTGATTTCATCGATCTTATGGGCCACCTTGTGTCAGAACAGAAGCACCTCCGGTTTTGCAGAAAAGTTGTCAGTTATAGCAGGCTTATCATGGTCGCTATTTACCTTGTGTTTCTCATCTTCAATGTAGACATCATCAAGTAAATCATAAATCTCATTAGCAAGACTTCTCAATTTCATCACCCCTGGACCAGAAGCTTCATGGTCTATTATTCTGCCATGAACCACAGACAGCCAGCTCATAATCTTTGTATGTATATCCTGGAGCTCAGAAATATCCTTTATTAAACCAGTTATGGAAGCAAACTCACTGGATATCAGTGAACCTAGCTTGTTTCCTGCAACAGTCAACAGTCCAGATGCTAAAGCAGCCTCGATTCCAGCCATATTTTTGGAAGGTTCTCGTGGCAAACCTCTGCAGATGAAATTGCAAAACCAATGGTTATACGACACCTCAAACTTTTGAAAGTAGAGGCAGGAGCTCTGCCACTCAATTAAAAAGGAAAAAGAGTTTTATGTACAATGGCACCCATGGTGCCTAAGAACACCGGTCATAGGACGAAGAAACAATAACCACCGCTCACCCACGTGTTTTACCCCGCAATACACAAGGTTGACACCTCAAACTAACATGGTTGATGCTGCTAATACAAGCAATAATAATTTTATATTAGAAAACATGGTTTTGCAACCTCAAACTAACATGGTTGAATTACACAACAGATGTAAAAGGTCTGAAATTATGAACTAAGATGAGCTATCTGGACTGTATATTGGAACTC
Organism: Miscanthus floridulus; assembly: GCF_019320115.1. NCBI lineage: Eukaryota > Viridiplantae > Streptophyta > Magnoliopsida > Poales > Poaceae > Miscanthus > Miscanthus floridulus. The sequence goes on along the minus strand of NC_089589.1, from coordinate 51,723,590 downwards.
ACTGGGAAAAATTGGTCCTATGCCATTTTATCATACATGGGAAACAAAAAGATGTAGTTTGGAATGGATGTTGGTCCTTTGCTCTCTGTGAGGATGCTCTAGATTAAGCAACTCCATGCCACATGATTATGAGCCACAAAGAGCATCCATATAAGAGGATGCACATTGATGCAGGTACAGAAAAATAATTTGCATACAGATTACCTCTGTTGATGGCCAGAGCAAGAGCAGCAGAGGTATGAATCAGCCGCTTAACAGTCGTGCCTTGAGTAGGTACTCTAATTTGTGGCACTCACTGAGAAACCTGAAAAACAATTGAACCTTGTTAGCGAGAAATTTAATCAGGGGAGACAATATGATATGTTTTCGCAGAAGGAAGCAGAGCACGTACCAAGAATCGAAGCTCAGATCAGGAGCCTGATCCTATTCCATTCCTCGACACAGATGCAGAGATGCAGACAGTAGGAGCCTAGGAGATGCAGCTTAACTGGATGGCTGAGACTGAAAGACGACCCTAGTAGTGCTTTCGGTAGCTCCAGTTCAGCGCTTCGGGGTCAACTATCCTTGCCTCACACCACAAAATGCAGTGGCATATATTTTCTCCGTATTAATGGCATGAAGGAGACATGCACCTACTCTTGGAGCCTACTGCAATCAGGGAATTGGAATGGAAGCCACACGGAACATTGGTCGCCAACCAAAATTCAAACCATTGGCGTCAAATGGACCCAAAAGTTGGTCCTACACCACACCACATGTTGGACATTGAGCCTAAGTCAAACGGGATTGCCCATTTGCAAACTACAGGACGAGAGAAGATTGATTTGGCAAAGTGATCCAAACAAGTGAACACAGCTACTACTATCTGTGCTGTGCGTTTGATACCTTCACGGATGGTTGACGAAGTTGCTGAACTCCTCGGCGCTCTCTCATCCGTCCACGTTGGTGATGCGCAGGCAGTACACGCAGGCGAGAACTTGCAGAAGCCAGGCTAGCAGCGGTCGAGGACTCAACTACGCAAGTATCCATGCCTTATATCCGCCAGAACCTGTGCTCTGGAAATGTCGCTTGGGGTCCGCAGCCATTTCCTCGACCTTGCCGTCCTTGGGCTTTTCGTCAAACAGGCGGCGGGCAAGTGTGCTGCCTGCTCGTGCGTGGAGAATCAGACGAATGAGCGGAGCCAAAGAACCAGGGGGCCGTCAGAAAGGATATTCAGGACGCTTCACCTCACCACATTGGTCGAGACCACTCGCCGGTGGTGGTGGCCGCCGTCGCCTGGAAGAGAACAAGAGAAGCCCAGGCCACCGGACGCGGCGCAATCTTGATACGTACAGTGAGCCGACTTATTTAAAGCATAAAAATAAATTAATATTTAATTATTTTATTATTATATTGGGTGAAATTAATTACTTTTTTTTGCAAGACAGGTGAAATTAATTACTTTAATTATCGACAAATTAATATATTGGTATTTCAGCCATTTTTATATTTATGCAAAAAGCATGTGTGAACTAACTTATTTATTAACTTAATATTTTCTTTAGTACATTGGTCATGTTTTATGTTCCCTATAAATACTGTACTAGTCATCAATTACTTTTTTTTCATTTTCAACAATTTTATCTATTTTTAACTTATTAAACAGGCTGAAACATAGTTGTGCTTTTTGCTCTCTCATATTCTCTTCTCTGTATAAAGCTTTTACAACATATATCTAGTGACCGCTAAGATTTACTGTAAAATTTTCATAACTTTTGGATAAATAAGACATTTTAGATAAATAAAACATCATGTAGAGATTTTGTATTTTTTAAGCACACATATGTAACATAACATGAAGTTTTATATTTTTTATCTGTAGATCTAAGCATCACCACTAATCTAACGATACTGGTTTTGCTATTTTAGGATTATTTGTACTTTGATTTTATAAGTTCCTACAATACTGTATTTCCTTGTTAGCCTGTACGGGATTCAAAGTCAGCACGCGACAGACAATTTCTAGGACACTTTAGCGTTTGTCATCTTTCTGTCTATATATTTACTCCGTCCCACAAAGCATGTAAATCTCGCGTCCCGATGGGTCAAAGATTTTTAATTTTGACTACATGCATATAAAACAGTATTGATATTTATGATATGTATTAAGTATCATTAGATTAATCATATGATATATTTTCATAACAAATCTAACTGGAGATCTAAATATAGATAATATCTTTACAAACTTAGTCAAACTTAAGATTTTTGACTTCTTGTAAAGCGAGATTTACATTGGGACGGAGGAGTAATAATGAAGATGGCGGGGAGCATTCGGGAGAGGCTTGTCGGAAGGCACGTCGGAGACCCACTTGCACATGGAGAAGGCTCGAGGCTATCCACGGAGTTACCCGACCGGGAGCTTGGCCCTTGCGAGGGATTCTTTGCGAGGGGCTCCAACGAGGACTATAGGGAAGCTTGAGCGTTTCTCGATACCTCGGTAAAAATACCAGAGTCATTGATGGGAGTTTGCATCTCTACCTCATCTTTACCTTCCACATTCACATTGCTAGCTTAGTTGATTGCTTTACTTTCCTAGATTAGTTGATAGGATTGGAACCTAGGTTGCATAACTCTTTTACGGTAAAGATAGCAATACACCTAGCAAAACCGTAGTTGCACGTCTATAGATTACTTTCTTGCATAGGTTTTGACTAGGTGGAATTAGAGGCCATAATTTGGAGTTAGAGTTTTAAGTTGCCTAATTCACCCCTCCCCCCATCTTAGGCGTCACGGTCCCTTATAAGTGATATCAGAGCCGGATGGCTCAATTTGGACCTTTGGCTTCACCGCCGTTGAGCCGACACTATTTAGAGTGGTTGAGATGGATACCTCTAGGCCTCCATACTTTGACGGCACTTAATTCTCCTATTATAAAGCTAGAATGGCTTGTCACCTTGAGGTGGTAGATTTGGGTGTTTGAAGAATCAGTCGTGACAGGATGAAATCCATTAAGAATCCCGATAAACCCACAAAGAGTGAAGAAAAAGAAATTTATTTCACTGTTAGAGCTAAAAATTGTTTGTTTGAATCTTTTAGCATGGATGTGTTTAACCAAGTGTTCACTTTAAATACGACACATGAAATTTGGTTAAAACTCCAAGGGCTCCATGATGACACAACTATTGTCTGTGAGCAAAAACATTATCTAGCTAAACAAAATTATGATTCCTTTAAAATGAATAATGATGAGCTTGTTCATGATATGTATTCTCGTTTGAATCTAATTATCAATGAGCTCCATTCAATGGGATTAACGAAGCTAGATGATGTGGACATCATAAGGAAGATCATCTCCGTGCTACCATAAAAGAAATATGCAAGCATCATCACCATCCTTCACAACATGGAAGACTTGAGCACCATGACCCCGGCCATAGTCATTGGCAAGATAGTGGCATTTGAAATATCACACAAGATGAGTCAAGAAGAAGCCTCTTCATCAAGCAAAGGCAAAGTTCTCGCATGTAGTAAGAAAAAGAAGATAAAGGGCAAGCAAGTTGAGACAAGCTCAAGCTCCTCAAGTGAAGAAGAAGAAGAAGATGAGGATGATGATGATGATGAATCAAGTGATGATGATCAATCTTCCTCCTCCACCTCCGACCTTGATAAAGAATCTATCAAACTTATCAACAAGGTGGAGAAGATGATCCAAAAACTCAATGTCTAGGGTATGCCTATCCAAATTCAAGATTTCATCTTCACCAATCAAAGAAATGAGCAAAGAAAGAAGGGATGCTATGGATGCGATGAGTTGGGGCACTTTGTGGAAGTTTGTCTAAACAAGACCACACCCAAGACAAAGAAGAAGGCGTGCAAGAATAAAGCCCTCACATCAATAAGGTTATGGGACGATTCTTCAAGTAAAGAAGAAGACCACCACAAGAGGCGCGGGCACAAGCACTCATCATCAAGCACCTCACGTTTGTGCCTTATGGCACGAGGTAACAAAAAGCCTATCCCAAGTGATAGTGATGATGAGCTACCATCTCATGATGAAATTGTGCAAGAAAATCTTAACTTTGCTAAAGTTTGCACTAGTCAACAAAAGAAGCTTGAAAAATTAAAAGAAAAACTAGATAGTTCACAACAAGCCTATGCTACTTTGCTTGAGCAATATGAAACTTTTGCCAATCTTAATATGGAGCTATCTACTAAAATTGAGCAACTTAAGACTAGTGCAAACACAAATAATTTCACAATCGATGATGAGCAACATGTAAAGAAAAATGAAAAATTAAAGAAAAAGTTAGCTAGCTCACAAGATGCTTATAAAAGTTTGCTTGCTAAAATGGAAATCATGTGCAAACATTGTGATGAGCTAACTAATAAAGTTGCTAATCTTGAAGCCGTCGGTACAACCCTCACCAAGGCATCTAAAAAGAAAAGTTCTATCTTTGACATGCCTAAAAAGGATGCTTCTACTTCTTGCAATGATTTATGTTTAGACTCACTCTTGTGGAACCAAGTTTGTGTTGAGAAAGTTGTTGTAGATACATGCACACAAGAGGTCGCAATGGAGAATGAGCAACTCAAGCAAGAAGTGGCTCACCTCACCAAGGACTTGACTCAAGTGAAAGGCAAGACGGAGCAAGCCCAACTTCATCAAGATAACACCGTCAAGGGAGTGAAGAAGCTTGATGAAGGACAAACCATGGTTTGCTACGTGTGCCACAAGCAAGTCCACAAGTCCTATGAGTGCAAGGTGAAGAATGGGGGAGGAGCTAAGAAGTAAGAGAAAAACAAAAAGGAAACAAGCAAGCTCTCCAACACCTACACCAACAAGGTGGACAAAAAGGCCTCCCACCTTATCTCTTGGAGAAGAAGAAAAATGACAAGGTGGTGACCGTCAAGGTGAACAAGCAAGCCAACAATGGGGCCAAATGCATTTGGGTGCCAAAGGAGATCATTTCCTACATGAAGAGCACCAAGAAGGTTTTGATCCCGAAAGGGAAGTGAGAAGTCTGATGGACTTCGGGGAATTTGGAGACTTGGCAAAGTATGGTGCATTTCATGGGGTGCATCATTGTGGACAAGGTAATTGCCAAGTGGGTTAGTGAATACTATGGACCCAAATTCCCCTTCCCATGTTATGTAACTAGATTTAATTTCTTGCAATTTCAATTAGCATCTAGTTCCTTTTCATGCTTAGGTTTGCATTTGCATGCTTAATCTTTTGTCTTGCATACACTAGGTATATCTTATGGTAGACTTGCTCGGTTTCACTCTTAACCCTTGGAGCAAACCTACATGGTTTGAATTGTTTAGAAGCACGGCACATACCTTGTTTTACAATTGTTCATCTAATATGTGCCAAAGTCTAAATTGTAGACAATTTCTCCCGAATATCACTTTCAAAAATGATTCTCACATTCATGTGATGTCATCTTTCAAGTGGTATTTTTTATTCTAAAATCAATGTGCATGTCTCCTACAAGTATTTCATACTTGTGTGCACAAATTTAGGGGGAGGTTACTCTACAAGTTAGATGCTTTGAGACTAACACCTTTTAAAGCTTATCATGTGTGTAGTAGTCTCATTGCAAGGAAAATGGAGTCCCCGGAGTTAAGCATCATACTTCAAGTAAACACCACCTATTGCAAGTGGTATAAATCAAATTGGTTTCCACATGTGGTATTTCTAAACCGATATCATCACGTTGATTTCACTTTGGTATTTATATGCTTTCTCCATGCATTATATATATTAAACTCTCTTGAGCATTAATTTGCCAATTATGCATAAACTACATTCTCATCATATGTATGCATATATTTAGGGGGAACTTAGTCTATGTAATGTGAGAGTCAAATTTTGTTACATATTCCACTCCACATACAAAGGATCACAAAGTTTCACCCTCTCTTGTGCTACTAATGTCTTCCTTTTCGGTGTTTGATTCCAAAGGGGGAGAATTTGTAGGACCAAAACCAAGCCCGTTCATAATAATTTATAAGTGGTAATGGTCCGAGAAAGGAAGGATAGTAGATTATGGAGTTAGGGGGAGGCTTAAATCCATAATGCCACATGAGGACATTTGCAAAGGTAAGATAAGTTTCCAAAGATGTTTACATGTGGTATCTTTTAGCATCATATAACCTTGTCCTTTGCATTGCATCCTAGCAAGTAGATAGTTTTTAAATTCCAAAATTCTTATTATTTGCTTGTTTTGGTCGTGTTGTCATCAATCACCAAAAATGGGAAGATTATAAGAAAAATAGATCCTAGGCCCATTTACATTGGATTTTGGTGTTTGATGACCAACACAACCAAATTGGACTAATGAATTTGCAAGTAATTGTTTTGTAGTTCAATAGGGTGCAAGACGTGACTTGGACGAATGCAACATGATGATCCCATGATCAACACCATAAGCAAGACCCTAGAAGCACAAGAGAAGACCCAAGATATCAAGCAAAGTCCAAGCACAAAGATGAGAACCAAGTTAGACGCAAGATCGCGAAGAAACGAGATCGACAGAGGTGACCGAACGCGGCCCTATGAGGACCGGACACATCCGATCAGTTGCTCGGCAACAGCAGGTGTCAGCAGTTGTGACCGGACGTTGAGCCAAGCAGTGATTGGATGCATGGACTTAACTGTTTATCGTCGCAGCAACAACTTAGTGAGGATCAGACGCAGCAGCCATGGACGACCGAATGCGCCAGGCAGTGGCGTCCGATCGAGTCCAGAGAGGTTCCAGAGCGGCACCAACGCGACCGGACGCGTCCGATCGATGATGATCGGACTCGGCACTGCATCTGATCTCTACGCACATGGTCAATGGTCGAGATGACCGAACGTGTCCAGTCAGGACGACAGCAGCGTCCGGTCAGTAACAGAAACTAGGTTTTGCCCCCAACGGCTACTTTCTCTATGGGACTTATAAATAGACCCCCAACTGGCCATTTGAGGTGTGGGGAGCTGATGAAACATACCAAGGGTGTTGATACACCATTTGAGTGATCTCCACTTGCATAGTGCTTAGTAATTCATTAGGTGATTAGCGTAGGTGCTTTGCGAAGTGCTTATGTTGATTAGACCATAGCTTATGCGCTTGCTCTAGGTTTAGGCCTAGTGTTTAGTGAGGTTTGCACACCTCTTATTACTCGGTGCTTGCGCACACCATTGTTTTACATCGGAGGGGCATGTAGTCTTGTGAGATCACACCAACTGCATTTGTGGTGTGTCCGCCACTGTGTACCGAAGGGAACAAGGCCCGCGGCGGTTCAGCCAGAAGCTTGATAGTGAAGACAACGGGGAGCATCCAGGAGAGGCTTGCTGGAAGGCACGTCAGAGACCCCACTTGTGCGTGGGGAAGGCCTGAGACTATCCATGGAGTTACTTGACTGAGAGCTTGGCCCTTGCAAGGGATTCCTTGCGAGGGGCTCCAACGAGGACTAGGGGGAAGCTTGAGCGCTTCTCGATACCTCGGTAAAAATACCGGAGTCATTGATGGGAGTTTGCATCTCTACCTCATCTTTACCTTCCACATTCACATTGCTACCTTGGTTGATTGCTTTACTTTCCTAGCTTAGTTGATAGGATTGGAACCTAGGTTGCATAACTCTTTTGCGGTAGAGATAGCAACACAGCTAGCAAAATCGTAGTTGCACATCTAGATAGATTACTTTCTTGCATAGGTTTTGACTAGGTGGAATTAGAGGCCATAATTTGGAGTTAGAGTTTTAAGTTGCCTAATTCACCCCCCTCTTGGACGTCACGGTCCCTTATAAGGATCGCGTCAGAGTGCCACCTAATGAGTTCCCAGAACAAGTGAACCAAAGGGCAGCCTTGTTAGAAATTTAGGCATTTTCATTATCAGTTTAATCCAAAAAAGTAACATCAGCAGGTTCATGACGGCATATTTGTGCATGTGTATATCTCTAATGAACACTACAGCATGCAGTGATAACATACAGATGGACACAGTAGCAGCGAGTACAGCAATCATAGAGATTAGAGTGTACCCAGCAGAGGGTCCCATGCCGAGGGCATCGGAGGCTCCATTCGCACTAGTCGACATAGTGCGTTGCTTGAAGTCGTGGACCACAGTTGGTGCAGTACGATGTTCGCAGTGTAGTCCCATGAACGAATCACCAAGAAGAAGACGCCTTGACGTTCCATAGGCAATCACCGAGAAGAAGATGTACGTAGACTTGACGAGCAGTCGCAGATCGCTCCCCAAAAACCTAATCGCCGTGCACCCCACGCAAGGTTCTCTGGCGGACAAGGATTCCGGAGGCAACTGCTCTCCACGCCATATCATGAATTCTTGCCATCAAAATTATTTGGCTTCAAAGCAGCAGCAAAACCACTGACAGAAAACTGCCTATTATTAGGTTTTTGGATTGTTAGAAATTTAGGCATTTTCATTATTAGTTTAATCTAGAAAAGTAACATCAGTAGGTTCATGATGGCATATATGTGCATGTGTATATCTCTAATGAACACTACAACATGCAGTGATAACATACAGATGAACACAGTAGCAGCGAGTACAGTAATCATAGATATTAGAGTGTACCCAGCGGAGGGTCCCAAGCCGAGGGCATCGGAGGCTCCATTCGCACTAGTCGACATAGTGCGTTGCTTGAAGTCGTGGACCACAGTCGGTGCAAGACGATGTTCGCAGTGCAGCCCCACGAATGGATCACTAGAAAGAAGATGCCTTGACGTTCCACAGGCAATCACCGAGAAGAAGATGTACGTGGACGAGTAGTCGTGGATCGCTCCCCAAAAATATAATCGCCTCGCACCCCGTGCAAGGTTCTCTGGCGGACGAGGGTTCTAGAGGCACCTGCTCTCCCGCTACTCCATGCACATAGAGGTACGGGACGGGGAAACCAGAATGCTACGCAAGTGTGGTTCTCTCGGGAGTGGTTGCGGAAGTACAAGATCTAGACTAATGGAAGACTCGGATATATGGACGGGGAGAAGAGAGGCAATGGAGAATCCCAGGAGATGGAGACGGAGAGACGGAAGTGGAAGAGACAGTAACTGCCGTAATCAGGTCGCCTCCACCATCAAGGGGAGTAACTCTCGTTGTTATGTGGATTAAGTGGCAAAAGACTGGCCACGCCCGCCCGCACACCGCCCGCCTGCCTACCTGGCCTTGCCACACCACGGCCACGGCCTCGGCCTCGGCCTCGGCCCAGCCCTGGCCTGGCCTACGTCCATGCCCACGTCCACGGCCATGGCCACAGCCCAGCCTGGCCGGCGGCGGCGGCGGCGACGGCGCACGCGCGCGTGTGTGGCACGCCATTGTCCTTTTCTCAGCTTCTCAATTTAGATGAATAATTTCCAACCATATAAGCTGAGTCAACGTTCAGTCAAAACCCCATATGGTATTAAACCAAACAACGCTTAATGTTATGCACCATAGAGTTTTATTTGATTCATTAAATATTATATGGGCCAAACCCATATTATATCCAACAATCCCCACCAAACTCTAGGGTTTGTAACAAAGTAGTCTTAGAACCATATTTTTTTATATACCAGTATTTCGATGGAGACTGTTAAGTTGAACATTCATCTAGAACAATAGTTTCACTCAGTCACAACTGAACAATGGACTAAGCCTTGAATTGATAGTTTTGTGTGAGGTGAATGTCACTAAAGTCCTTAGCTAATACTGGGTAGCAAAAGGCATCCTCTCTAGTTGAAGCATATAAGTCATACTTCAGTGCCTTTCATGAGTATTTAGAGATCACCCAAATCTCATAGACTATGACCAGCAGTCTGACTTATATAGGTGTGTTCCTCAAAAGATATTCTGTAGGACAACATCTTTGCTTTGACAAGCCACATGGAACACATTAAGGCAAAAGCCAGCCTGCCTTACAGAAAGGAAAGATATGCATCAGAAATGAGTCTTACTAAGGATCTTTCCTCACAATTTACTACTAGCTTGTTTCATCATCCTACTTCACGGGATCTCCGATCACATAGAACAGGTTACCACTATAGTAAATTTCAAGTGGGTCTCAAACCCATCTCTCTCGATGCACTTTCTATCACATTGCGTGATAGACTCTTAGTAAACTGATCTACCAGATTGTTAGATGTGTGGACATAGTCCAACGCTATTACTCCAGAGTTTCTCAATTTCCTAACAGATTTTAGTCATCTCTTAACATGCCTTGTGGACTTCATGTTATCCTTGGAACTATTAACCTTTGTAATCACAGTCTGGTTATCACAGTTCATAGAAATAGCTGGTATGGGTTTTTCAACAACTGGTAAATCCATAAGGAGATCATGAAGCCACTCAGCCTCAGATCCAGCAGTGTCTAATGTTGTGAGTTCTGCTTCCATTGTAGACTTCGTTAAGATAGTCTGCTTGCAAGACTTCTAGGAAACAGCACCACCTCCAAGCGAAAACACATATCCACTTGTGGCATAAAGCTCATTAGCATCAGAAATCCAGTTGACATCACAATAACCTTCCAGCATTTTTGGATGTCCGATATAACAAATACCATAGCTCAAGGTCCCTTTTAGGTAGCGCATTACTCTCTCAAGAGCACGCCAGTGATCATCTCTCGGGTTTGACACAAACCGGCTCAGCTTGCACACAACAAATGAGATGTCAGGCATTGTTGCACTAGCAAGATACATGAGTGAACCAATGATCTGGGAATATCTCAACTGATCCCTTGCTATTCTTCGATTTTTCCTCAATAGCACGCTAGGGTCATAAGGTGTAGGAGCAGATGCACAGTCACTAAACCCAAAGCGACTCAGTACCTTTTGCACATAGTGGGTTTGTAACAGAGTTACCCCACCATCACCTTCTCTTAGAAGCTTGATATTAAGAATAACATCAGCCTCTCCCAAATCTTTCATCTCAAAATTTTTAGATAGAAATTCCTTCACCTCCTCGATCACTTTGAGGCTAGATCTAAAGACCAGTATGTCATCAACATATAAGCACAAAATGACTCCTTCACCCCCACCATACCGATAGTACACACATTTGTCAGCTTCATTCACAACAAAGACAGCAGATGTTAAAGTTCTGTCGAACTTCTCATACCATTGCTTAGGAGCTTGTTTTAGGTCGTATAATGACTTTAATAATTTACACACCTTGCCTTCTTGACCATTTGCTACAAACCCATTAGGCTAATCCATATAGATCTCCTCCTCCAACTCTCCGTTTAGGAAAGCTGTCTTAACGTCCATTTGATGAACGATAAGACCATAAGAGGCTGCCAGGGAAAGCAAAACTCGAATTGTGGTCAATCGGGCAACCGGTGAATAAGTATCAAAGAAATCCTCACCTTCCTTTTGAGTATAACCCTTGGCCACAAGCCTTGCCTTGTACCTCTCAATAGTACCATCAGGCCTAAGCTTTTTCTTGAACACCCATTTGCAACCTATAGGCTTGCACCCATAGGGACGATCAACTATTTCCCAAGTTCCATTAGACATAACAGAATCCATCTCACTCCGTACTGCTTCCTTCCATAAGTCAGCATCAGGAGAGGAATATGCCTCTTCAATGGTCGTTGGTGTGTCATCCATAAGGTACACAATATAGTCATCACCAAAAGACTTTGCAGTCCTCTGTCTCTTGCTTTTCCTGGTGACTATAGTGTCATCCTTCTTAGGATTTTGCACATAGGGTTCCTCAATTTGTTCTATCGGAGTAAAATTTTCATGCTCATGGAGAATTATAAATTCATGATCAGTTATGCTAGGTGCATTTTTCATGGGAAACTCATTCTAAAAAAATGTAGCGTCTCTAGATTCCATGATTGTATCAATAGCCATCTTAGGAACACTAGAGTTTATTATTAAAAATCTATAACCCACGCTGTGAATTGCATAACCAAGAAAGACACCATCAACAGTCTTTGGTCCAAGCTTTCGCTTTTTGTTTATTGGCACATTCACCTTTGCCAAACAACCCCAAGTTCGCAGGTAAGAGAGATTTAATCTCTTCTTCTCCCATTCCTCAAATGGTGTGATTTCTTTGTTCTTTGTGGGCACTTTATTTAGGACATGACACGCTGTCAATATTGCCTCACCCCACTATTCCTTAAATAGTCCCACAGTCTCTAACATGGCATTAACCAAATCAGTTAGAGTGCAGTTCTTTCTCTCTGCAATCCCATTAGACTGTGGTGAGTATGGTGGCGTCCTCTCATGAATAATTCCATGCACCGCGCAAAACTCAGAAAATTCATTTGAGAAATATTCTCCCCCGCGATCGGACCGCAAACGCTTGATTTTCTTCTCAAGTTGATTTTCTACCTCAGCTTTATAGATTTTAAAATAATGCAACGCTTCATCTTTTGTTTTTAATAAATACACGTAGCAAAATCTAGTGCAATCATCTATAAATGTTATGAAGTATCATCTACCGCCTTTAGTCAATTCGCCATTCATTTCGCATAAATCAGAATGAACGAGTTCTAATGGTGCCAAGTTCCTCGCCTCAGCAGCCTTGTGAGGCTTGCGTGGTTGCTTCGATTGCACACACATCTGGCACTTAGAATCTGTGACTAATTTAAATTTCAGGATTAAATTCAGATTTGCAAGCCGCGTGAGACAGCCAAAATTAATGTGACAAAGTCATGAATGACATATATTCGACTCATCCGAAACATTAACATTGTTCACCACTTTATTACACACATCATCAAGCAAAGATAAGCAGAACAAGCCTCCACAATCATAACATTTTCCAACAAATATTTCATGTCTCGACACAACACATTTATTGGACTCAAGTACAGTTTTAAAGTCATCGCGACACATCTGAGAAGCGCTAACAAGATTCTTCTTGACGGAGGGGACATGCTGCACGTTCTTTAATAGCACCGTCTTTTCCGAAGTAAACTTCAGAACAACCGTACCGGCACCAAGAACACGCGCATGCGAACCGTTTCCCATCAGCAAGGCTCCACTCCTGCCGGCCTGATAGGAAATAAACAAAGAAACATCAGCACACACATGAATATTAGCACCACTGTCCATCCACCACTCAGGTGAAAGATAAACTGAAAGAACAAAAGGTAAAGAATTACCATACTCAGATGTTCCTCCTTCAGTCTCGCTAATTACCATGTTTGCGGATTTCTTTTCTTACTTATATTTGCGGTATGGGTACGCACTTGCCCAATGCTCATCACTCCCGCAAACAAAGCATCCTCCACCTTTCTTGTTGTTTTTCTTCTTAAACTGTGTAGTCTGCTTAGGCTTTGCATTGTTGTTCTCTTGCATGTTCTTCTTCTTTTATTATGAGATGCAAATGAGTTTTTCTTCTGCACCATATTGGCGACTGAAGACTCAACTCCTTTTCTACGATTGTCTTTTGCTCTCGCCCTCTCCTTAACATCAAGAGATTTAATAAGCTCAGCCACGCTAAACTCTTGTCTCTTGTGTTTTAGAGAACTAGCAAAATCTCTCCAAGAAGGTGGCAGCTTAGCGATTATACCGTCGGCCACAAACTTGTCGGGCAACAAATATGGGAAATGTTCTAGTTCCTTCGCTAGCGCCTGCATCTCATGAGCTTGTTCGACCACAAAACGGTTTTCAACCATTTTATAGTCATACAGCTGCTCCATAAGGTACAGCTCACTGTCAGCATCAGAAACCCCAAACTTTGCCTCAAGAGCATCCCATAACTCTTTGCCTGATGTGCAAGATATGTAGTTTTTCTCATACTTGGGATGAAGTGCACTAATCACGGCGCCTCGAAATAGGTTATCGGCAGCCAAGAACTTTCGCTCCTCCTCAGGAGTAAACTGTTCAGACTTCCCTTGTGCGGCGTGATATCAGTTCATCGCAGTCAACCACAACACCATCTTGGCATGCCATATCATGAAATTCTTGCCATCAAAATTATTTGGCTTCAAAGCAGCAGCAAAACCACTGACAGAAAATTGCCTATTATTAGGTTTTTGGATTGTTAGAAATTTAGGCATTTTCATTATCAGTTTAATCTAGAAAAGTAACATCAGCAGGTTCATGACGATATATATGTGCATGTGTATATCTCTAATGAACACTACAGCGTGCAGTGATAACATACAGATGAACATAGTAGCAGCGAGTACAGTAATCACAAAGATTAGAGTGTACCCAGCGAAGGGTCCCATGCCAAGGGCATCGGAGGCTCCATTCGCACTAGTCGACATAGTGCGTTGCTTAAAGTCGTGGACCATAGTCGGTGCACGGATCACCAAGAAGAAGACGCCTTGACGTTCCGTAGGCAATCACCGAGAAGAAGATGTACGTGGACTAGACGAGCAGTCGTGGATCACTACCCAAAAACCTAATCGCCGCGCACCTCGCGCAAGGTTCTCTGGCGGACAAGGATTCCGGAGGCAACTGCTCTCCACGGCCTGGCCTGGCCGGTGGCGGCGGCACGCACGCGTGTGTGGCATGCCATTGTCCTTTTTTCAACTTCTCAATTTCGATGAATAATTTCCAACCATATAAGCTGAGTCAACGTTCAGTCAAAACCCCGTATGGTATTAAACCAAACAACGCTTAATGTTACACACCATAGAGTTTTATTTGATTTATTAAATATTATATGGACCAAGCCCATATTATATCCAACAAGCCTAAGAAGAAGTGATCGGCAGTCTCTTCGCCACCGTTGCAGATATCGCAGCCGGCGTCTTGCAAGATGTTCTTCCGGGCCAGGTTTGCCTTGCAGTGGATTCTGTCCTGGATCAGGACCCAGGCGAAGAACTTCACTCAGGGCGGCACAAAGTTATGCCAGACAAACGCAAGGACTCCGTTCATACAGATATGATGGCTCCATCATAATTTAGCAATTTTTGCCAAATCAATTTTCTTGCATTACTAACATATACTCAATTCATAAAGATATGATGGCTCCATCATATGCTTGCTTTATTTTTCAATTATTTGGATAAAAAATTTCGGATGGGTACCAGATTACTAGAGTTTAGAGGAATTAGGCTTGTGATCAACCAATCATTTGTCCCTGTGAAATTGGAGTCTTCACCCGAAGATCGGAGTTGTCTTTCCGCTGTTTGCTATCTAAGGTTATATCCTTTATACTAAGTATTATGTATATTAAGCATTGTCTATTGATATTACCTCTATTTGTGGCTATATGTGAGATTTGACATCCTGGGCTCACATATGATGTGTATCTGGTTTTGTTCTTAAAACTGGGTGCTATAATTGTAAAATGAAAAACAATGCATATGCAAAAGAGGAATTGTGCTCGAACCATTGAATGATCAAACCCTAGTTATTCAATAAAAAAGATTACATATTACAATGTAACCCATTGGTCATTTTCGTTAACTAGCTCTCGTTTTTTCTTGTCTGATACTCCCTCCATCCCAGAATATCTGTCGTTTTCGGTGTTCGTGTCACAACTTTGACTCAATTTGTACAAAATATGTGCAACATTTGTGTCTCCAAATAAATTTGTTAAAAAACTAGATTCAAAGATCTTTCCAATGATGTTAATTATGTATCATAAATAATAATATTTTTAATATATATTTTGTTAAAGTTGTTTCTCGGAAAGCGAGAACGACAGATATTCTGGGACGGAGGGAGTACTCCTTATTACGCGCATGCACTCGACTCCATTGGAGTCCCTCACTCCCTCTACACAGTGACCTGTCAAGAAGCATACACAGATATGTAATGAAGCATATATAGTTAATCTTTTTTAGCTAATACTTCTCTATCATTATCTACTGTGCTTAGTAAAAAAAATAGGTCAGCGTGATTTATACCTGGTTTTGATTTTCTCTATCATCTGTTCGTTGCTTGTGTGTTCACCAGAGAGCTGTGGCATCGACTGCTCCAAAGGGTTGGGTTCCAGTTCCTCTGCCCAAACAGTGATGCTGATTTGGTGAACTGGTGGCTGGCATCGAGGAGGGAGATATCATCAGGGTTCAGAAAGGGATTTGATTCTTTGGTGCTGCTTGTCTCATGGGAGACTTGGAAGGAGCGGAATCGGAGGACCTTCGGTGGAGCACCTTCATCAGTTGCACAGGTGATGCAAGGGATACAACAGGAGGGAGCCGAGTGGGTCAGCGCGGGATTCCGTTCGCTTGTACCGCTGTTCGCGCCATAGGGGTTTAACCTCGCTATATATCTGCTTGTCGTAAAAGGAAGTTTACTTAGTTAGTACAAAGTAGTGGCAGCACTATTCAAGCCGGTGATTTGTGTTGTGTGTTCCTCGTACAAAACGCGGCATCTTGCCGTCGTTGGGTCGAGATGTACTAAAACATCTATCTCCCCTTAATGAAGCACGTGCTATGCCTATGCACGATTTCGAAAAAAAAAAATTGGATGAAGAGAACAAGGGTCTTCTTTGCACCACCATGTAAGGTGGATAACCTTATTCTCATCGTATGTCCTCCTCTCTGGAAGTGTCATTCGATCGATGATGCACCGCATGTTCTTGATCCTTCTTACCTCCAGGCAACAGCGACCCTATAGTGGCAAAAAAATTATGGGAGTACCACGCTTGAGGTTGTCTTTACATAGTTCGAGTATTTTGTCCTTGTCTTGCTCGGTACATGCTCCAGTCACAAGGTTGAGGGAAGTTAAGAGTGTACACGCAAGCAAGATGACAATACTTGCAAATTTCCCAAACGTCATCTTGCTGCTATTATGACACAGGTAGCCAAGTGATCAACTAGTAGGCCAAGGAACAAGGATGGAACACAATGCAGCTTATCTATATAGAACTCCAACTCATAAGCACCCTTTAAATAGAATGAAACCCCCTACTGGTACACATATACATAATCCTAGTGATGTTATGGGTTTTTTATATGTAGATAGAGATAGGCGGAGAGATATGAGAAACAGTGAAGAGACAGGTAGAGAGATATGAAGAGAGATAGAGATAGATAGATAAACAGATACATAAAAAGAAATTAAGATATACAACAAATACACACAGATAGAGAAATCAGTAGAATGACACGAGTGATAGAGGATCGAGATAGAGATAATGGTTATTCTTTGAGAGTTGAATCTCACCCGTCAAGGAAATTAGTGACACTAAAGGTATTCCATTTTATAGCAGTGAGTAATCATTATTAACATCCAGGTAACGCTATCATGCTGTTTCGATAATGGGAAATAGGGGATGGGAAAGGGAATAAAGACCCGGTTATATTAAATCCCTTGTTTGGATGTCAATACCATGTTTGGATGTCAGAATATGGAAATTATGGTGGATGGGGAGAGGGTTACGTGGGTAAGATCCTTTGCCAACTCCTAAGTAAAGCGTTCGACTTCTTTGGTGTGCAGCAAGCCCAGACCCTTTTCTGCAGGCCGCAACTAATCTGCCGTGGTCTGGCTGGAGTCCCCGGAATACCACATCACGGCGGTGCTTTCAAATCTCCCAGCAACATAGCAATATCATGGTATGGGCAGCGGCCTTCGGAATCTGAGGGCGGGAGGAGGTTTTCCATAGCTCTGTCACCTTGGCGATCGCGTCAGAGTGCCACCCAATGAGTTCACAGCAGAAGTGAATGAAAAGGGCAGAATGAGAAGATGTGATCTGCAGTCTCTTCGCCACCGCTGCAGATATCACAGCCGGCGTCTTGCAAGATGTTCTTCCGGGCCAGGTTTGCCTTGCAGTGGATTCTGTCTTGGATCAGGACCCAGGCGAAGAACTTCACTCAGGGCGGCACAAAGTTATGCCAGACAAACGCAAAGGACTCCGTTCATACAGATATGATGGCTCCATCATAATTTAGCAATTTTTGCGAAATCAATTTTCTTGCATTACTAACATATACTCAATTCATAAAGATATGATGGCTCCAGGGTGTGTCAACATCTTGATGCACTATGGGGGCGCTCTTTCACAGGAAGGAGCACTAACTTATGATGGAGGTGAAGTCTGCCTTTTCAGAAATATTGAGATGAATGTAATGTCCTACTTTCAAGTAGCACAACTGGCAAAAGCTGTAGGTTTCAAGGACAGTGACACTCTGTTCTATGCCGTTCCTGGACATAGCGTTAAAGCTACTATAGACAAGCTCACTGATGACACATGTGTTTCAGAGATGTTGAAATATGCAGATCAAACCATCTTTCTTGAGATTTACATTAAGAATAATGACCATGATGTATCCAACAGTTGGTGACGCCTGCCAACCTGACAGCAGTACTGAGGTACTATTTATGTTTCATTGCAATTTCAGTCTACATGCCTCTTTAGGAGTTTCTTGACTGTGTGCTTGATTCTGCATTTGCACTTCCATCCAACCAAATTTGCATACATGTGAACTTACTTAAATTTATATTATAGATAATGGTCCAACGTCTGCCCACGAGAGACATTCTAGTAATAATCCAACAAATGAGATGACATAGGATGAAACTTTTGATGGCCTTACACATCGCTTTGCTTTACTGGTTCATTTTTATTAGAAAGCTATGCTCACGGCTGATTAGAGAGTCCTGATGAGAGGAAAATGGTAGTTGGAGACAAAAAAAAAAAAAAAAAAACTATTCATGCACTGGGCAAAGGTATTTATGCTCCCACAGTTATTTGGTTTTTATTTAGTTGCTCTGATTTCATTTGCTCATTACCACATAAGTGTATTGAGAGTCGGCCTGGAGCAGCAGCATTGTATATGAAGCCTTTTGTGAAATATGATAAACTTTGTGAGATTTATGCTAATGACTTAGCAAAAGGTGCCAATGCTAAAGGGCCTAGAGATCAGTTTGAAGAAGATTAAGAACATTCTTAGACAAATTTAACCAAAGGAACGAATCAAACTGAAAATGTTGTTGATTCTCATTCTCAACAACCATGTCATGGTAGTAACCCATCTACTGGATGAAAATCTACAGCCAGTCGCAAGAGCGTGTTTTTTTACGATGATGTCTTTGCTGTGGAATTCACTGTAAAGTCTGCTGCTTCCCCAGGTCTGAACGTGCGGCAGGGGCAGGCGCCGAAAGACTCACCTACCGCACTGTAGCCACAGCAGGGGCAGGCGCCAAAGTCAGCCTTGCTGTCCCATCTAGTCTCTGTAGCAGCATGGCAGCCTGACATGTCTGTGTACTAGAATTAGATGAGTAGAGTTGTATTTATAGCTTTCCACTGCAACTCAGTAAAGAGAGCGAGTTTAATTTTGTTATCTCCTCTGCAGAGCTCCGGCCAACGTTGGTGCTTGTGCTATGTGTGTGCGCTCTGTTCTCCCTCCCTTCTTCTACCTCTAGCCATAGTGTGTGGTCGACAACGCCGGTGAGCGGTCGGCTCACCCGTGCCAAAGATCCAGGGGTCAACAAGTGGTATCAGAGCCGTACGAGCACCGTCGCCGGACTAACCGCTGGCGATGACGGATGGTTTGGAGATGGACGATAGCAGCGGCGCTGCTGTGGCTGCCCAACCACGACAGGAGGTCGTCGTGCGCATGGTGCGGGAGGTCAGCAGCACCAGTTGGCCGACGCTGACTTGCACCAACTATGGCGAGTGGGCGGTGACCATGAAGGTCAAGCTCAGAGCCCGACGACTCTAGAATGCTATTGACAAGGGCACCGAGAACGAAAAACACGACACGTCAGCGCTGAAGGATATCCTCGCTGCTGTGCCAGCGGAGTATAGGGAGCCATTGGGAGCAAAGAACTCTGCTAAGGAGGCGCGGGAGGCCATTGCAGCGATGCACGTCGGTTTCGACTGTGCAAAGATGACGACGGCTCAGCTGCTGAAGCAGGAATACGCCACCCTCAAGTTCAAGGATGGTGAATTGGTGGAGGACTTCTCCCTTCGCCTGCAGTCGCTCTTCAGCAAGCTGAGGAGCAATGGCGTCACCATCGACGAAGAAGAGGCGGTCTCCAAGTACCTCCACTCCATGCCGATGAAGTACATCCAGATCGCTCTCTCTATAGAGACGATGCTTGACTTATCCACCCTTACCATTGAGGATGTGACAGGCCGTCCGCAGGCGGTGGACGAGCGCACAGAGCAGGCCATAGCAACGACGGACAGCGGCAAGCTGTTGCTGATAGAGGAGGAGTGGTCAGGGAAGCCTCCTCCAGCCGCGGTGGCGATGACAAGCACCGTTGCAAGGCTTCTTTGAAAAAGAAGAAGAAGGTCGACCCCAATGCCTGCCGGCGTTGCAGGAAGATGGGCCATTGGGCAAAGGAGTGCCCAAATCGCAAGCAGGAGAAGAAGGCTAAGGCTCATTTAGCATAGGCTAATGAGGATGATGAGGTCACTCTCCTGATGGCAATGTTCTGTGCACTACATGATATTGAGGCCGAGGAGAAGGGAGAGGTGATGGCGGTGGAAGGGCCCGGCAACGCTTTGAAGGCTGTCCACCTCGACGAACCGCGCGCCCAGGTCCACCTCGGACGTGTTGGCGACGGACAGGAGCAGCGGTGGTACTAGGACTCCGGCGCCAGCAACCACATGATGGGCTCTAAGGAAGCCTTCTCCAAGCTCGATGGCAACGTGACCGGCACAGTGAAATTCGGTGACGGCTCAAGGGTGGCGATCCAATAGCGCGGCACCATCATCTTCAGATGCCAGAATGGTGAGCACCGCACACTGACGGATGTGTACTATATCCCACAGCTACGTTCAAGCATCGTTAGCATCGGGCAGCTAGACGAGCGAGGATGCGAGGTACTGATTGAGAGTAGGATCCTGAGGATTTGGGATTGAGAGCGGCGTCTTCTCGCGAAGGTAAAATGCTCATGTAATCAATTAAACCTGCTAGATTTGAAGGTGGAGCAGTCGGTGTGCCTAGCAGCATGGCACACCGAGGAGCCGTGGTTGTGGCATGCCTGGTTCAGCCATCTCAGCTTCGATGCGCTCGATCGGCTGGAGAAGATGGTCCGAGGGCTGCCCCACATCAAGCATGCAGGCGAGCTGTGCAACAGCTGCCTGGCCGGGAAGCAGAGGAGGCTGCCATTCCTAAAGGCGGCCAAGTATCGCGCGGCAGATGCTCTTGAGCTCGTCCATGGCAATCTCTGCGGGCCAATCACGCCAGCCACAAACGGTGGTCGGTGGTACTTCCTCCTGCTCGTGGATGATTGTAGTCGCTATATGTGGCTGCAACTCCTGACAAGCAAGGATGAGGCGGCGGCGGCCATCAAGAAGTTCAAGGCGTGTGCGGAGGCGGAGAGCGGCAAGAAGCTACGCGTGCTATGGGCTAATGGCAGTGGCGAATTCACTTCGGTGGAGTTTACTACGTACTATGTGGATCAGGGTGTGTTGCGACACCACACCATGCCGTACTCACCACAACAGAATGGCATGGTGGAGCGGCAAAATCAAACAGTGGTCAGCATGGCTCGATCCATGATGAAGGCCAATAGCATGCTGGCAAGGTTCTAGGGTGAGGTGGTGACCACGGCGGTGTTCATCCTCAACCGTTTGCCCACCAAGGCCCTGAAGGGCAAGACGCTGTTCGAAGCTTGGTATGGGAGCAAGCCGAGCGTGTTCTTCCTTCGGACATTCGGCTGCATCGGCCATGTCAGGAAGACGAAGCTGGTCCTCACCAAGCTAGAGGACAGGAGCACACCGATGGTGCTCCTGGGCTACAAGGAAGGTACCAAGGCGTACCGGCTCTATGACCCACATAGAGGCAAGGTGGTTGTCTCGCGCAACGTTGTGTTCGATGAGAAGGTGGCCTAGGACTGGGACAGTCTGGGCAAGGGGGAAGCTGGTGTCTTCACCAGCACCTTTGTCGTCGAGCATTTGGTCATCCACGGTGGTGGAGACACTGGAGAGAAGATGCCGACCACTCCAGCAACAGAGCCGAGCACTCCTGGGGCAGTGCCGAGCACTCTAGGAGTGGTGCCGAGCGGTCCTACAATGGTGCCGACCACTCTAGGATGGGTGTCGAACGCTCCCGTAGCGAAGCCAAGAGGTGTTGCAGTGGTGTCGACCACACCAAGACTGGTGTTGAGCACTCCTGCAGTGGTGTCGACCACTCTAGGAGTGGTGACGAACGGTCTAGGAGTAGTGTCGAGCACTGCAGCCGGGGTGCCGACCACTCTAGGTGCTATGCCGACCACTCCGGTAGAACAGGGGACTCCATCGACATTGATAGAGTTCGCCTCACCCCCAAGTGACATCACTGAGTTCGTGGATGCCTTCCACGATGGTGAGGAGGTGCAGTTCCAAAGGCTAGACGACATCGTCGGTGGCACAGGGCCCTTAGGATTGGCGGGTCGACTGCTCAAGGACCCAGAGCTGCTTCTCGTCAGTGCAGAGGAACCACCCACGTTCGCGTTGGCCGAGCGCGATGCAAATTGGCGATGGGCAATGCTAGAGGAGATGAAGGTGATCGAGGAAAACAAGACTTAGGAGCTTGTCGATCCACCTCCAGGATGTTGTCCGATTGGCCTAAAGTGGGTGTACAAGGTTAAGCGGGACAAGCACGGCGCCATTATCAAGCACAAGGCGCGCCTCGTCGCCCAAGGCTTTGTCAGCACGAGGGCATCAACTTCGAGGAAGTTTTTGCGCCGGTAGCGCGCATGGAGTCTATCCAACTACTACTGGCTTTGGCAGCAGCGAAGGACTGGCGTGTCCATCACCTGGATGTAAAATCAGCCTTCCTAAACGATGAGCTGGTGGAGACGGTCTTTGTCAGGCAACCTCCGTGTTTCGCCATCAAGGGAGCGGAGCACAGGGTGCTCCGACTGCGCAAGGCACTCTACAGGCTACGGCAGGCCCCACGAGCGTGGAGTGCCAAGCTTGATGCCACGCTGGGCGAGCTTGGGTTCACACGGTGCGCAACCGAGCATGTGCTCTACACGCGGCGATGGGGAAGGAGGAGCTCGTTGTCGGTGTGTATGTGGACGACTTGATCGTCACCAGCGTGCATGCGAGGACATCGACAGCTTCAAGCGTGAGATGGCGGCTCATTTTCGAATGAGCGATCTCGGCGCGCTCTCCTACTACCTCGACATCGAGGTGAGACAGGGAAAGGAGGCACTCACATTCGGTTAGAGCGCGTACGCCTCGAAGCTGTTGGAGTGGAGTGGCATAGCTGAGTGCAAGCCATGCGTAACTCCGATGGAGGAGCGGCTAAAGCTGACGAAAGCCAGTACCGTGGCGAAGGTAGATGCAACACTCTACCGGAGCATCATCGGCGGTCTACACTACCTAGTCCACACAAGGCAGGATATTGCGTTCGCCGTGGGCTACGTTAGTCGCTTCATAGAGGATCACTGGGCTGTGGTGAAGCGGCTGCTGTGCTAGGTCAAGGGGACGGTGGATCAGGGGATAGTCTTCACCAAGACCGGTGAAAGTGGGCTGCAGCTCACTGTGTTCAGCGATGCAGACATGGTGGGGGACATCGACGGACGGCGGAGCACCTCTGGCGTGCTCGTCTTCCTCGGATCGGCTCTAATCTCATGGCTGTCGCTGAAATAGAAGGTGGTGGCACTGTCCATGTGTGAGGCAGAGTACGTGGCGGCGGCCACAGCGGCGTGCCAATATTTGTGGCTACGTCGGCTGCTGGGCGAGCTGACCGGTGTGGAAGCTCACCCACTAACATTGATGGTGGACAACTAGCCCGCCATCGTCCTCGCGAAGAATCCGGTTCTCCACGACTAGAGCAAGCACATCGACATCAAGTTCCACTTCCTCAGAGACTATGTCGATGTAGGGCAGATTGTCATCGAGTTCGTCGAAACTGGTTAGCAACTCTTGGACGTCCTCACCAAGCCGCTCGGCCGTCTTCGTTTCACGGAGCTGAAGAAGATGATCGGCATGGTGGAGTTTCTAGGTTAGCAGTAGGATTAAGGGAAGAATTGTAAAGTAATCTGCTGCTCCCCTAGGTCTGAACGCGCGGCAGGGGCAGACGCCGAAAGGCTCCCCTGCCGCACTGTAGCCACAGCAGGGGCAGGCACCAAAGTCAGCCCTGCTGTCACATCTAGTCATTGTAGCAGCATGGCAGCCTGATATGTCTGTGTACTAGGATTAGATGTGTAAAGTTATATTTATAGCTTCCTACTGCAACTCAGTAAAGAGAGCAAGTTTAGTTTTGCCATCTTCTCTGCAGAGCTCCGGCCAACGTTGGTGCTTGTGCTGTGTGTGCGCGCTCTGTTCTCCCTCCCTTCTTAGCCATAGTGTGTGGTTGGCAACGTCGGTGAGCGGTCGGCTCACCCGTGCCGAAGATGCCGGGGTCAATATTCACAGGCTTAGCAAAATTACTAAAACTATTGTTGATGCTAAAGCAGCAAATGCAGGTGCTTTGAATGCTATACAGACTGCATATTCCAAGGAACTTGATCAGGCTCCAAGGAAGACTACTAAAAGAAGGGAAATTAAGTATACTGAGTTTACCCATGGTGAAATTGTGAAGGCTGCTCTTATCATAGGCCAAAATGAAGCGAAGTTGAACTTGTTCTTTACCACTCCAGAGGAGTTCACGTCCCAGTTTATTCGTGAGGTGCTTCTGAGTGGTAAATAGGTGCTGGTTGTACAGCCTTGGTTGCTCCCTTTTGCTTGGGTAGTAGGCATGCTATATAATTACGATTACGACTACAGAGTTCTGCGGCAAGGAACATCCATGGTTCACCAGAAGTTTGAAGTCAATTTTGGTCGTGTCAGGTATCGGCAAGGAAGGTGGAAATTTTGGTGTAAATTAGTATGTGCAATATCTATTGAAACGTTCTTTCATGCTTGGGCAGAAGTACGACGTAATCTATTTTGATAGTGGTAAAATATTTATTTTGTTGCCGTGGGTAGGCTGTTGTGAGGAAAGTGGCCACATATGGTACTGTAGCAATGTTAAAAAATATGTACTATGTCAGTTTCTTTGTACTATGTATGTATGGATGTATGATGAATTGATACTTTAAAAGTCTTTGTTGAATACTACTTCTATTGGCACATATATCCAATACATATGTTTTTATCTGAGTGCCATGAAAAGGGCATTTTGGTCATTAAAATTTTATTTCCCTATCCCTATCTCATTCTAAGAGCCTGTTTGGTAGGGCTCTGGCTCCTCTGAAAATGGCTCCGGCTCTGGCTCCTCTGAAGGAGCAGCTCCTCTGGAGGAGCTGAAACCGTTCTGAAAAATGTTTGGCAAAACGGCTTCTTCGCACTAGACGACGTGAACCCACAGCAAGGAGCCACGCGAAAATCGTTTTAGAGGCTTCTCCTGCGCAGGCAAAAAATGGCTTCGGCTCTTGACCGGCTCCCCATACGGAACCCTTTCCAAAACAGGCATTTGGCACAGCTTCTACAGGAGCTGGAGCTGAAACCCCTGCAGGAGCCCAGCCAAAGCGGCTCTAAGCCAAACATGGGTATAGGCTACCCCCATCCCATACCCCTTCTGTTTATCCCAATATATTTCCCTTTCCCTATCCCGATCCCAATCAAACGTCAGCTATGTGACTCGTCATGATGGCTCTTTGACGTAAAAGCTGAAGTATTGTGCTATGTGAAAATCCGTATTGTTCACGTCGCACCTGCTACCAAGTTACTTTTATTAGAACTAGAGACTTCAGCTTTTGCACCGGTGATACCTATGTGCAAGCACCGAAAACTGGTCAAGAAGTACTATTAAAAAACAGAGAAATTTTATAATGTTTGAGAAAATATGAGCCATTCATTGAGATTGGATGATGTAAATATAGAAGCTATGAACTGTGGAACTAAGTATTTCCAAAATGGTTGGACCGCTACCAAAATAGGTGGGATCAGTACAAAAATATGTGGGCTAGTTCTAGAATTTTTGTTTTATTTTTATTTATTTTGGATAAGGGTAAATCCGTAATTGCCTTGTCTACTACCAAGGGCAAAACTGTGTTTTCATCCCGTCTGTATCTGAATTCCCAACTGAGCCTCTCGTCCCTCTGGCCACAGCCGGTCCTCATAGGTGGGAGAGAACAAGCTCCTGGTCCGCCGCTGCCGTGCCGACGGCCGCTGATTGCGCCGTGACCCCATTCCAGGCTATCACCTCCCTCCATCCGGTGCCCCCATGCTCGTCGTCCACATCCACCCATGGCCCCGGACGCCTAACATCCGCCTCGTCCCCAACACACCACTACGTCAGAATACTTCATCACTGCCGGTTCAAAATACCCCATCACTGCTGGATTTTGAACCAGCACAACCATACCGGCAGTGATGAGGTCAAGCTATCACTATCGGTTCCTACAAACCGGCAGTGTTCTTCAACTTCACTGTCGGTTCTTTACACAACCGACAGTGTTCATTTTCACCAACACTGCCGGTTCATAAGACCACCCGGTAGAGCTCAGTTCCAACAACACTGTCGGTTTGTGTTTCAACCGGCAGTGTTGTAGTAAAAATCACTGCCGGTTTATGATAAGAACCGGTAGTGATGGCTAAGCCAACGCTGCCCGGTTTGTGGCTCGAACCGGCAGTGCCAGCACTCCGGTTTTGTTGCTAACCGACAGTGATGTTTACGACAACACTGCCGGTTTTTTGATAACCGACAGTGATGTCACGTTCACAATTTATTGTTTTATAATTGATTTTAATTTATATTTTTTTGTGAAATCGGGTTTCGCTTTATATACGCTACGTAGACGACATGTACATCAATATTAAACATTACAAATATTACGGTTACAATTCAAATGTTCTTATCCACATCTCGATCCCTCAAAATAAAAAAGAAATATTCTTGGACTTCACACATGCTTCTCAGACTTCTTACAATAATCTAGCGAGCCGCTCTGGGCCATGCTGGTTCTTGTACCTCACGGATTGTGCAATGAAAAATATTCCATCTTTTTCCAATACCTCGGCTAAGATGAATTTTGCGAGCTCCGATTGCAGTGCGACGATCTCCATGTCTAAAAGCCTTTGGTGGTTATATTTCTTGCGTTGTCGTTCAAAAAAGATGATATCCAAAGAGAAACATTAAATCATTTTGTTGAATTATTAACAAACATAAATGAAATGGGGATTATACACACCAACTTATCGGCTTCTTCAGATTTCCCGCCGATGTAGCGAAGCATTGCCCACATTACATAAAACCCGCATTCATTGTTTCCCGCCGGCTGTGACAGGTACTTCCCCTCCATTTCGACAACCTTGAATGGGACCGGCATCCCACCGATATGTCTTCTTCGGACACTAAGCAACATTAAAGGGAGAAACATTAGAAAGCGGTATGTATGATTAGAAAATAATATGTTATTAGGATCGCTTACTAATTCAGCACTGCCACCAGTGCATCTAGATGATGAAATAGTTTTTTCTTCGAGTCCCACACCTCGATCAGATTTTTGACAAGATTGACACAAATGAAGATGAAATGGTTGCTACAACACATAATCCTAATTATCGAATAATCTTAACGAAAAAAGAAGCATAAAATTAAAAGCTGAGAACACATACTCGCAGTTGTAGGCTAGAAGTATGTGGGTTTTCTTCTTCATCATGAATTCATCGAAAACAACAATCAATCTCTGTTTTAGGTCTTCCACGTCACATCCATCGAGGCCTAGACATGTCCTCTCATTCACTCGCAAGGGGTCCAAGAAGCCTATGTAATCCTATTTGCTTTTTAGAATGCAAAATTTTGCTATACACCTACATAAAATTATGGGAAGTGCTCAAAAGTTAATAATTTGTCTCGAGAGAGTAGTTAACTGTAATATCATGCGTGTAGGGTACTTACATAGTCCACAACGTCAACATTTGAACATCGAGAGAGCGTTTCTGGTATAGCTGAAATAAGCACTCCCACTCGACATCGAACTTCTCTTCTTCAGGATAATGAAAAACATGTGGCGAACGGATAATAACCTCAAAACCAAAGTCGTCAGTCTCTGTTGCTTGAGCCATATAATATTCATGCAACTGGCGCATATATGTTGTTAGATTTTTATAATCCTCATCGGGAACCAAAAGATTGCCCCTTTCATACTTCATTGCCAGTGTTATCGTCCCTTGTACATCATAATAGATGGTCACGGCCTCTTCCATGGTTAATCCTAGGTTGTCTTCGACGTACTTTTGTATGTTCCTTAAATCTTTATTGTGTATTTCTTCGTCTCTTGTTGTAGTGTATTTATTCTGTGTTTGCCTTTTGAATTCGGACTTCAACAAATACGAAGGCAGTGAGGCACAGAGATTGAAGAAACTAACACAATGTTCCTTCGAGATGTGTGCTGTAAATTTTTCTTTTATCAAGGTGGTAACATTGCCATTGAACGACCTTTTTCTTTTCTGTTGGTCCACTTTGGGAGCATTAGCGATCGAATCCAAGGACCTTTTCTGCGACTACGAGGATGTCCTTGATCTTGTTTTGGGCTAAGGTGGAGGAGGAGGAGGATAACGATGAGAATTCTGTTTTCCCGGCACTGATGAAGATGGAGGAGGAGGGGGAGGAGGAGTCTCTTTTCTCGAGGCTGATGAAGATGGAGTCGGACAAGGAGGAATAGAAGGAGACCTCTGTCTTCTCGGGGGTGATGGCTCCGGATGAGGAGGGGAGTGATCTCTGTTGGGAGATGGTGAGTGATCATCGCGGGTGGGCCAAGACTTGCAGTCGTCCTCATCATCAGAGGACAATTGATGGTCAAGCTTAATGAAGCGCTTACGCCAGGCCACTTGAGAGCCCTTGTTTTGACCAAGTTTCGGCCTGTCTTCCGCTATGGGGTACTCAATGGGTATCTTGTTAAACTTCTTATCAAGTATTCTGTCAATGGTGACGCGAGCATACCCTAGTGGAATTGGGCGGCCATTAATTGTCCCATCTCCCGTAGGCTAGGCCTAGCCGAGCGCCACCTTGTCCTTCGTCCATTCCTGACGGATGTATAACCTGACATTGACGGGTTCAGTGATGTCGTCCACCGGATGAGGCACATTCGCCTCTTCTTCGTCAAGTGGGGTCGACCCTGTCGTAATGCACTACTAAATAATAAATGCAAAATCAAAAAAGTTTGGCTTGCCTGGGATTCGAGTGCATTGTCCCCCTTCCCAAGGACAACCTCTAGTTTGTTGAGTTCTCAAAGTATCATAGGCCCATCTCGATATTTTGGAGCTAAGCGTTTCTCAATAGTACCATTGAAATCTTTTCTGTTCCTGCGGTAAGGGTGATGCTTAGGTAGGAACCTACGGTGTCCCATATAAACTATCGTTGAGTTATTTGGCAGATTTACTGCATCGGTGTCGTCCAAGCACACGATACATCCAGTATAGCCTTTTGTCTTCTCTTTGGACAACGAACCTCGAATTGGCAGGTCGGTGATTATAGCGATAAGTACTCCCTTGATCGTGACATGTTCCTTTTTGTACTTGTCCCAAACATCCGGCACACCCTTTTTAAATATCTCCACTAGTTCATCGATCACTGGTTCTAGAAACACATCGATGTCATTCCTAGGTTGTCTTGGCCCCTGGATCAATAGTGGCATCTAGATATACGACCACTTCATACAGACCCAAGGTGGAAGGTTGTATATACAGAGCGTCACTGGCCAGGTGCTATGATTGCTTCTAACCTGGTCGACAGGATTCATCCCATCTATGCTCAAAGCAAACCAAAGGTGCCTTACCTCTCCATCGATGTCCTTATAGAACATAGTATTGACAGTCCTTCAGTCATGCCTATCAGCGGGGTGCCTCATCATTGTATCTTTCTTAAGCTCTTCGCCATGCTAGCTGTCGATGTTTTACCATCGGCAACCCGTCTCGGGGTACCCGGGACGGTGATTTGTTCGGAGGGGTATCGGCGTTTGCAGGAACTCGATGGTAAACGCAGGGAGACAACGATTTATACGGGTTCGGCACGCCAGAAAATCACGGCGCCCTACGTCCAGTCTGGGGTGGATAGTATATTGCGCCCTGCGCTATTTGTTGTGATTGTGAGTCCTGTCGGTTATGTGTGTGTTATGTCTCCGTCCGATCTAGGGACCCCTGCCCTCCTTTATATAGTCCAGGAGAGGCGGGAGTCCTAGTCGGTTACAAAGTAGAGATCCTAGTAGGATTACGTGTATCTAGTTCTAGTAGGATTACATGTAGGGAATCCTAGTTGGACTAGGTCTTCTTCTCTCTTCTCCGTGGGAAACCCCATGGGTCCCGTATCGACAAGCCCCCGAGCATCTCATGGATGAGCTTCGGAAGCCTTCTTGTTCTTCTTGGTCTTCGTTGAGTTGTTGAAAATCCGTTCCAGGTTCTTCTTGAAGTGAAACCTTGAAATTGTCTTCTTTGTCTTTTCTTCGGCTGATGTGCACTTTTGGACAAAAGTGTACTCAGTGAGTGTAGCCCCCGAGCCTCTTGCTTGTTGGGACAAGAAGCCAGAGGGTCCCTTTAGTCTTCTTGGTTGCTCCGAGTTCTTTTTTGGTGGGTGCAATTTTTCGTAAAAATTGCACTCACTGAGTGTAGCCCCCAAGCCTTTTGCTTTTGCTTGCAAAAGTTGGAGGGTCCAGATTCTTGTCTTTAAATTTTTTTTGGGGAGGGGGGTTATGTATCTCGCAGCCCCCGAGCCTTCTTCGAGTACTTTTCTTTAGAATAGAAATCGGATGAAGGGTCTTGATGTGTTGTCGTAGTCTCGAGTACTTGTATTCTTGGACTTTCATCATTGAATTCGAGCCCCCAGGCGTAGTTGAAGCGAATGCCGAGCCCCCGAGCTTAGTTTTTGACTAAGCCGTGAAGCTCTTTCGAGTTGTTTTTTATTTCTCCAGGTCGTTTTCTAGACTTCTCTGGTTCTTAATGTACCTCTTTCAAGTTGTTTGCACTTCGTCCAGGTTCTTTCTGATCTTGTATGTACCTCATCCGGGTTGTTTTCTGATCAATCCAAGTTCTTTTTTGTCTTGATTTCTGTTCCCAACTTATCTGGGATGTTTTTCTTCAATCCGGGTTCTTTCTGATCTTGTCTTGGTCCTTGCCGCACCTTGTCGGGGTTCTTTTTTTATCAATCCGGGTTCTTTCTGATCTTGTCTTGGTCCTTGCCGCACCTTGTCGGGGTTCTCTTTTTTTTTACCCGTCTCGGGGTACCCGGGACGGTGATTTGTTCGGAGGGGTATCGGCGTTTGTAGGAACTCGATGGTAAACGCAGAGAGACAACGATTTATACTGGTTCGGCACGCCGGAAAATCACGGCGCCCTACGTCCAGTCTGGGGTGGATAGTATATTGCGCCCTGCGCTATTTGTTGTGATTGTGAGTCCTGTCGGTTATGTGTGTGTTATGTCTCCGTCCGATCTAGGGACCCCTGCCCTCCTTTATATAGTCCAGGAGAGGCGGGAGTCCTAGTCGGTTATAAAGTAGAGATCCTAGTAGGATTACGTGTATCTAGTTCTAGTAGGATTACATGTAGGGAATCCTAGTTGGACTAGGTCTTCTTCTCTCTTCTCCGTGGGAAACCCCATGGGTCCTGTATCGACACCAGCACAACAGCTTGACTGACTTTGCACATGCAAACAGCCTATGCACCCGGAGAGCTATAAGGAAATACCAAACAACCTTTACATGACCTCCTCTAGTCTTGGTATCCTCATCTGATGGCCCTTCCTTGTACCGTGGAGCTTCACACTTGGGGCACTTGTCTAAGTCTTTGTATTTTTCTCCACGGTACAATATGCAATCATTGGAACACGCGTGGATTTTTTCAACCTCGAGGCCGATGGGGCAGATCATTTGCTTGGCCAAGTATGTCTTTTCTGGCAACTCGTTTTTTTCTTATTATACCTAACAACTGATCGAAGCCTTTATCACTCAATCCGTTTGTCGATTTGAACTCTAACAACATGATGTTGGCTTCCAGTTTGCTCATTGGACAATTCCTATACAATGATGTTTTGCCATCTTATCTCATTTTCTCTAGCTTTCTCAGCTATCTTTCACTAAGACATTCGGTCTCTACATTACGTAGCAGCTGAGAAATGCCATCGTTATCCTCGGTGTCGTCAGCTAGCGTGTTCCTAAACACATTATTAACTGTGGCCATAGGTTCCGTGTTGACACCGGGTTCCTCATTATCATCGTGGATGGCTACATCAGGCATGTCCACATCATCATCGTTTCCCTACAGAACATTCACACCAACCTCGCCATGCATAGTCCATATCGTATAGTTGGGCATAAACCCCTGGTAATCAAGTACGATCGTATAGACTCAATTTGACGAAAGTTCCTATGATTTTTGTAATCTTTGCATGAGCAGAAGACAGGGTTTCCATTTCCAGCATGGGCTTTGGCATCGGTGATAAATTGGCTGACGCCATGCATGTACTGCTTGTCCGTTCAGGACAGATGCATCCACTCTCGATCCATCTCTGCACAAAAAATACTGAGACAGTAATTACAAAGAATTAATAAGAAATCGAGCTTCATGAACAACAATTGTAGCTCGAAAGTACCATTTTTGGAAAACATTATTGTACACTAATTATTGAAAAATTGAAATTGGTAGCCCCGACCTGTAAATTGAAAATCGTAGTAAAAACAATTATTGCACAATATTGAAGAACAACTATGCTACTCTACTTCTAAGAACTAATTATAGCATCATATACTAACAATGATGATCTTGACCACCATGGAATAATTAGCTAGGAATTTAAATGTGTTCATAGACACCAACCTTTTGGATGATGGATTCACCATAATTTGAGCCTTGCACAAATGTCCAATTGAAAAAGTGCTCTCTAGAATGGAGAAAGAACTAGAATGAAAATCAAACAATGTAGCCATCAAAACGAAGCTAATTAAGAAACCAAATTAAAGGAGTGGATGTATGTTACTAACCTTAAAGCAAAAAGATCAAGCCATTCTTCAAAATCCAAGCACTAGCTTCATAGTGAAGAGTAGCCGCAACAATGGAGGGAAGGGTCCAAACGCGCGCCTCAATTCTCGGGATGGAAGAGATGAGGAAGGAGATGACGACTGCAGCCTTTATGTGTTGTAGGCTTATCACCGTCGGTTCTTGGCTAGAACCGACAGTAATAGTGCTCAATCACTATCGGTTCTTGGCTTAAACCGGTAGTTATGAGTGCTCGCCAAAACACTGCCGGTTCAAGCCAAAAACCGACAGTGATGTGGTCCTTCACTGTCGGTTTTAGCTCAGCACTAATCATTTTTTATTTTCAAGCTCATAATCGACAGTGAAGAATCACTGTCGGTTCTCATAAATACAACAGTGATGAGACCGCCCCATGCGGACGTTGACCCAGCCGACTGGTCTCCGATGCCGACGCTCCTCGGTGCTAGCACGCGCACGCGCATGCCTGGACAGCATTTTGTATTTCCCGGTTGCGCCTTCAGCCTTATGAACATTGTCCTGTGAACAATTAGAAAAATGAAATTACCGTGGGCACTGGAATCAGGCCAACAGAGTCATGGGAAGTCTGGCCACCAAGAGCAGAAAAAAAATCTGCAACTAGCTGAGCAGCAGAGTAGAAAGATAGTTCTGCAACTGGAAGTCATCAGTGATGGTGGCGGAGGCTGCTACGGCAGGATGTTGGTGGCGATGGTGGCGGCGGTGCGCTGGTGCCTGGCCCGAACGGAAGCAGTGGCGGCGGTTCGCCTGAGCGCTATTCAATATCTATCAACCCTGTTAATACACTATTTTTTTTTCTACGTCCACACAAGAAAATAACCCCGCTGAGATGTTCTCTCTAAATCTACTCTAAAAAAATATACCTAGAAAAACAACATATTTCAAATGAACCATCCAAATACACTCTAAGCCTTCTCTCTCCTTAGTGATTACACAATCGAAGGCCTAGATTGATTGTATCGAATCTCCTCATTTTCCCCCACACCCACGTCAGGCTTCAACGCCCCCGTCCTTATAAAAAGAAAACAAACGCCGTCCGTATCGACGGAAAAAAAGGAAACAAAAATTCCCTTCCGCGCGAGCACGCCCGACGCCCGCCCTTCCGTCATCGACCAGAGCAGCTGCGGCCAGGCGTCCTGGTGACACCGTCCGTCCCTCCCGTCGCCAACCAGAGCAGCTGCGGCCAGGCGGTCAGCCGGTGCCCGCGCCCGGCGGCGGTGGCGGCCTGGATCTGCCACCCCCTGCAGTCGGTGCTGCGTCCCTCAATCCGTGTGACGAGGAGATTGGCGCGGACGACGACGAGGAGATCCGCTTCCATGCGGCTGCCGCGAAGTACCGCGCACTCGTGGGCGACCCTGGGACCCCGACGCCCGCGGCGTGGCAACCCCGCGTAGTTGGGAAGGGGAGGACGGCGGGCTTGAGGGCTTGAGGGAGATGCTCGTGGCGAGGAGGGGCGACGGGTTCCGTTGCCTACTGGACGACGGCATCAAGGCGGATGCAACGGAGAGGAAGCAGCGGAAGCGTCCGTGCACAGCGCCGCAACCCTTCCTCAAAGTCACATCTGCATCTTCGTGCAGCTCGATTGGTTAGTTATTTCCCCTCCTTTCGGATCCTTTCAGATCCGCATCTCTTGTTCTCGTGGGTTCAAATTATTCCTCTGTTTCCTTGATTAGTCGATTACATGGATCAGATGCTTCTCCTGTCTCTGTGTTCTCCAGTCTGTGTGTTTGCCTTGTCTCAGTACATTTGTATTTCATGTCTTTGTATTCGATTCATATTTTCTGAGATGAACATAACCCAAATTAATGTCGCAGTATGACTTGAGATGAAGGCATCAGTACCTAAATATTTCTTAAGGGCTGTAGTATTACTGAATATAAAAGGCAAAAAATCGCTCCCAATACCTTAAAAAATTCTCAGACGTGCTAAGTCACAACAAAGGTTCAGCACAACACTAGACCAGTGAAGATTATTTTTTTAAAAACAAAATTTTTAGTTGTGCAAGCAAGTCCAGCCGAGCAGCAAGTATTATGAGTTTCAGCACAACACTAGACCAGTGAAGCCAAGCTACAGATTTGAGGAAGAAAATCAGTGTGTGTCGGGGGGGGGGGTAACATGAAATTGCCAGACAAATCTTTCCTTCAGTTGCTTAACAGACCACAATGAATATGTACTGAGGTGGATACACGAAGTTTTGCTGTATCTGTATGTCTTGCATACTGTAATCTGGAGGCTCCTGATTTATGCAGCTGGAGAACATACTTCCAGTGTCAGTATAATCAACCAATGATATATGCAAGGAATTAAAGAGGCAAACCGGCGTTGATGCCCTCAACATACTTGCTGAGATGTGGTTTTCAGAGTTTGTAGAGCCACTTAGGACTTGGTTGCAAGGTCAATCTTGTTGTCTTCATCCTGTCAGCACCTTGTTAGATCCTCCATGGTGTTACCGATATAAACCTATAGATTCATAAATTGATTTCTTAGTCTGAGATTCTTCTATTATAGATGGACATATTTTTTTCTCAGTAATAGTACTACCCACGTACTCAGTGATATGATCTCAAGTGGATATATATACTTAACTTTTTTTTGAATTGTGCAAGTCTGTATATATATTCAGTTATCAAATTCCAGAAGCATTACCATTCAGTATATGGTTCTGAAAACTTCAGTGCTCTTTGATGCAGAACAACTCGAATAGAGTATGCTTTTGGTTCCATATGCTTAGAGCTTAGTTAGTGCAATTGTTTTTTTTTCCTGTCATGTCATCTTCCTTTACCTGTGTTCAAGAAATAAGATCAGGTAATTTGATGTTCCCTTTATTCCCTTTACCTGTGTGTTACCATATCATATACTCTTGATACTTTTTTCCACTTTGAAGCGCGGTAAATTGAATAGCCATCATAAATTAATTTCCACTTTGATGCATCCCTATGTTGCCGTGGCGTTAGCACGGGCACCAACAATCCAGCAGCTTGGTGCTACTTGTCTGGTTATCTCTGGTGCCATTGGTACTGTTGTTTCAAATCCTACAGATAATATCGTTTCATCCCCGTACAACAAAAAGCCTGAAAATATCATACATGTAAGTATATAATTATAAGTTTCAATCCTAAGAAATCATTGTTATCAAACTGCCTAAGAAATCATTATTGTCAAACAACACCAAGTCAGGGAGGATGCTCCTGCAGAGGTCAGGTAGATCCCCTAACAACATCTCCAGTGCTGTTCTCATCGAGAAACACAGGTGACCAACCATTAGCTTTCTTGAAAATTTTTTTATTGATGATTACTGTAATATGATTTTTTGCAGGTCCTACATGGCTTGCCACTGACACCCTTCCCCAGACCCCGTACAGAGTGGGAGCTCTCTGCACTGGGTACGCCCTACATCAAGTCTAAAGCAGTGCTGAAAAATAATGGAGTACCTCAACCTGCCCTTCTCACAAGTCACCATCTTCCTCAGGGTTGTCCCTCTAATATCTCTCCTCTCCCTGTTTAGCTTAATTTGTCTTGTCTCTTCTGTTTCACCTTACCTATGTTTATCCATGGTTCAGTTGGCCGCCAGGGCGCAAGAGCAGCCACCCCGAGTCTGATGATATCACGGACAAGGTTCTTTTAAACATTTCAGCAAAAATTGAATCAAATGGTTATTTGAGTTGTAAATTGTTCATGTCATCCTGTGACTGACCAATACTGGAATTATGACTTAACAGGGAGTTATGTGGTGATGATAGACATTTTCAGATGCTGATGCAAATCGTGTTGGGAAAAAAGATAGAACAGAGTGGGAGAATTTTCAGATGCTGATGCAAATCAGGATGGGAAAATAGACAGAACAGAGTGGGAAATTTTTGTGACAACACAAGAAATCCTTCCTTGATGAAGATATTGACTCTGCCATTCCTCAAGTAAGAATATATAGCATAGAAATTCAGAATCATTTATGGAGACTACAGTGAATAGGGTACAAATTAGAAATTTAGAAGCATATATGTCTTCATCTCCTTGTGCCTAAATAACTGAATGAAAGGATCTCTGCTAGCAAAAATGAAAGGATCTCTATTACTAGCACATTTTATTTGCCAAGAGTATAGAATGTTTACTTGATCTGCAGTTTTTTTCCTGTTAAAAAGGGGGCACTGTTTCTATGCTTATGTTTTCTGCCAATTTAAAAAATTGATCTCATGTATTCACTGTTTCACTGCCAATTTTGTTTAGGTATGAGGGGATCTACGAGAGGGAATTCTGTTTGGGTTGGGTTTGAGTTAAGAGTTGAGTAAGATATTCACCCCCAAATTTTCCCAATCATCATGTATTATTGCTCTGTAGTTTGCTCTGAGAGTTACTGAAAATGATGCAATGAATTGAAATCTCTTTTAGTTGTCTTGTTGCACTCTATTTATGTTATGAAATACGTAGTTTGGTTTTTCTCATGTGTATCCCTCAAATAAAGCCGTGGCGTTAGCACGGGCACTATACTAGTATGGGAAAAAAACCACGTGCTGCCTAGCATGAGGAAGGGGCAAATTTACCAGTATACCCTGTATAACAAAACTACATTTTTGAGATTACAATAAAATCTACATTTTATAAATGTTCTCCTCAGTTAATGGGCCAGAAAATATAAAGTACATTGGTACTTTCCGAACCATTGCAAAATGCCTCAGGAAAACAAGGCATATGCATCAGAGGAATTGTGCTCGAAACATTAATTGATCAAACACTAGTTAATTAATAAAAAAGATTACATACTACAATATGTAACCTGTTGATCATTTTCATTAACTAGCACTCGTTTTTTCTTGTCTGACACTCCTTATTACGCGCATGGACGCACTCCACTCCATTTGCGTCCCTCTACACAGTGATCTGTCAAGAAGCATATATAGATCTGTCAGGAAGCATATATAGTTAATCTTCTTTTAGCTAATACTTCTCCATCATTATCTACTGTCCTTAGTAAAACAAATAGATCAGCGCGATTTATACCTGGTTTACTTTGCACCACCATTGAAGGCGGATAATCTTATTCTCATCGTATATCCTCTTTTCTGGAAATGTCATCCATTGGAGGATGCACAGCATGTCCTTGACCTTTTTTGCCTTCACGCAACAGGGACAGTCTAGTGGCAATGTAATAACGGGAGCACCACGCTTGATGTTGTCTTTACATAGGGTGAGTATTTCGTCCTTGTCTTGCTCGGTACATCCTCCGGTCACAAGGTTGAGGGAAGTTAAGAGTGTACACGCAACCAAGATGACAATAGTTGCAAATTTCCCAAACGTCATCCTGCTGCTATAATGGCAGAGCCTAGTGATCAACTAGTAGGCCAAGGAACAAGGATGGAACACAATGCAGCTTATCTATATAGAACTCCAACTCATAAGCACCCTTTAAATAGAATGAAAATCCCTTACTGGTTTTGGTACATTTATATACGTAATCCTAGTGATGTTATGGATTTTTTTTTATATGTAGATAGAGATAGACGGAGAGATATAGAGCGACTGAGAGGAGACAGGTAGAGAGATATATAAATAGATAGAAATAACACATATATACCTAGAGATACGGAGAGAGACAGAGATAGACTCATAGAGATAGATAGATGGATGGATACATAGATACATAGATAAAGAGAAATTGAGGTATAGAGATACCTATAGATAGAGAAATCGATAGATGACATGAGTGATAGAGGATCAAGATATAGAGAGATATAAATATAGAGATTGAGATAGGATGGACAGAAAGATAAATATAGAGACCAGCAAAGTAATAGAAATTATAGGTAGGTTACTAGGTAACTAGAAAAATAGTGTGTCTAGCTATGGTCAATACACAGTTACTTTTTGGTAATAATAAACTAATACAGAACCGCTACTACTGAAATCATTTTCCGAGGCGGTTGCTTTTTACTAATGGAGGCGGGCATGGCGTCTGCCTCCGACACAATGCCTCCGTTAATCCCCAATAATGGAGGCAGGCGCTCTGTCCACCTCCGTTAATGCCATTTACCGCCTCCGTGGCACCTCTCTACCACTGCACTACACATTCATTTATGTCTATATATAATATGCTGTCTTTTTATATATCAATATTTCGTAATCTTATATTGAATATTTTGGCTACTAAATGAATTCAAATGAAAAAACTTTTAACTAAAAAATTTTAAATCTTGTCAAACACTATAACTTTGTTATAGGATGTCTCATCATCCTAGATAGTTTGAAAATTTTAAAAAGTTGAATATCAAAATAAGTGAATTGAAAACAAATATGTGAGATTCTAAACAACTTAAAATAAAAAAACTTATCAACAACAAATATGTAATTCAGGTCGACCACTACAACTTTGATATTAACTTACATATAGACCATAGCTAGACATATAGACCATGTCAACATCTGAGATTGTTTGACTACAAAGTGGTAGATTGTATTGAGAACTCTAACTTTCAATAGACTATGTCAACATCCGAGATTGTTTGATAATTTTAAAATTCAAAATTTGTAAACTTAAAACAATATTTTGGGACCCTAAACTGTTTCAATTCAAAAACTGTTCAACTACAAATTTGTAGATCGCGTTAAGAGCTACAATTTTGATATAAAGTTTGTCTTCATCCAAGTTCATATGAAAAAGTTATGAATTATGTCATGACCCGATCATGACTTGTTCAGTTCCATCATCATGAGCATCATTTGCATTTCAAATTCAATTTGGAGATCAAACTGTCAAGAAACTGAATAAAACTAAACACTGCACGTTTTGGCGGATCATCTGTCATTTTGACGAAACATTTTGCTAGAGCTAGCACAGATAGACAACTGTCAAACACGTACACTCGTGTACTGACGGATCGTCCAATAGGAAGGATGGACCGTCCGTCAATTCATCCCATGCAGAAATGTGAGGTGATACCGCACCACTTAAACGTTGATTGTTTACTTTCATTACACGAATAACTCATGCTTAGTTTGCTTAGATGGTAGATGTCGGATGATGACGGGTTTCTCATCACTCGCGCGTTATAGGACATGTTTATCCACTAAAGCAACATAAATGGGTTATGATCTAAACATTGATCAATGAGGTTAATGTTGATGAATGGTCGGCAAGGGGTTGGACCATAGCAAGAAGGGTGAAGGTCTTGGATGGTGTAGCTTGCTAACCGGTTAAGGACTGTGTATCCGTGGTAGTAAGTCATGAACATAATTGTACAAATCACTTATCATGAATGGGGGTGACAAGCCAAGTATCTAATTGCGACCGGTCTACCCATGGATTCGATGTGAAGGTGACGCCGGGTAGACGAGATGTCATTACTCGGGTACCTCTCAAACCATTCGTGGGAACGCATGGCCGGATTGGGGAAAGGTTGAGGCATCAAGGTATCACTTATATGTACCGACAGGTTGTATGGGCAATATCCCTTGTCTTTGGTGGGGTTAATATGTACCCCTCTACAGAGTTTCTTTTTCGAAAGCTATAAGTTCTATACTTCTAGATACGGACTAGAGTTTAATTGAAACAAGGACTCATGGAAGATCGAGATCCCAGTGCTAGTTGCTCATTTTAATTAACCATACTATGCTTGTCAATTGCTTTGTATATGACTCACATTTATGATTCTTGTATAAAATGCTTTTATGCAAAACCAAATGCATACCTTGCTACTACCTAAATGCATACTCTTTGTTTACTATATTGGGTAAGTCCTTTGGAGTACAATTGAGTACTCACCCTACGATTAATTGAGATTTGCAGGTAATGTTGCACCCACTACTACAGAAAGTCAATTCACCGTTGGGACCTTCACCAATGGTTTTGAGATAACTGGCGGTGATACGTATCACCCCCGGCTTATGACCTGTGGCCTCCTAGCCGAATAACCGATGGTGATGATGCCGCTGGCTCGGCGTATGATCCAGCGGTGAACAAAATGCTGGGCATCTCCACCGTATCGTACGGCGAACCGGCTGTGCAACGCTTACCGCCATTGGTCGTTGATCCGATGCGCGACGCGCGAAGAAGGCGTTCGAGATAACAAATTTTCATCGCCGGTGCCATGATTGATGGGCCCTACACCATAAGATCCGGCGGTGACGCTTACGTAACACCGTCGGTTCATCGTATGGTCCGGCGGTGGAATTCGCAATAATTGAAGACGTCTTCCCGCCCTATCATGCCGGCGGTGATAAGAAAGTTTTACCGCCATTTTGTTCGGGCACTGAATACCATAATCTATGATCCGACGGAGAAACTTAGAATCACCACCGGCTGTCCAATTAACCCGGTGGTGATAAAGGGCTGCAAGAGCAATGAAAACCCCATTTCCCTCCTCTTCTTCACAAGGTTTACTTTTCTTCAGCCGCGGCTCCCCCCCACCATTTTTGGGGACCGCCAAGCTAGTGAAGCTGTTGATTTTCGAAGGATGTTCTATATTGGGTGGTACGTAATTAACAACTCTTTTTGTGTAGCTACCTTAGTTCGATCATGTGGTTAAATTGTGACTGAAAATCATCCATCTTCGTTTTAGAGTGCTTCTCTTGATTTCAGAGGCGGCTTCTCTGATTCTTGATTGTTGCGTGCGCACCAAATTACCCTACAGTCAGTATGTATCCTATAGTTTTGATTGTATTAAATTGAATGACACATTAGTTAGTTCAACCTATTTCGATCAGTAATTTGCATTGTGTTAATCACAGATGGATTGTGTGGATGGATGTACTTGCTGCCCCGTTCGTGGAAGGCATTGACTCTTTTGTGAATGCGGCCCCTATGGTTAAATTGTGACAAAAAATCATCCTTCTTCCTAAGGGAGTGCTTATTGATTTCTTCTGATTGTTGCTTGTTGCGTGCACACCAGATTAGCCTATGGTATGGTCAGATTGTATCCTCTAGTTTGCTTGTATTAAATTGAATGACTATTGTTGACCTATGTCACTAAAGTTGTGTTATTCACAGATGGATCGTGGATGGATGTACATGGAAACTGTGACTGCCCTATTCATGGAAGGCATTGACTCTTTTTGTGAAAGCTGCCAAGGCATATGCTGGAAATAATGTTGCGAGTAGTAAAGGATGCATACACTGCCCATGTGTTGATTGCAAGAGTGAAAAGGCATTTAGGATCCACGATGTCGAGCAGATGCAATATCATCTGCTAACTAGGGGTTTCGCGAAAAACTATAAGGTTTGGAACATGCATGGTGAGGAGGGCGACAACTTACCTAAGGAAACCGTCCAAGGACCATAGCCGAAGACTGCAGCGAATGAAACCTTGCAGCAAACCATCCATGAAACAGTCGGTGAAACCATGCAAGAAGCCATCCATGAACCAGTGAGTGAAAACATACAGGAAACCATCAATGAAACATGCTATGACACTTTGCTGGATAATGAAGTGTTTGATGCTCTAGACAAGATTATACATGATGGGGAACAAGAGTTGCTTGATGCAAGAAATTTGAAGAAGTTGGAGCAAATGAGAAAGGATGCAAAAACATCGCTATTC
Source organism: Miscanthus floridulus (assembly GCF_019320115.1). Taxonomy (NCBI): domain Eukaryota; kingdom Viridiplantae; phylum Streptophyta; class Magnoliopsida; order Poales; family Poaceae; genus Miscanthus; species Miscanthus floridulus. The sequence continues at coordinate 51,681,310 of NC_089589.1, read as the reverse complement.
GATGGTTCTCCTATGACCAAGTTAGAAGCTAACCTTTTGCTACTTGAGATGAAATCAAGGAATGGACTGTCGGACAAAGGATTCGATGATTTGCTAACTCATTTGAAGAGCAAGATGCTTCCACGGCCAAATGAATTGCCGGAGAACACATATCAGGCGAAGCAAATGTTCTATCCATTGGGGCTAGAAGTATAGAAGATTCATGTGTGCTACAATGATTGCAAATATGTAGAGTTGGATCAGTGTCCACTGTGCGAACTCTCACGCTACAAGTCTGAGGACTGTCCTGAGGCGATGATAATCGTTGTCCGGAACAAAAGTCCACCCAAGAAGGTTGTGTGGTATTTCCCTATAATTCCACACCTAAAGAGATTATTTGTGAATGAAAAAACAACAGAGCTGATGAGGTGGCATGCTAAAAAGCGCGTGAATGATGGAAAGCTCAGACACCCAGCCGATGGATCACAGAGAAAACTCAAATGCCATGAAACTCTGATGAAACACCCGTTGAGCCTAGCCGTATCATACGGTGTGCATGTGCCCGCCAGATATGCGAATCATATGAAGGGGAGCAAGCAAAGCAATACAGAGAAAACTTTGTACATGTTCTCAATTACGTGCACACTTATGTGAATCATACGGTGTGCATACGGGCGTCCTTTGATCCGCCAGATATAACGCATTGTTTCCAAGAAAATGAAACTTAAAGGACCAACCATTGTACATATAGTCTATTATTAATTCGTCTTAAGTTACGGGGCACTACAAATAATATTGAAACAAAAGAACAGAAAAGCCAAAGCAAAAGCGACAGAAAATCAAAAGCTAACAACATATAGTTTCTAATTCCCATTTCCCATGCGAACAACTCAAATTCTCGGGAAAGCCTGCAGTCCTCACTGCAAAACACAACCCTTCCATCCCATCCGTCTACATGGCCATAGACACCACCTACGCATGGAAGATTGCAGTGCACCTATACCGGTGGCGGTAGCGTTATGTTTCCCCACGTCGTTTGGATGATCACGTTGGTGGCCACCTGGCGGCACAGCACACACCCCCTTGTTGTGTAGCCATGTACTCATTGGTTCACCACCGCTGCCCGCAATTCTTCCTCTCCCTCAACCCGTCTTATGTACCCCCATGCAGTGTTGTTGTCGTCGGCATCGTCATTGCGCCTATAGAGCAATATGGGGACCAGATAGGCCGCCACATTGTGCCCACCATCGGCGGTGCAGGAGAGATTGTCGAGGCATGGCCGGGGGCTGTGGTTATCCATGAATACCATTGGTATCCTGGCGAGGAAGCAAGCCTCTGGGTTGCCGAGTTGGGTGAGGCTACCAAGGAGGGCGTAGTAGTTGTCGAGGTCATTGAACGACCTCGCCCCGCGTCTGCACTGGTCCATTGCCATGCGACGACCGATGGCGGGGTCACCGTAGATGCAGCGCATGAACGAGTCGGTCACCCATAGGCTATGGAGGTCATCCATGGGCCGCTCCAGGGTTGCCGCATGGTGGCCGGCGATCTCAATGGCCAGATCGGTAGGGAGCGCTAGCAACAGCGATGTGGGATGCCGCCTCACCGCTATGAGCGCTGTGGATCGAGCTACGACGTGTGGACGACGGCGAGCCAGAGGGCTGGAGAGGTGGAGCGGCGCGATCGACGTACGTTGATTGAGGAGGAGGTAGGGGAGACGTCCGAGTAGGGGCTTCAACAAGCATTCTTGAAATACCCTCTGCGAACTGTCATGGGAACTTGCAACGAGCCGCGTGGTGCAGTCAATTTTCTCTGTCCAACTTCCAACACCATTTCGGGATAAGCGTGCTCCACTAAGATCATGGGAGAAGTGGCCTTGCCTTAACTCCTGCTCTTGCTTGGTGTAATCATATGGAAATCCAGCGGGCACCTAGCTCATCTATCCTTCTATAAAAGCGGAGGCTAAGGCGGGGTAGCAAATACGATTCCTTTCTAAACTCGCTACACTCCTTTCTATAAAAAAATTTACATGCACTTTGAAACATTTTAGTTTTATAAACAATTATGCGTGCAATTAGATCATATGACACTGGTTTCTGCAGTATCTAATGGTGATCGGTCTAAACAGCCGTATCAAATGGTCTAGCGAAAGCAACACAGAGAAACAAATTAAGGGGTCAGCAAACTAATTCAAATGACTTTATTGTTGAATGTAAACCGCCTCATTTTCCATGACCCGTCATCTTCGCCATGCCATCGCTCGTGACCCGCATGGGTGACTGCACAAATCACACATCTTGATGGTTCCTTCCCCGCTCGTGTCTTAAGGTGGGGCTATTTAAGCAAAGGTAAGGCTAGCCTCTGAAGCGCACTCCGATCCCAACCTTCTTCATCCCTTACCATTAGACAAACTAGAGAAACCCTTCAATCGCTCCTAGTCTCCCATCGCCATGGCTACCTTAGTCCTCCATCGACTCCAGCACCGCTGGTAGAAGGCCATCAAGATCAGCTTCCGCCATCACCTGGGCGCGGCTATGTCCGCTCGTCTAGGGTGTTAGAGGATGTTTCGCGAAGATAGGGAGGAATGCCTCCATGGTATGGTCCCGCTATTGATCGCCATCCACGGTTAGAGCATGCGGAATCAAAACCATGGAGGGCCTAGCTAGATCGGCCGAAGACCTCATCGGTCCTTGTCGGTGTGGCAGTCGAAGGGCTTCTACCATAGCACAAAAGTTTGCTATTGGCTCTAGGCCCCGTGTATCGATTCGACACGGGTGTTCCTCTCTCCTGTGGTCTATGGAGTATTTGGCTAAGGGAATAGATGGCCTCGTGGTTCTGCTTGTCCTCATCCTCCCACTACTCCCAGGGGGATGTTAGAGGAAGTTTCGCGAGGCTGTTCCCCATCTCGATTCTCTTGTCGGGTATGGGTTACCCCCATACGTGTAAGGTCTTTGTTATTGTACATGTGGTAGTATTGTTGAATTTATCAATAAAGAGTTCCTTTAATGACTTTATTGTTGAATGTTCAACTCAGTTCTAGTTTATTTCCTACTTAATCTAACATTTTTCTAGTTACAATCTCATTGTGATAGGTCTAGGTAAACAGCCTTATCAAACTGTGAACATATGTGCAATTAGATCAAAATTAAAATGACACTGATTATTGCAGTAAGTAATGGAATCTATTCACCAACCAATCCGACTGCCCATGTATTCATGCGCGCCTGCTTTGGTCCGCTAGATATTGCGCATAACGCTATAGATGAGGATGAAATATGCCATGGAATCAAATGTGCCAGGGAATCAAATGGATGCTCCGCTTCATCTTCCCCACTGCGTCGCCCTTGACCCGCGGAGGTGACCGCTCAAGTCATGGAGTTCACTATTTCCTTCCCCGCTCACGAGACAGGGTCGTAGGGAATCAAGTGTGGCAGGGAATCAAGTGTGCGCAATTAGATCAGAGCACACTGGTTTTCACAGTATCTCACGGTGATCGGTCTTGGTAAATAGTCATATCAAACTATGAACATATGTGCAATTAGATCAAAATTAAAACAACACTGGTTATCATAGTAACTAACGGTGACTTCTTAAGCATTCAACGTATCATACATTGACATGTGCGAGGGTATTCGGGTAACGGAATCTTCACTAAGCACTCCGACTTCCCATGTACTCATGTGCGCCTCCTTTGGTCCACCAGATATTACGCGTACCGCTATAGATGAGGATGAAATATGCCATGGAATCAAATGTGCCAGGGAATCAAATTCCTTGTCTTCCCCGCTGCGTCGCCCGTGACCCGCGTAGGTGACCGCTCGAGTCACGGAGTTCACTGTTTCCTTCCCCGCTCGAGAGACTTGGGGATTTTTAAGGCAAGCTAAGGGCAGCCTCGCAAGCTCACTCCAAACCTTCTTCCTCCCACAGCATGAGACAAACTAGAGAAAACCTTGAGTTGCATGTATAGTATCGCGCCGCCATGGTTTTGCTCATCCTCCATCGACTCCGGCGCTGTTGGGAGAAGGCCTTCAAGATCAGCTTGTGCCAATACCTAGGCATGGCTATGTTTGCTTGTCCTCGGTGTTAGTGGAAGTTTTGCGAAGACAGAGAGGAATGCTTCCATGGTCTGTCACCGCTGCTGATCACAGTCTACGGTCAGAGCTTGCGGGGTCAAAACCATGGAGTGCACTGGCGGTGGACCTCGGTGAGTGGGGTATTCTGCAATGGTGTTCCTATGACAAGTGGTTGTCAGGGAACCAAAATGTGCCTGCCCAACCTAGCGTATCAACTCGTTGGCTTGGCCGTCATTTTGCGTTGGTTGTTCCTCTCTTTCGCTTGGTTTCTGCCTTTCTGGTGTGGGTTGGTCTCCTTGTGGCCCCTTCTGCTCCCAGTGGGATGTTAGTGGAAGCTTCATGAGGATGCTCCCCATCGTAGGGCTAAGTTGCAGTCGGGTATAGGGAAATCCCTAACTCGATAGGTCTTTGTTATTGTACATCTCGTAATCTTTGAATGAAATGCAATTTATCGATATTATTGTGTGATGTTCAACTCAGTTTGAGTCTATTTCATACTGAATTGGTTGATGGATTTGGACTTAGTAATCCTTGTACTAATGGTGGCTAACTCCTCTTGGCGGTGGAAAATAAAAAACAAAGAGGTGGCAAAACACAAGATTACATCTAAGCATGAGAGTACATAATTCAGCAGTAAACATATATTACAAGTCTTGTGGAATTAATAATTTAGTTATCGAAATATAAGCACTCCCAATGTAGAAACTATCATAGTTTCTATGGACATTAATTGTACTGCCACCTATGCGTTTTGCTGATGTGGCAAGATAGTTATTGAAGAGAGAGAACAAAAATCATAGAAACTGGGTAAACCATGTCTACACGAGAACCAAGACATGAAGGGATGTCATTGGTAGAGAATGGAGAGAGAATGTATGTGATTGGATAAAAAATTCATACAAATATCAACATGGTCGCTATGAGCACGAGCATGCAGTACGGCAGGCGGGTGCCTACAGTACTCTGTAATATGATACGGTGATGAAGTGCTAACTCATCGGAGTATTATCCGGTATGAGCTTCACTTAATTCGCACTAGAGGCTTTGTTTGGATGCACATGTATTCATCTCAATCCATATATGTTCAAATGGATTGTAGTGCAATTGAACTAAGTTTCATTCCAATCCACTCCAACATGTGGATTGAAGTAGATACACATGCATCCAAACAAGGCCGGAATGAATGTTTTGCTTCCTTTGGCATCATCATTGTCTTTGCTTTCCCCAATTCCACATTGCTTTGCACATAACGTAGTTCTTATAGCTGCATTGTCCTTGACTCATACATGTTGGATATAGTATGTTTCATTGGAGAATAAGGCATTCAATCCAAGTTGAATTGTACATGCAAGTTGAATTGGTCATGTCATGTTGCTCGTTACATGACGAACAAAGATGGTGCAATAAGTTGAATTTACCAAGATTGTATGCAAAACGTCCTCAGAACATTCATCAGTGCTTCACCATTGTATTCACCATTTCACTTTCCTAGTGCGTACGTACGGTGATCGTGTCGTCCTGCTTCAAATTGCTTTGACAAAGTGATCTGGTGCTGCTATATAGTGAAAGATGTATAATACGGCTTGTAAGCGCACTGTACCACTATGTGTGGTACGTTCAACTCGACATCGACAGTGGAGCCAAAATCGAAGCTGCTTTGGTTTCACAGGCGACACTAGACGAGGAGGCGGTGGTTGCAGTCCCCGAGGCACAACGCTTCCCTTCAATGTTCACCTGATTATTTAATCGGCCTCACTCATCTTCCACCGCACACCACTGTGAAAAATCCCCAAACTCCTCTATCATACTATAGAGAAAACCCTAATCTCCTCCACCACAATCCGCTTCACTGGCACTCCTCCAGAGACTCCTCCAGCGATGACTGACTTTTTGCCACCGTGGGATGACTCCTCCAGCAAGGAACACTAGCCGCCGCCGCTCCTCTTGTCAGTGGGCGACATAAGCAACTACTACGACCCCAATGAGGGGTGGTCGGACGACGAACTCTACGCCCTCTTTGGTGAAGAGCTAGAGCCAATGGAGGAAGCCGAGGAGGATGACAAAGAGGACGAGGATGACGACGAGGATGAGGACGCTGCTGCCAATGATGGCGGTGCCGGTGACAACGGCGGCGTTGGGGACAACGGCGGTGCCGGTGACAACGGCGGTGGTGGGGACAGCGGTGATGAGGCCGCGCCTCCAGCAAAGAGGCACAAGAAGGAATGCATATCCTCTAGCGCCAAGGATTAGAATTAGTTTAGTATAGCTAGTCCTACTATGCAGTCTAATCTAGTAAGTTAGTTTTAATTAGTTCGAAATGAAGTAGTTATGTTTGGTACTTTTGTGTAGTCTAATCTAGTAAGTTAGTTTGAAATGCAGTCTAATCTAGTAAGCTAGGAGGGAAAAAATAAATCCCCAATCAGTGTCTTAATTTCATTGATCAGTGGCTGAGCATTTTGGAAAGACCTTAATGTAGTTGCTAGAAGGGAAAAAATCCTCAATCTAGTAAGTCTAGTGTAATTACTTGGTAATCTAATACCAATGTGTGCTACTTTTGTAATCTAGTAGCTTGGAGCTTTTGGAAAGAATGAAATTAAGACATATCTAAGAACAATGTGTTGAATTCATGGATTCGTTAATGTTAATGGCTTGGATTTTCTAGAATGAACGAAATCAAGTCATCTTTTATAGCAAAGTTCTCTTTTATTAACTCATGGCTAGAGTAAAGATTGTAATTGAATTGATCTTTTTTGTTTGCTTCTTCGTCTCTTAACCCCCCCTAGTTTCCCCCCTTTTGTAATTAGGCATGTTTGGTTCCTATCGATAGTCTACCACAACTAACCTTAGCCAAGTGTGGCAAGCCACAAAAAATATGGCTAGGAAATTGGTTGCCACACTTTGCCATGCCCAAGGGAATCTTGCCACACTTGTTTACTCTATGACATGTGGAGCCCAAAATAATCATGACTAACCTTAGTTCAAAACCAACAATTGCCAACTTGGTCAAACTTGGCTAAGGTGAAGTGTGGCAAAGTGTGGCTAGCAACCAAATAGGAAAGTTCAGTAGGGGCACAAGCCCCTCCTGTTTACTAAAAACAAACAAACAAACAAACTTCTCTCGGAAGCTATCGTTCCACAGGATCCATATATCCTTCAACACACTTTTTGGCCATGAGATTACATCAATCCTTCAACACAACACATTGAACATCAACAAACAACATGCCCTGAGATTACATCAATCCTTGAGCACAACACATTGAACATCAACAAACAACACGCCTTGAGATTACATCAATCCTTGAGGACAACAAATTGACCATCAACAATCAAGGTTGAGTTAATTAGCCTAGACCTAGAAATAGTACATTAATCATGAATAAACATGATTCAGCTAATAAGTTCTGCTCCTTTGTAACCACAGATGAAGATCATAGCAAGTACAGATACAACACTATTTGAAATGATACATTACTGCAACCACAATAGCAGCACCAACCACTAGTGTGAAAAGCCTAACAATTGTAAGCAAGGATTGCACTACGTTTGCATCAGCAAGGACCAATCTCTGTGTTGTTGAATCCGCTTCTTCATTTTCCCCAACTCGCACATGAGAATCTAGAGAATCTGCTTGTTCAGGTTCTGGGTGAATCACAACCCTACCCATTTTCACCAGTTTTTTAGATAGTCTCGTTGCCATTCATAAAACTTGCATCTCGATCGGACCTATACAAAATCAAGGGAAAGGGAAACGAAAAAATAGATGCACTCAAGAAAATAGATCTAATTTGTGACTGCATCCAACCAAAACAAGAGGTGAGCAGATGCTTACCTAGGGATTGTTCCTTGGGCATTCAAAGAACATACGACCATGATTAGTGTCAGTCTTTGACCGAAGCTCAATCACCCTCTCCATCCTGCACTCATCGCAAATAATTAGTGGGAGGCCTGTCTCTTCCCCAACCTCATCTTCTTCTGCATATGGTGGCCTTTGAGGATGTCTGCTCTGTGATGACGAGCAATCCATCCGACAAGACATGGTGTTGCCAGAAGCAAGGGAATGAAGAGGAGAGGAGAAGGGGGACGACGGCAGTGGTTAGCAATGTCAGGGGCAACAAACCCTAGCACAAAGGGGGAAGAAAGCCACGGCTGTTATAGAATAACATCCAATGGCCGATTTTACCGTTGTATTGTACTGTTACCAACTGGAAGGGCATTTTTGTCTTTGCTCATTCCCCAACATCAAAACAGACCTAGCACCGCGTCTATCCTATAGTGTACGCTCTTCCATGTCTACCATCTTTGCAGTATCATATGGTTGTTGCTGCAATTATATGTCCGCATTCGGCGGCCATGGAAATGAAACAACACCGCCAAGCCGCCACAAAATGGCAGGGATGATAAAGTATCTACGCCGGTTGCTATGACGCACCGGCGGTGATATTTAGCAGTTGTATAATAGCGCTCAGGCGGGAGGGGAAATGCCTCCCCCAAAATTTCCTTTCCCCGCCCTCCCCTTAGAAAAAATGCTCTCCTCAGGTTCGAGATGCTCCCATCCCCGCTCGCCTTTGAGCTACCCCTAACACCGCAGGGCGTCAACCTTGGCTCTCGTTGGGGGTCCTCCCATCCGCCAGCGCAAGGGCCTCCGACGAACGGTGCCGTGAGCGTGAGGGATGGTGGAGACCGGGAGGGTTGGAGGGGCAGCTCGACGGTGAGCGGTGGATAGGAGCATGTGGAACCTGAGGCCGTGGGGCGTCGACCTCACCTCTGACTGGGGATCCTCCCATCCGCCGGCATGACCTCATGGCGGTTGTGTCCGGCTACCCGCCCGCCGTCCCGCACAGTACCTCTGAGGTAATCAAAATTAATTAGCTTCAGAATTGTGGATTTTATTTTAATTTCCCTTTCGAATGCTGTGGATATTCTTGAATTGTTGTTAACACATTTCCTATAGTTCAGGCACCTGAGTCCTTCCATTGAAAAATCTTAATTTGTTTATTGTGATTTGTGCTAATAGATTTGGACCATTGGATGGAGATCTTATGGTTGTTAGCTATCTCCTGAACAAATGCTAAATTTCAGGCACCTGAAATATTGCATATCCCTAAAATTTTGGGTTAAAAACTTCAGTACACGTAGGTGGTGTATTCTAAAACTGTATATATGGTCCGTTGCAGTACTTAGCTTTTTTGTCGGTAGAGAGAGTTCATACACGAAATATGTTGACACCGTGCACTTTGTTTTTTTGTTAGGACTTATTCTACCAAATTAGGGGATGATGTATACTACGAATGAAGTAGTAGCGGCTGATGGTTTTGTTGGAATCATCACACTCAACCTGGAGTCGAACGACAAGGATGGTAATCCATGTGCATATCCATAGCAGCTATTTCTGGGAACAATCTTATAGCCTGAGTATCGTGCAGGCGCCCATGGTTAGTGAACACAATGTCGGACAACCCGTGGAGGCAATTGGTGTCATGGATTTAGTAGAAGTTGTATCCGTTTTTCAAAAAGTTCGCCCTTGGCAGGCATATCAGGTGGTCGATCGACCATTTTAGTTTTGTTAGTATATATAAATGCATTTATGTGAACACCGAGGTGAATGTGTCTAACTACACATTTAATTGTTTTGTAGGTTCAACATACTCAAATGCAGGTTGAGATGGGGTTCATAAACCCAGCCAGTGATCGCTGTTTTTGATGAATTGACAAAGGGCTTGCTGTTTAACAAGTCGGATATCCTCCGTACTTGTACCAATGCCATGTAAGTTTGTTGGAAATGCCTCATTTTGTAGTACACATTACATGTTGAGTGGTTCAGCCCAGCTATTTTTCATGGGGACATTGTGAATGCAGGAACCATTATTTATGCCCATATTGACATCATCTTACATGAATGCACTCTCACTGTTTTTGGCTGACCAATTTGGAGATATCTGGGTTGCAAGCTCTTGGCGGTTTCATTATGGAGTGATTTTGTAAGTGGGATGAATCTGATGCGCATGCAGCCTCATCCATGATCTCTCCTCTGGCTCAGAGGTTGTTCCCTGAAGCCCTTCATTCAATTGACAACCTAGCTATCTAACCATAATTTTGAGGAAAACGGGAGGGGGTGCTCCCTAGTGGACTTCATTAAAATTTAATAACAATGTTTGCCAAGTACATACTTTAGGAAACAAAGAAAATAAGCAAAATTACACATAGATGTCTAGCCATAATTGTAACTGTAACTGGAGATCACTCTTAGCTCTGAGTTAACTCGAGCTAGCTCTTGTTTGAAAACTACTTTGCAAGTTTGCAAAGAGTGCTGTTGATTTCTGAAGATGTCTTAACTGTGTTTCACCTTTTTTTCTTGTGTTGCACACAGTAGTCTCATCTTTAGTGGAGCTGACCATTTTCGAGATATTAGGGCTGCAAAAAGATCTTGGCGGTTTCATTATGGAGACCATCACCTTAACTAATCAAGGTGCTACAGTCCTTGACCTTGGTATGTCGGTTTCATTTTGGATGTCTGTTTGTGTTCTGAAAACTATATATTCACTGTGTTTGAAAACTATGTATGTTGTTGTTGTTGTTTTGTATGGATATTTGTCTTCGAGTTCTAAAAAATATATATGTTGGTGGTGATGTGTAAGCCATGGAATGTATGTATTATATGTTGGTGTTATAATGTATTGTGAACAATAATGATGCACAGTGGTAACGTCGGCGTTAATGGACAAAACATTACTATCGGAACAAACACAATGGCGGCGGCGACACTGCCCCTCATTACCGCCGGAGCTAACAACGACCAGGTGCACTGGCACCTACATCACCGCTGGATGGTATGTTGATCCGGCGTTGATGTACTCAGCATCACAGCCGAATGGCACGCCAGTCTGGTGTTAATGCTCTCGTCATCACAACCGGATGGTATGCCGGACTGGCATCGATAGGTCTATGGTCACTAAAGATGGCAACGGGTAGAGAATACCCGCAAACCCATGGGCAACAAACCCGACGAGCACGGATACGGGCGCCAAACTGTGCCCACAGGCATGGGTGCGGGCATAGTTGTCAACCTGATGGATATTTGATGACGGGCATAACATACCCACACCCGCAAACTCGATAGACCCGCTCCGATCGATCACTGACAAGTGGACCGCCGCTCAGCCACTCTCCTCCCTAACACCACACCGCACCCTCCTCTGTCTCATCGCTCTCTCCTCAGTCCTCGTCCTCATGTTCTTTGCCAAGAGGCAATATCCGCGTGGATAGTGGCTTCGCACACCCGTGCCTGCGAGCAAAATCTCATCCGATAGCCAATCGATTGGTATGCTAGCCCGGCGATGATAGGTGCACTATCACCGCCGGATGGAACGCCGGGCCGACGTCGATGGAGGCATCGTTACCGCTGGATGGTACACCAGACCGGCATCGATGGAGGCATCATCACCGTCGGATGGTATGCTAGGCCGGCGTCGATGGGTTCAACATCATAGCCGGATAATGCGCCAGGCCGGTGTCGTTGGACGCATCATCACCGCCGGATGGTATGTCGGACCGGCGTCGAAGAACACATCATCACTGTTGGATGGTACGCCGGGACGACGATGGTAAGATACCGTCACCGTCGTATGGTACGCCGGGCCGATGGTGGTAAAATACCGTCACCGCCGGCTCTCTACCGGTGGAGATAATGGTCGCCATCACCGCCGACATACACCAATGGGGGCCAAAACCATCGGTAATGAGGGTTCTGGAGCCGGCGGTGATTAGCTTTCTGTAGTAGTGACCCGCCTATGGTTTCTTCTATGCTCCCGAGTCCACCGAGGACCAAGAGTGGTGAAGAGACCAAAGTCTTGTAAATGCAGGGGCATGGCACACCCATGCATTGTTATCTTCAAAGACTATGTTTCAAAGACTTCCACTAGTTATCTCTTACGTTGTTTAAGTTGTATGAATGTTCTTGAAGTGTTATGAACTAAGTTTGAGAACAATGTTGTAAACTTAAGTACTTGGATTGTAATATGATCTAGCTATGGCGTGTGATGTTATCCGATCCTTTCCTTGGCTTGATCCTGGATGAAGGTCGAACATAGTACATCTTACGAGGGTGTACCGGGATGACCAATAGAGTGAACTATCTAACCTAGTAGTCGATGGAAGACAACTGAGTTAGGTACTCATTTAAAAGAGAGATGATCCTGACAAATTGTTTTTTGATGCAATTATTTATGGAGACTGTAAATCAATTTTAGGAGGCGGACAACTCCAACGACCGCCTCCAAAAATCATCGATTTACGGAGGCGGGCATCTTCCAAAAATCTATTTATCAATACGGACATTGTAAGGCGACCACCTCCGTTAATTGGTGATTTTCGAAGACGGTCGTCTTAGGATGTCCACCTCCGTAAATCACACTATTTTCGGTGTCCACCAGGAAAGAGAAGTCACTTGTAGTGCCCTGTAGCAAAATTTTCTTTGAAGCATTGATCAAACACTTATTAATTAATAGAAAAATTACATAGTACAATGTGACACATTGATTAATTTCTTTATCTAGCTTATTAGCATCCCTGTTTTCTTGATTGATATATTGTTATTACGTGCATGCAACTCCACTCCATTAGCGTCCCTCCACACCATGATCTGTCAGGGAAGCATATATAGTTAGTCTTCTTTTAGCTAATTCTCAGCAACTATATGCTGTACTCAGTAAAAGAAAAAGTTCAAGGTACCTTCAACCTTATTCGCACAGCTTTTCAAGGCCTGCAACCCAGTCCGTATCGTATGCCATCCTCTCTTGGCGTTCCATTCGCTGGATGATGCACTGCATGTCCCTGATCCTTCTCACCTCCACGCAACAGGCACTGTTCGGTGGCACAATACGCATGGGTGAACCACGCTTGATGTGAAACTTGCATTGCTTGGTTATTTCGTCCTTGTCTTGCACGGTACATGCTCCGGTCACAAGGTTGAGGGAAGTTATTAAGAGCGTACACACAAGCAACATGACTACAGTAGGTGCAAATTTCCCAAACAACATCTTGCTGCTATTACGGCAGGTGCTGATCATCTAAATAAATCAAGGAACAAGCTAAGGATGGAACACAATGCAGTTTATCGATCTAGAACTCGATCCAACTGACAGGCGCCATTATATAGCATGGAAAATGCCTACTGGTACATTTATACTTAATGCTAGTGATGTTCTGAATTTTTTATTGAGAGATAGACAGAGACATATACAGGGATAGAGAGGAGATAGATAGAGACATAGATAAATAGATATAGATAAAGACTGATAAATAGAGAGATACCGAGAGACAAACACTAGTTTAGAAATCATCTCTAGCTACTTGGGGCACTTTTTCGATTTCAGCGTGAAAGGCCAATGAAAATCAGCACATTCCACTTGCATCACTTGAGAACTGCCTGTGTAAATAAAACTACTGCAGAAATCTTCTCTGCTAGCTTGCAGCACTTTTTCGATTTCTACTAATGCTTTTATGGATCGCCAGTGCGAAAGGCCAATGAAAATCAGCACATTTACACTTGCATCCCTTGAGAACCGCCTATGTAAATAAATTTTTATAGTGGCCATTGACTTAAGGACGCCGCCACCGCCTCTAGTCTAGAAATAGTATTCAGAATTTGTAAATTGATTCACAAGTCACAAGATTTTCACACATGTGCAGATGTGGGGGTTTACTGAGAACCTCTAGACCCACGCATTGCTCACCTCAAAGTGACTGGTGACCAAGTGACTGAAACATTCGTTTTGAATTCACCTTTCTGAATACTCTAAAGGAATTCAAATAAAAAAGTTCAAACTAGAAGGTTTTAGATCTCTTCGAGTGCTACAACTTCGGTTTAGGTCGTTTCTCCAAGCTTATTTCAAAATTTCAAATAAATATAAATTTCAAAATAACTAATCTTAAAAGAAATTGTTGTGCCCTAAATGATTTTGAATGAAAAATTAGTCAACTACAAAGTTCCAGATCTCTTTGAGATCTCACTGTAGTTTACATAATTTGTCGATCCGAGGTTATTTAAAATACTAAAAATGATTTTAAATTATTTGTAATAGCGGCAGGGTAAGAAAACTACCTGTGTAAATACATCTCTACCGGCAGTTTTGTTAAGGTAATGGATAGTACAAATTCTCTATTTACACGGGCAGTTGTCTTAAGCCTACTGCTAGGGTGATACACGAGCGGTAGAAATTTACTAGTGAAAATACATCTCCACCAGCAGTTTATAGCCATAGTCTCACAATTCTATTTCTGGTGGAACCTGTTATTTACGAACTTGTCACACGCGATTTTAAGGATAAAATGGGATGCATAATCTTATGTGCACCTAGAGATCAGCCACACACATAAGCCGACAAATTATAGATAGTATCATCACAAGTGTTTATTACATCACGAATTATAAGACATAGTCTTTATATAAATACAACGGAAGTATAAAGACAACTCTCTCGCAGAAGCTCCATATCACAGGGACGCCAACTGATTGACCACAAGTCTAGTAATCCTCAGAAAAGTCATTATTACCATAGCCATCTGTTACCCATCCGGGATTTTTATCCAAAGAATGAAAATAAACAAGCGTAAGTACATCTCGTACTCAACAAGTGTAACATGGGGTTCATGAAGCTCAAAGGCTTACACAGGTTTAACAACATTTAGCTTTTAGTTGTCATAATTTTAGCATAAAAGTAGCAACAAGTTGTCATAATCCGAATTAAAACACATGAACAATGTAAACATGAATAATGAACAGCATAAACGGATAATTAATAGTGATCATCTATTCCATAAGTGTAACAGAACCAACAAATTTATAAGAGCACAAGTACGAAAGCAATCACCGGAGTGATCAAACCATCATACTTGAACCCATATAAACCCGGTAGTCAACTAAACCATGAAGGTTTCAAACCAACTTGCATACAACCAAGATCGTAGTGATTCAACATAACAAGCCACATGTTACATCAATTTCACAAGTAGTTCACAAGTACCTCATACATCGGAGTTCACATAGTTATTACAACACGAGTTCACAAATAGCGAAAGCAAAGTAGTTTGAAACCATCACACACACTTAGTTCAAATACAAGCCAGTTTCATAGTCATATCCAGCAAAACCAACATGATAAGATAACATAGAAGATCATGCCCATGATCTAGTCTTCATCCCTCGTAGGGTGGAGACAATACTTGCAGTAGCCGTTATAAAGCACGTCATCTGCAACAAGAGGGAATAAACCCTGAGTACGAGAATGTACTTAGCTAGACTTACCCGTCGTAAACCAAAAATAAATGACACCAAGGAGTATGCAAGGCTTTATCAGTGGATCTCACTTGACAACCATTTTGCATAAAAGCTTTAATGATACAAGAGCATAATTTAAATTATTAGTTAAGCATCAAATTATCAATATTAACCTATCATCTAGATTAGCAGCTGTACTAGAGCAAACAATTGATTAAACTCTAAACATTAGTAACCATATCCGGTATAATGTTGTAACATCATCATCATTATTTTAACCATCAAGTTCAATTAAGTGTCTCTACGTTGCCGCTGCTCAGTCAAGTTCTCACTATCTAGGAGAGACGACGACTCGAATCATTCCTACCCAGCTGGGGAATTATTCCTAACACAAACCCAATCAACCTGATCAATGGTTGCCTCGGGTCACCTTTGGTACAACTCAGGAACAAATTCGTAGGTCCAAGCAGCGCCGCACTCTCAAGGAATCCACTCTGCCAGGTGATCAATCTTAGCTTTGGACTTACACCAATGGCTCCCCGCACATCCTTACTACTACCAGAGTGTGCACTTTTACTTCCCGGCTTCCGGCCTGAGTTGAGCTACTCGACTTCACGGTCAGAACGAGTTATCCAGCCAACTAAGTGATAGGCATGCGTTCAACATGACATGAGGACGTACAGTGAATCAGTCCTTAACAAACACAAGCAGGGATAGATCCACACCCAAGACCTTCTTACCTTGTTGCTTCTCTATCGACATCCCGCCCGGTCTCCATTCATTATTAACACGTGGTTATTTCCACGATAGCAAATATAGCCAACCATGACCAAACATCATCCTATCTTGTAGGTGATAGGAAATCACCTGACTTTACTGGTCTAAGCACGGCTAAGCTTTGATTCGCTCTTGGACCTAAATAGGATTCAGGGTACGTTTACTGGACATGGAATAGAAAAATATGAAACAAGTGTTTGCACCCAATTCCTATCACTTAATGCATCAAACATAAAAGATACTCAAAGTAACATTTTCAAAACATAGGAGACTTAGAATGCTCTAGGGCTTGCCTTTCAGAAATGAGGAAGGTTGGTGATCAAGACACTCCAGAACTTCTTCTTCGTTGGCTCCTTCTTCTTGGGCCTGCACCTCCTGCTCTTGAGCTTGCTGCTGCTCCTCAAGAAGTCCTTGCTCGAATTCCAGAAGCGTGACTCCCTTTGGAACACCTATTGCATGCACATGCATAGCATAAGAGTCATGCATGCACAAGAGATGGAAGGTGATGATGAAATGTATACCCATGTCAAGACGGACACATGAATGACATGATGATTCAAGATTAACGTTTATTTTACTGAGTAGATGCATATCTCTTCATGAAAGCAAGAACTACACACTCACCAAGCTCTAACAACCTAAGATAAAGTTGTTCATCTTTAGTAAGAGGTCTAGCACCTGCAACTAACAATTTATCTTAATTAGCTTAAGCCTCTAAATCATCAAATCAACTCAAATAAAGCAATCAAGTCCTTCACTGCATTCATAGATTCAAGGCTGCAAACAGTAGCTTCTAGTTGAACTCATAACTAGAGTTGTACTAATCCAAAAGACATGCAAAAAAACAATCTGGAAATCTTATGAAATTGTCTACAATTCATATTTAAACATCTCAGCATGATTCCAAAGTCAACATGGTCAAACAGGCACATTTATCAAATCTGGTCCTAAAATTCCAGAGAACTACAAGTTCTGAAGACTAACTTTGAACAGTCATAAATCACAAACTATTTGGCCAAATGCCATGAAAATTAAACATAAGCTAGTTAAGTGAGTTATCTACAACTTTGTTATAGACAAGATTCATAGAAAACCTCATCTTCACTAGTTAATTTGCTTAACTCTAAAATCTGTCCAGAAATTCACTATAAGTGAATTATAGTGAAAATAATATTTCACTACATACAAAAATGGTACTTTGAGCACTACCAATGTTATCAACAGTTAACATACATCAAATGAACACTGGAAAACATAGTGGCCATTCCTAAATAACTTCTTTTCATTATTAATTTATTTAAATAATTTGGTTAAATAATAAACACATAGCCATAGTCTACATAAAATTCCACAACAATTACAGTAGCTTATACATGTCCTCAATAGGCTACTATATAAATTTCACATCATTTGAACAAGTATAACATCCTACACAAAAATGATAAGCTTGCAGGACTTAAAATAGCATAAATAGGAAATCCTATTAAAAGGTGTCAAACAATAGTATTCATATTTTTCTTATCTTCATCACAGCACCACAACACTGTACAAAAAGTTTCATGCTCAATGGATACATATTTTTACCATGAAAAATAGCACAAGAATCTAGCATTTATTTAAGATAAATAGCAAACTCTTATTTCCAGCAAGATCATAGTTCAACCAATATTTTCCTAGGTAGTGCATGACAATACAAGACTAAAACAAGTGGAATAACATTTTTAGCACTTTCCTAGCTCAAGTTATAGATTTTACAAGATTGAAACCATTTAAAAGCATTTATCAAACTCTATTTTATTCTCCTAGAAAAATACAAGAAATAGTGCATTTCATATTTTTATCAAATACTACACTTCATGAGTAACTCAACAAAATTTGGTTCACTCAAATAGGATACTCCTAGCCCTATATATCATTTTCCAAAGTTAGCACAAAATCTAGAAAAGAAATAACAAAACCTAGAACTACAGACACTGACATGTGGGACCCAGCTATCAGCGGACCCCATAGGTCAGTCAAACTAGAGCAGGGGATGGTGGTCGACCGGCGGTAGCTCACCGACGGAGAACTCTCCGATGAAACCAACCCCACCGTGATGATCCCCTCTCTCCTCCACGTCGATAGAGGTAGGTGGTTAGGGCGGAGATGCACCGGGGATAGCTCGTCGCCGACCATGGCGGCACGGCGGCACTGCACGGCGGTGTGCTGGCCATCTCCGGCCATGGCAGGTCCCGGCGAGAGGTGCTATGGTACCACGGTGCTCAGGCAAAGCTATTCATGCTACTCTAGGGTTAGTTAGTGAGCTCGGGAAGCCTGGCCACGGGCAGGCCCATGCGACGGCGGGGCTCACTCTAATGAGGCTCATACACCGGCGATGTCAGAGGAGTAGCGGTTACGTGAGGTAGGGTAAAAGCATCTACGAGACATGGGGAAGACAATGCAAAGGAAAGGAAGCACAGAGGAACGGTGGTCAGCTCGGGCCACAGCGAGCTCATGTTCCGGTGAGGTGCCAGTCATGGTGGCGGTGACAGGAATGGCCGATAGGCCCTCACCTGCTCACGAACGTGATAGCAATTGAGTCAAGGGAGTAGAGCGAAGCACAACGCGTCTACTTGTGCGAGCAATTGCACGATGGCTGGCTAGCGGAGGAGCTACACGGCGGCGGCTTTCTCAGCAGCAATGGCATGGTGCGGCGCTTGGCTTTGAGTGGCGTGGACGAGGCGAATGGACGCGGACAAGGCGAGTAAGTGAGCCAGCAGGTGCATGGCGTCGTCGTGTCCATGATGTCCTGATGAGTGGGGGCAGCACCAGCATATGGCCTCCACTTGGCATGTCGCACCCAATTTTAAGGATAAAATTGAATACACAAAACTTGTGTGTATGTGCCCAGGAATCAATCATACACACAAGCTGACAAATTACAATAGTATCATCACGGTGTCTCATACATCAGAGTTATAATAAAACTTAGTCTTATACATCACAGCAGAATAATAAAAAGATAATAAACTCTCGTGGCCGACTTCACAGGGAAGGTCAACTGGTTGACCACAAGCCTAATAATCCTCCGGGAAATCCTCATACCCGTTGTCATCTGTTACCCATCCGGGATTTTTATCCAAGTAAATAAAATAAACAAGTGTAAGTACATTCCGTACTTAGCAAGCTAACATGGGGTTATGAAGCTCAAAAAGGATAGACTCTGGTTTACTGCAGTTAGCATTTTTAATAGGTCAAACTTTTATTCTCAAGTATTATCAAGTTATGCTTAAGCTCCCATTTAACTCCCATAAGAACATATATCAAGGTCAGGTTTACCATTTTTCATCATAGAACAACTTAAATGATCATCATCAAGTAACCAGTTATTCTGTGAGTTTTCTGGGCCGCTCGTAACCGTGAGCACGGCTATTATAACAGTTTGTTACCCTCTGCAGAGGTGGTGCACATTCACCACGAGTCGTGATCCCCATATGCCCGGGTTAATTACTCCCATGTCACTACCAAGGTGAGCGGGCAGGGTACACTATGAAGCCATTTCATAGGTTTCCCTAACAAGTTAGGGCCGCTAGGTTTCCTTGGCAGGCAGATGTAGGGACCCGTTTCCTATGGCACAAATCCATTGCGGCTATACTCATAGGAACAGAGGCAGCCCTATACCCAAAGTGGCAAGCCCCATTTGCGCCAAAAGGTAACCCCTAACCAGCTAGGAAAGGTCCTATTACTGAGCTAAAGTCAGAGCCATATGACTCTCCCGGTTGCACTGTCAGTCCCAGCTTTTGCCGACAGATAAGTCCTTATGGAGGGCCGGGAGCAACATGAACAAAGGTCATTTGCACTTTCGCCCTATGGAACAGTTGTTATAATTCATGTTACTCACTTTGTTCCATAGTATCATTCATCAATATGTATATCAAGTTCAGTTAGAGCACTAGCAATCTACCCATATGCATTTAACCCATAGGAGACAAGGAATAGGATAACAATCACTAGGATGTCCTTACGGGTATCAAAATTAGACACATGCACATGAGTAATTGATTACAGTGAAATAGGACATCAAGGAAGACCCATGTTATACTTGCCTTGGTTCACAAACTCGTGTTGGTCCTACTGGTCGTCGAAGAGTTCTTGGTCTCCAACGTTTTCCTCACCGTCTGAACGCGACCAACACGGCAACATACAACATTCCAAAAGCATTCATGCAAAGCAAACATTCCTATCATTAGAACAGTACACCAACAGTATTGAAATCAAGATAAAATGTTTGTAAAACTAATCTACGTTTCGCTACGATCACGTCAACGCGAAGTTCACGAAAAACGGAGCTAAAATGTGAAAGTTATGATTAAAACGGGTTTTCCAATAGTCCTATATTTAATTAAATCTAATCATGAAATTAAAAAGTTCCAAACTTGACTAACAGTAGCTCCAACATGTAGCTTATGAAATTACGAAGCTAACGCGATTTGAATGGATCAATTCGGAGCTAAAACGACAATTTTATAAGCGAAACAGTTCGAATGGCATTTCTGTAAATACTGAAAGCGTACTTTTGACTTAAACAGTGAAGTTTACGTTTTCCAAACGGGATTGCGCATTCGGGGAATTACGCCTTGGACTGCGGGTTCAATTCGGTGAAACTAGGAGGGCTCTTTAGCAAATCTACCCGTGAAGGGGTATCTTCTATTCCTGGCCGTTGATCACGCGATGGACGGCTAGGATCGGCCTGGGGGGTTCGGCCGGCCAGAACAGTAACACCGGCGAGGCTCAGCCATGGCCGGTGGCAAAGAACACGCTGGCGAGCTCGGTTAGGGGGGCTAGGGTCCGCCAAACGGGAAACCGAGGGCACCCGAGAGCTCGGGGGGAGAAGGGGGTCGCGCACAGGTCGAGAAGACGGCCGGAGGGGAAGGCCGGGGCGGCGGCGCCATGGCCGGCAGCCAAAGCTCACGGACGCTTGCGAAAAGGGCCCCAAACGGCCACGAAATACCAAATCAAAAGCATAGGGGGAAGGAGGGAAGCATGGCGGAGCTCACCGCGACTTCAAACGGGGACGAGCGCGACTCGGGGACGGCGTTCTGTGGACGGCGAGGACGGTGGTCGGTGGGGCTCTTCCGTGCGGCGGTTGCGGCCTTCCTCGGTGCTTGGCAAGCGTGAAAACGAGAACGGGGGGCAGCAGGGGGCGCGCGGGGGGCTCGGCTGCTTTTTTAACGAGGCCAAGGAGTGGGGAGGACGCTCCCACGACACGCGTCATGGTGGCGGTTGCTGCAACGCCAGGCGTGGGCGGTTGCCGAGCCGCGCGGTGAAGACGGCGCCGACAAGCGGGCCCGGGCAGTCAGCGGCTGGGCGCGGGCGGATGCTTGGTGCGGGCGCAGGCGCGGCTGGGCTGCGGCTGCTGGGCTGGCGACGCCGAGGCGCACGGCTGCTGGGCCGAGAGCGGCGGCTGGGCTGGGCTGAGCGGCTGGCGAGGTTGCTGGGCTGGCGAGGCGGCTGTTGCTGGGCCGCGCGAAGCTGGGCTGGCACGGGAAAAGGGGAGGCAAGCTGGGCTGGGGCTGGTGCTGGGCCGCGGGGAAAAAAAGAGAGGGACCAGCGGGCCGAATGTGAGGAAGGGGAGGAGATGATCATTTTCACTTTTTATTTTCCAAACAAACTTTCCCAAAAGCATTTTCAAATAATTTTTTTGATTTCATTTGAACTCTAATTCAAAAACAATCATCACATGAGTAAATAGTGCAGCAGCATGTATGCATTCAAAAGTTTCAAATCTTATAATTGATTTTAATTCGCCAAAAATTATTAATTTCCTATAGTTGAATGCACACTTAATAACATAATAAATCAAATTTACTTAATTAAAATAATGAAAAATTTTGGGTGTTACAATTCTACCCCCCTTAAGATGAATCTCGTCCTCGAGATTCGGGTGATTGCTTACTCAAACAGTTGGGGATAAGTCTTTCTCAGATCATCTTCTCTTTCCCAAGTAGCCTCATCCTCTGTATAATGATTCCACTGTACCTTGCACATCTTTACTGTTCGGCTTCTCGTAACTCTTTCGGCAGTTTCCAAGATCTTTATCGGATACTCTTCATAAGTAAGATCTTCCTTGACAACAAGTTCTTCCAAAGGAATTTGTTCTTCTGGTACCCTCAGACACTTTTTCAACTGAGAAACATGGAACACGTCGTGCACACCGGACAAGCTCTCAGGCAATTCCAACTGATAAGCTACTTCTCCACGTCTCTCTAGGATCTTAAAAGGTCCTATATACCTTGGTGCCAATTTTCCCTTCATATTGAATCTTCTCACACTTCTCATTGGTGACACTTTCAGGTACACATAATCACCAATCTCGAAAGTCAGATCTCTTCTACGGGTATCAGCGTAACTCTTCTGTCGAGACTGAGCCACTCTCAAATTGTCTCTAATCATTCTTACTTGTTCTTCCGCGTCTCTAAGGACATCGGGACCAAACACTTGGGTTTCTCCAGTCTGATTCCAGAACAAAGGTGTTCTACACTTACGTCCATACAACGCCTCGAAAGGTGCCATCTTGAGGCTCTTTTGATAACTGTTGTTGTACGAGAACTCTACGTAAGGCAGACTCTTATCTCAACTATCACCATACTGGAGTGCACAGGCTCTCAACATATCTTCCAAAATCTGGTTGATCCTTTTAGTCTGTCCATCGGTTTGCGGGTGGTAAGCAGAACTGAAATTCAACTTTGTTCCCAAAGATCTATGTACTTTATGCCAGAATTGCGATGTAAATTGGGTGCCTCTATCCGACACAATTTTCTTGGGAACACCATGTAAGCACACTATTCGTTCCATGTATAACTCTGCTAACCTTGCACCATTATAAGTAGTCTTGACTGGTAAAAAGTGAGCGACCTTGGTGAGTCGATCCACTATTACCCATATTGAATCATAACCTCTTTGAGTGCGGGGTAATCCTACAATAAAATCCATGCCAACTTCTTCCCATTTCCATTCAGGGATCTTCAGTGGTTGTAGTAACCCTGCAGGTCTTTGATGCTCAGCTTTCACTCTTTGACAAGTGTCACACAAAGCCACATATTCTGCCACTTCTCTCTTCAAACCATACCACCAATACTTTTCTTTGAGATCCAAGTACATCTTGGTACTTCCGGGATGTATAGAATAAGCAGACTCATGGGCCTCTTGCAGAATTGCATCTCGGATAGCTTTCACTTCTGGTACACATATATGTTTTCCGAACCAAAGGGTACCATTCTCATCCATTCTGAATCCGGGTGCCTTTCCAAGCACTACATTCTCTGCTATCTCTTTAAGTTTTTCATCCTCCAATTGACCTTTGCGTATCTCCTGCTCCAGTGTAGGCTCTATTACCAATTCCATTGCATTAGTGACCAGGCTCAAGTTGAGATACTCCATTTCAGCACACAACTCTGCTGATATAGGTGTTGTCTGAATTCCATTGGCATAGCTCTTTCTGCTAAGTGCATCAGCTACGACGTTTGCCTTTCCCGGGTGATAATGCACTTCCAAATCATAGTCTTTGATCAATTCCAACCAACGACGTTGTCTTAAATTCAGATCTGATTGGGTGAAGATATACTTCAAACTCTTATGATCAGTATAGATATCACTCTTATGTCCAATCAGATAATGTCTCCAGATCTTCAAAGCATGAACCACAGCTGCCAATTCCAAGTCATGAGTAGGATAATTCAACTCATGCTTCCTTAGTTGTCTGGATGCATATGCAACCACTCTTCCTTCTTGCATAAGCACACATCCAAGACCCAAACGGGATGCATCACAATATATAGAGAAGTTCTTGTTTAAATTGGGCAAAATTAATACTGGAGCTGTAGTCAATCTCTTCTTTAGCTCTTCAAAGTTTGCCTGGCATTTATCCGACCATACATACTTAGCATTCTTTTCCAACAAAGCTGTCATAGGCTTGGCTAGCTTGGAAAAGCCTTCAATGAACCTTCGGTAATAACCAGCCAATCCCAAAAAGCTACGAATCTCACTTACAGTAGTTGGTGGTTTCCAATTCAGTACATCTTGCACTTTGCCTGGATCCACTGCTATCCCACCATTGGAGACAACATGACCCAGAAAAGAGACTTCCTTTAACCAAAACTCACACTTGCTCCGCTTAGCGTACAACTTATGCTCTCTAAGCTTTTGCAAGACCATCCTTATGTGTTCCGCATGTTCTTCTTCAGTCTTGGAGAATATTAGTATGTCATCTATGAATACTACCACAAATTTATCCAGAAACTCCATGAACACCTTATTCATCAAATACATGAAGTATGCAGGTGCATTGGTCAATCCAAAAGACATAACGGTGTACTCATACAATCCATACCGTGTAGTGAATGCTATCTTGGGTATATCCGAGTTCCGAATCTTAAGCTGATGATAACCAGATCGGAGATCAATCTTGGAGAACACATGAGCTCCTCTCAACTGATCAAACAAATCATCTATTCTAGGCAAAGGGTATTTATTCTTGATGGTAACCTCATTAAGTGAGCGGTAATCCACACACATCCGTTGACTACCATCCTTCTTATCCACAAAGATCACAGGTGCCCCCCACGGGGAAGAACTGGGGCGTATGAAACCTTTTTCTTGCAACTCTTTTAGTTGTTTCTTAAGCTCTTCTAATTCATTAACTCCCATTCTATATGGACGTTTAGCTATTGGTGCAGTTCCAGGTAATAATTCAATAATGAATTCAATGTCTCGGTCAGGTGGCATACCTGGCAAGTCATCGGGGAAGACATCCGGGAATTCCTCCACGACACGATCTTGTTCATTGATTTCACCATCTAGCTGATTCACTGTGGCTGTAGGCTGAGCTTGCACTACTACTTCTATACAGATTCTATCCCCATTGAGTGATGTCACAACCACAAATTTCTCCTGACACTGTATCACTGCCCGGTGTTGTTTCATCCAATCCATTCCCAGGATAAGGTCAATTCCCGCTGTTCTCAACACAATAGGCTTCACCTTGAAGTCTACCCCCCTTAAGGAAATACTAGTTGAGGGGCTCCAATAAGAAGCGGGCATACTACCACCCGGGGAATTCACTAGTATTGGGTTTTTCATGGCACACAAAGGTACGCTATGCATTCTAACAAAAGCTTGAGAGATAAAAGAATGCGAAGCACCAGAATCAAAAAGTACGGTAGCAGAAATAGAGTTGACACTGAACATACCCAACATGACCTCAGGCGTCTCCTGAGCTGCATCAGATGACACATAGTTCACCTTCGCTGTGAGAGGTGGTCGGGCGTTGAACTTCTGATTGTTGGCCTGGTTCTGATGTGCTTGTTGGTTCTGCTTCTTAGGACACTGATGAGCATAGTGACCTACTTCTCCACATCGGTAACAGGCATTGGGATTGTTGGATGCACCACTCTTCACAGGAGCATTGTTAGGCACTCCCTGGCGTGTTGCAGGATTGCTAGTCTGTTGCAGGGAACATTGATTTCCAAACTATTGCTGATATTGAGGGCGTTGCTGGAACTGGTTCCACTGAGGATACTGACCACGGTTTCCCTGATGAGTTGGTCCTTGATTCCTCTGCTGGAAACCTTGCTAGGGATAAGCACGTGGGCGAGTGTTGCCTCCAGAAGCTTGCCCTTGGAGCCTTCTCTTCTTAGCTTCCATCTCCTTGCGCTTATCATCAATCACGATTGCGCGATTCACCAAAGACTGGAAGTTAGGATAAGTATTAGACATCAGCTGGAGCTGCAGTCCATCATAGAGTCCCTTGAGGAAACGGCGTTGCTTATCCTTGTCATCTGCCACATCATTAGGAGCGTAGCGAGATAGTTGTGCGAACTTGTCCCGATATTCCGCCATAGTCATTGATCCTTGCTTGAGAGATCTGAATTCTTCCTGCTTCAGTTCTACTAGTCCATCAGGAATATGGTATGATCGGAAACTGTCCTTAAATTCCTGCCAAGTGATATCAGGAGCATTGTTGGGACGTCAAAACTGGAATGATTCCCACCAATCCTGAGCAGCTCCTTGGAGTTGTCCGGAAGCGTACAACACCTTCTCCAGGTCGTTGCATTGTGCTATGTTCAGTTGTTTCTCCACAGCACGCAACCAATCATCAGCCTCCATAGGGTCTGTGGCATGTGTGAACACCGGTGGACGACCTTTCATAAACTCTCCACGCTTATCTCTAACCTGGACAGGCGGTGGACCTCTTGCAGGTTCATTGTCCAAGCGCTGCATCATAGCTTGCATCAGCTGCGCTTGCATTCCCAATATCTGCTCCATGGTCACAGGTGGCGGTGGTGGATTCATAAGAGCATCACGCCCATGACCACGGCCTCTGCCTCTTCCTCCTCTTGCGGCCATCTGTTTTTCAACAAATGTGCAAAATTTAGAGATTTTTCCAATTATAGAGAGCTTACAAGAGATAAGAAACAATGCTGAAAATTTTCTGGGCAAGATTCAAATTCAGCAGTTCAGTAAAACTATTATAACTCGAGTTTCAGAGATCCAACAGAGGTGCACCAAGATTCGTTAGAAAGCTTAGGACATCAGCTACAACTTTCATTTAGACCACTTTTACAGATTCGAACTCGCACATAGCCAAAAATAGAGCTAAACCGAAACTGTTCTGAGTTCCAGACAGCGCAGGAACATCAACTTGTGCTAGTTAGATCTCCCAAACCTGAATAGCTATTGACGTGATTCCAAAGACACTTGAAAGATACAGAGGTCTAGTTATCTCCACAAAAATTTCAGAATTTTTACCATCCCAGATTTCGATTTATCAGATAAAGAACATAGGCTGCTCCAGAAATCAGCACAGCAGAGATAAGATAAAATGATACTTCTGCATTAAGATTTCATTCTAAATTTAAAGTTCCAATCTAAGGAAGTTGTGGACATTCTCACAAACTTCCAGCAACCAAGCAAAATACCAAATCAACCAAGTTCATAAATCAAACATCTAATCAACCAAGTTCACAAGACCAACAAGACTAAATAAGGACACGAACTAACGACGTGATAATCTAGATCAAGGCACCTAACACCTATGGAGCGGTGTCAATCATGGTGAAGGAATGGCGCTTCTTCTTGTAGATGGAAGGCTGTCCCAGTTGTGCTCGAAGTTCATCCACTTATTTCTGCAGACGTCTCTGCGCCCTCTGAGATGCACGCAGTTCTCCTTTGACCTCATCATCCACTCCCTGCATAGCGTGGACATGCTACACCGTTGCCTCCAGAGTTGGGTCATTCTCTGGTGGAGCCAAAACCTGCCAAACACCCTCATGATCATTTTGAGGAAGGAACCTGAAGCAATCCTCCCTCATGGCCTCGAAGCGACGACCATGGTAGTGGATGTAGGCATTCTGTGCTGCATCCTCCATGCCATCCAAAGCATGGGCTCTCTTGGCAGGGGCACTGTGGACAGTCTCCACCTCATGTCCATTGATGATATCATTTCATGCGGTGACCACCAACTCTACCTTCCAGAAGGTAGCCTCCAGTGGGTGCTTGTACTCGGCGTAGTGGTAGCTGATGGAGGCGTGCAAGTCGGGGAAGTAGTCATCCAGCATGTGGGTGAGGAGAGTGTGGTAGTAGGCTGTCTCTGGAGCTGGCTTGAAGTAGTACTTGCACTTCCAGCCAATCTCCTCATCCTCCACGGGGGCAGCTGGGGAGGGTGCAGGTGTAGGGGAAGTAGCCGTCGACTCCTCAGGTGTAGCTACCATAGGGTAGACGGGCACGGCGACTGGTGTAGGAGTAGGTGTAGGCGTCGGTGTAGCCATCTCCTCGTCGTCGGAGATGATCACAATCTCCCTCTCCGCCGGTGGGGCACGCGGGGTGAACATGGCACGATAACCGGCGGTGCTGAGTCGAGCAGTCTTCGGATTATGAGACATTTATAGATTTAAAGTGAGATAGAAATTAGAATCAACAATTTTAAATAATAGATTAAGGTATGAAAAACATAAATGTTTTAATAAAATAACAAGAATAAGTCAGTAAGCAAGAAACCAGAGGAGCAAAGCTGCTAAAACGACCATTTTCTAACTAGGCTTGCATCCTACAGTCAACCTGGCTCTGATACCAATTTGTCGTACCCAATTTTAAGGATAAAATTGAATACACAAAACTCGTGTGTGCCTAGGAATCAATCACACACAAGCTGACAAATTACAATAGTATCATCACGGTGTCTCATACATCAGAGTTATAATAAAACTTAGTCTTATACATCACAGCGGAATAATAAAAAGATAATAAACTCTCGTGGCCGACTTCACAGGGAAGGTCAACTGGTTGACCACAAGCCTAATAATCCTCCGGGAAATCCTCATACCCGTTGTCATCTGTTACCCATCCGGGATTTTTATCCAAGTAAAGAAAATAAACAAGTGTAAGTACATTCCGTACTTAGCAAGCTAACATGGGGTTATGAAGCTCAAAAAGGATAGACTCTGGTTTACTGCAGTTAGCATTTTTAATAGGTCAAACTTTTATTCTCAAGTATTATCAAGTTATGCTTAAGCTCCCATTTAACTCCCATAAGAACATATATCAAGGTCAGGTTTACCATTTTTCATCATAGAACAACTTAAATGATCATCATCAAGTAACCAGTTATTCTGTGAGTTTTCTGGGCCGCTCGTAACCGTGAGCACGGCTGTTATAACAGTTTGTTACCCTCTGCAGAGGTGGTGCACATTCACCACGAGTCGTGATCCCCATATGCCCGGGTTAATTACTCCCATGTCACTACCAAGGTGAGCGGGCAGGGTACACTATGAAGCCATTTCATAGGTTTCCCTAACAAGTTAGGGCCGCTAGGTTTCCTTGGCAGGCAGATGTAGGGACCCATTTCCTATGGCACAAATCCATCGCGGCTATACTCATAGGAACAGAGGCAGCCCTATACCCAAAGTGGCAAGCCCCATTTGTGCCAAAAGGTAACCCCTAACCAGCTAGGAAAGGTCCTATTACTGAGCTAAAGTCAGAGCCATATGACTCTCCCGGTTGCACTGTCAGTCCCAGCTTTTGCCGACAGATAAGTCCTTATGGAGGGCCGGGAGCAACATGAACAAAGGTCATTTGCACTTTCGCCCTATGGAACAGTTGTTATAATTCATCCATAGTATCATTCATCAATATGTATATCAAGTTCAGTTAGAGCACTAGCAATCTACCCATATGCATTTAACCCATAGGAGACAAGGAATAGGATAACAATCACTAGGATGTCCTTACGGGTATCAAAATTAGACACATGCACATGAGTAATTGATTACAGTGAAATAGGACATCAAGGAAGACCCATGTTATACTTGCCTTGGTTCACAAACTCGTGTTGGTCCTACTGGTCGTCGAAGAGTTCTTGGTCTCCAACGTTTTCCTCACCGTCTGAACGTGACCAACACGGCAACATACAACATTCCAAAAGCATTCATGCAAAGCAAACATTCCTATCATTAGAACAGTACACCAACAGTATTGAAATCAAGATAAAATGTTTGTAAAACTAATCTACGTTTCGCTACGATCACGTCAACGCGAAGTTCATGAAAAACGGAGCTAAAATGTGAAAGTTATGATTAAAACGGGTTTTCCAATAGTCCTATATTTAATTAAATCTAATCATGAAATTAAAAAGTTCCAAACTTGACTAACAGTAGCTCCAACATGTAGCTTATGAAATTACGAAGCTAACGCGATTTGAATGGATCAATTCGGAGCTAAAACGACAATTTTATAAGCGAAACAGTTCGAATGGCATTTCTGTAAATACTGAAAGCGTACTTTTGACTTAAACAGTGAAGTTTACGTTTTCCAAATGGGATTGCGCATTCGGGGAATTACGCCTTGGACTGCGGGTTCAATTCGGTGAAACTAGGAGGGCTCTTTAGCAAATCTACCCGCGAAGGGGTATCTTCTATTTCTGGCCGTTGATCACGCGATGGACGGCTAGGATCGGCCTGGGGGGTTCGGCCGGCCGGAACAGTAACACCGGCGAGGCTCAGCCATGGCCGGCGGCAAAGAACACGCCGGCGAGCTCGGTTAGGGGGGCTGGGGTCCGCCAAATGGGAAACCGAGGGCACCCGAGAGCTCGGGGGGAGAAGGGGGTCGCGCACAGGTCGAGAAGACGGTCGGAGGGGAAGGCCGGGGCGGCGGCGCCATGGCCGGCGGCCAAAGCTCGCGGACGCTTGCGAAAAGGGCCCCAAACGGCCATGAAATACCAAATCGAAAGCATAGGGGGAAGGAGGGAAGCATGGCGGAGCTCACCGCGACTTCAAACGGGGACGAGCGCGACTCGGGGACGGCGTTCCGCGGACGGCGAGGACGGTGGTCGGCGGGGCTCTTCCGTGCGGCGGTTGCGGCCTTCCTCGGTGCTTGGCAAGCGTGAAAACGAGAACAGGGGGGCAGCAGGGGGCGCGCGGGGGGCTCGGCTGCTTTTTTAACGAGGCCGAGGGGCGGGGAGGACGCTCCCACGACACGCGTCGTGGCGGCGGTTGCTGCAGCGCCAGGCGCGGGCGGTTGCCGAGCCGCGCGGTGAAGACGGCGCCGACAAGCGGGCCTGGGCAGTCAGCGGCTGGGTGTGGGTGGATGCCTGGTGCGGGCGCAGGTGCGGCTGGGCTGCAGCTGCTAGGCTGGCGACGCCGAGGCGCGCGGCTGCTGGGCCGAGAGCGGCGGCTGGGCTGGGCTGAGCGGCTGGCGAGGTTGCTGGGCTGGCGAGGCGGCTGTTGCTGGGCCGCGCGAAGCTGGGCCGGCACGGGAAAAGGGGAGGCAAGCTGGGCTGGGGTTGGTGCTGGGCCGCGGGGAAAAAAAAGAGTGGGGCCAGCGGGCCGAATGTGAGGAAGGGGAGGAGATGATCATTTTCACTTTTTATTTTCCAAACAAACTTTCCCAAAAGCATTTTCAAATAATTTTTTTGATTTCATTTGAACTCTAATTCAAAAACAATCATCACATGAGTAAATAGTGCAGCAGCATGTATGCATTCAAAAGTTTCAAATCTTATAATTGATTTTAATTCGCCAAAAATTATTAATTTCCTATAGTTGAATGCACACTTAATAACATAATAAATCAAATTTACTTAATTAAAAGAATGAAAAATTTTGGGTGTTACATGGCATGAGCGGCCTGACCCCGGTCGGCCAAGACGGCCTGAACTCGAAGACCATCAGAGCCAGCAACGGTGAACTGACAGCGCGAATTAACACCCTCCTAATCCCTAATCTATGGCGAGTTAACAAAATTCCCTTAAATCAAAGTTGTAGAGCTATGTTAGGGCTACAATTTTGCTTTAGAAAGTATCTGCTAATTCGCAAAGATTTAAGAGTTATATCAACCCAAAGTCGGCCACGTCAAACTGTAAACTTAGCTATGACTTAGAAAATTTTCTAAGTTTGAAAAACAACATTTCAATGATTTTTGTGATCCAAATTCAAGCATGTTAGGGGCTGAATCAGCCTATGACCCAAAAATAAAAGTTGTTACACTACTCAAGTACTACAACTTTATTTTAGGGTGCACATCCATGCAAAGTTTCTAAAATGCAGTTCAACTCCAGTCAAACATACCACATGAAATTGGTACTTTACACTATAGGTATGATTTAGAGACCAAACTAGGCTTAATCATGAATACCAAAGTTATTCCTAATGATATTCTAACCATGTTTGAAGTACTCCTAAGGTTCCACAATCATTTCATACATTGATCAAATGTAAATCCTAGGTCAAACTCAGCATATCATCCTTTAGGAGCTTAATTAGGTGAAGTGATTCACATGAACATTGTTCCAATAAGTATCCTAAGTGTATCTAAGGTGTTTTAGTGACCAACATCAACCACTTGCACTCAATCACACATGATCATAAGCATACACATAGGGAAAACATAAAATAACAAGTCATGTTTCACATGTTTCAATTGCATGTTTCATATGTGAAAGCTCATATAGGAATGCTTGATGCTTATGCTCATGCAATGCAAGTGCAATTATGCAAGACTAACACCTAGGGTGTTACAATAAGGGTCCAAGGCCGCTTGTGACCGTGAGCACGGCTAATATACCAATTTTACACTCTGCTGAGGTTGTACACTTTCACTGTGAGTCGTGATACCCATATGCCCAGGTTTATAACTTCTAAAACACTTCTAAGGTGAGTAGGCAGGGTTCACTATGAAGCCTTTCAAAGGTTCGTCTAACAAGTTAGGGCCATTAGATTCACTCGGCAAACAGATATAGGAACCCCATGTCGAATGGCATAATTCCATCACGGCTATACACATAAGAGTAGAGGTTGTCCTATACCTGATTCATGAAGCTATTCTTATGCCATAAAGGTAACCTCTAACAAGCTAGAAAAGGTCCCCATACTGAGCTAAAGCTAGATCCATGTAGCCCTCATAGCTATACTGTAAGTCCCGAATGTTCGCTTACAGATAAGTCCTTAGGAAGAGGAATCTGAAGCATTTAGAAAGTAGCTAAACACTCTAGCCCCTGTTTCCAAGTAGCTAAAAAGTCATGTTTTAATGTTTATTACATATACCATTAGTCAAGTTACAAGATCATGGTTTAGTTGAGCACTAGCAAAGCTACCCAATGCGTATCCCATAGAGACAAGGAATAAGTTCAATTCTATGGAATCCCTATCAAGGTGACACATGCAATATGCATTAAATGTATTAAAGTTGATAGGAAATAAGGATGATCCCATGCTATACTTGCCTTGAACAAAGTGTTCCACCTGACCCTGCTCGTTAAAGTAGTACTCTTGATCACCCACGAATCGCTCACTGTTTATACTCGATCAACATAGCAACATACAAGCATCCAATAGCAATCTTGCACAACAAACGAAGGCTATAGATTAGAACAGTACACCAATCAGCATAAAGTCAAGATAAAAAGTTTGTAAAACGAATCTATATCTCGCTACGAACGCAGACGCGAAGATCACGAAAATCGGAGCTAAAACAAAGAAATTACAAATTAATCAAGATTTCCTTTAATAAAATAATAGATTAAATCTAACCTCAAATTTCAAAAGTTGAAAACATACTTAACAGTAGTATAAACATGTAGATTACACATTTATGAATCTAACGCAACTTGAACGGATCAAATCGGAGTTAAAACAAAGTTTTTATGAGCAAAACAAAATCAGTGGCAAATCTATAAATAGATGGATTTAATTTGAATTGAAAAAAATCAAAATTGGGATTTTGAATCTGGAGTGGACTGCAGGTTTCAAATCAGCAAACTAGAGGGGCTCTTATGCAAAATTTAAAGCCGAAGGGGTATTGGCCGATCTAGACCGTTAGATCCGAATTGGATGGTGGGGATTAGATCCAACAGGAGAGAGAGAAACCGGTTTGTCGGAACACAGCCGAGCACGGCGGTCCACCATTGCTGGCAATGAGAAGCTCACTGGCACACATGAATCAAGGCCTATGGACCACGACAGAGTGAACCGAGAGCTCGGGAAGCAAGAGGAGGCGATGGCGAACTCACCCAAGGGTTTTTTTCCGTGGACGAAGACGGGACTACGATGACGCTTAGGGTTCACGGTGCGACGACTTAGGACAAGGCAGTGACTGGCTCCTAGGCTCGATGGGGAGGTGGCGGTCGCAGGGGAGTTGGTATTTAAGGTCGGGGAGACATGTGGGGCAAGCCAAATTAGGCAGAGTCGGGCCGGTGGTGGAGTCCTAGCGGAACAGAGTTCGGCTCGGTGATGATTCGAGGAAGAAGACGGCTGACAAGCGGGCTTGAGGCGTCAGCGGCTCAAGTCGTAGGGCTGGGCTGACAGTGAGACAGAGTAAGGGAGAGGGGAGCGGCGCCCGTACCGCTTGCTGGGTCACCGGAGGGGAGCTGGGCCTGCGTAATTGGACGGAGTGGAGCTGTGCTCCAGAGACCTAGGCTGGCGCAGGAAATTGGCGAGCGGGCTACAATCCGAGAGAGGGAGAATAGAGAAAATAAAATTCCTTTTCTAATTTTCTCAACACAATTTCAGATCCAACTTAAATCCAAATTTAAATCCTTTTGCAAATTTTGATCAAACTAAAGCATCACAAATAAAATATGCAGTAGCATGTATGCACATACATGTATGTAAACCTTATATTTGATTTTATTTTTGACAAAGTTATCATTTTTCTAAATTTTACTGCTCACAAAATGCATAAATAAATCAAATTTACCTATTTCGATCCTTTATAATGAGTCTTGACCGGTATAAAGTGAGCAACCTTAGTTAACCGATCCACTATCGCCCATATTGAATCATAACCTCTCTGAGGGCATGGTAACCCAACAATAAAATCCATACCAACTTCTTCCCACTTCCATTCTGGTATCTTCATTGGTTGCAATAATCCTATAGATGTTTGATGTTTCGCTTTAACTCTCTAACATGTATCATATATTGCAACATATTCAGCCACATCCCTCTTAAGTCCATACCACCAATACTTCTCTTTCATATCCAAGTACATCTTGATAGTCTCAGGATGAATAGAGTAAGCAGACTCATGTGCCTCATAAAGAATTGCATCTCGTATAGCCTTATTCTTAGGCACACATAGTCTTTTCCCAAAACACAGAGTTCCATTATCATCCATACGAAAACCTGGTGCCTTACCAATCACTATGTTCTCCGTGATTCCTTTAACCTCTTATCCTGTAACTGACCCTTGCGTAAGAACACATCCAAGACCCTGACGAGATGCATCACAATAGATAGAAAAGTTCTTGCTCAAATCTAGCAAAACCAATACTGGGGCTGTAGTCAACCTCTTCTTTAATTCCTCAAAGTTAGCCTGACACTTCTTCGCCCACACAAACTTAGCATTCTTCGCCAACAGAGCTGTCATAGGCTTGGCAAGTTTAGAAAAGCCTTCTATGAACCTTCTATAGTATCCAGCCAATCCCAAGAAACTATGAATCTCTCCCACATCGATTGGTGGTTTCCAGTTCAACACATCTCTCACCTTGCTTGGATCTATCGCTATTCCACCATTAGAGACAACATGGCCTAGGAAAGAAAATTCCTTAAAAAACTCACACTTGCTTCGCTTAGCATACAACTTGTGTTCCCTAAGCTTCTACAAGACCAACCTTAGATGTTCAGCGTGCTCTTCTTCTGTTTTGGAGAATACCAATATATCATCGATAAGTACCACCACAAACTTATCCAAAAACTCCATGAACACCTTATTCATCAGGTACATAAAGTATGCAGGTGCATTGGTCAATCTAGAGGACATAACAGTGTACCCATACAAATCATACCTCATAGTAAAAGTTGTCTTGGGTATGTCAGTTGCACGAAACTTCAGCTGATGATAACCAAAACGAAGATCAATCTTAGAGAAAACACAAGCACCTCTCAACTGATCAAACAAGTCATCAATTCTAGGTAGCGGGTACTTGTTCTTGATAGTAACCTCATTTAGTGACCGATAATCAACAAACATTCTCTGGGTACCATCCTTCTTGTCAACAAATATAACCCGTGCTCTCCAAGGTGATGAACTAGAATGAATGAAACCTTTCTCCAGTAACTCCTTTATTTGTTTCTTAAGTTCCTCTAGTTCATTAACCCCCATTCTATATGGACGCTTAGTTATAGGTGCAGTTCTAGGTAATAATTCAATAATAAACTCAATGTCACGGTCAGGTGGCATACCTGGCAAATCATCGGGGAACACATTCAGAAACTCATCCACTACTGGGTCCTCCTTGTTGGCGCGATCATCAAGCTGGTTCACTGTGGCTGTTGGCTACTTTTGCACTACAACATCGACACTGATTCTATCCCTAGTCAATGCAGTTGCAACAACTACCTTCTCCTAACAATGAATCGCTGCTTGTTGTTGGATCATCTAATCCGTACCCAGAATCACATCAATGCCAGATGTTCTCAACATATTGGGGCTCACTTTGAACTCTACCACCCTTAAGGATAGACTAGTTGGAAGACAACGATAAGAAGCTTGCATACTACCTCCTGGTGAGTTTACTAATATGGGATCTTTCATGGCACATAAGGGTATGCTATGCGTTCTAACAAATGCTTGTGAAATGAAAGAATGTGAAGCTCTAGAATAAAAAAGATCAGTGGCAGGAGTGGAATTGACATCAAACGTACCGAGCATGACTTCTGGTTCCGCAAGCACCATCTCTGTAGACACATGATTCACCTTTTCCTTGTTGGGTGATGGCTTCTGAGGCGTTCCTTTCTGATTACTGTGTTGACCCTAGGGTGTTAGCTGATTCTGCTTCCTAGGGCAATGGTTAGCATAATGCCCAACTTCTCCACAATGATACCATACATTGGGGGTGCTAGGTGCACTGGTCTTCATGGGAGTGTTGTTAGGCGCTCCCTATCGTGGTCTCTGCTAGCCACTCTGCTGCTAGGGACGTTGATTGCCATTCTGCTGCTGGTACGGTGGACGCTGCTGGTTCAGGTTGTGATTCCACTGATTAGGTGCCCCTGGGTGCCTCTGCTAGAAGCTTTGCTGCGGATTGGTGCACGGATGAGTATTACTCCCAGAGGCCTGTCCCTAAAGCCTCCTCTTCTCAGCCTTCATCTCTTTGTGCTTATTATCAATAATAATAGCACGATTCACCAGCGTCTGGAAATTGGGGTATGTATTGGACATAAGCTGGAGTTGCAGACCATTATACAGACCCTTGAGAAAGCGGCATTGCTTATCAGCATCATCAACCACCTCATTCAGAGCATAGCATGACAACTGAGCAAATTTCTCACGATACTCAGCTACAGACATAGATCCCTATTTCAATGCTCTGAATTCCTCCTGCTTTAGCTCTATCGATCCTTCAGATATGTGGTAGGATCTAAAATTCTCTCTAAATTCCTGCTAGGTGACAGGTGGAGCATTAGTGGGATGTCCATACTCAAATGCCTCCCACCAGTCTTGAGCTTCTCCCTGGAGTTGTCCTGACGCATACAACACCTTCTGTTGGTCGTCGCACTGCGCTATGTTAAGTTGCTTTTCCACTGCACGAAGTCGATCATTTGCTTCTATTGGATCAGTGGCATGTGAAAACACCGGGGGTGGCCCTTTAAGAATTCACCACGCTTGTCACGTGGTGCCCCACCAATTGGTTGATTCTGCTGATTCTACACCAGAGCTTGCATAAGCTATGTCTGCACTGCCAAAAGTTGCTCAATAGTCGGTGGTGGTGGTGGTGGTGGATGTGGGGGAACACCACCATGACCT
Organism: Miscanthus floridulus; assembly: GCF_019320115.1. Lineage (NCBI taxonomy): Eukaryota > Viridiplantae > Streptophyta > Magnoliopsida > Poales > Poaceae > Miscanthus > Miscanthus floridulus. The sequence goes on along the minus strand of NC_089589.1, from coordinate 51,643,936 downwards.
CAGCCTCTTCCTCTTCCAGACATCTGACATTCAACACAAATATTCGAAATTTAGAGATTTCCAAGTTATAGACACTTATAGAGATATAGAATACATTCTGAAAAATTTCTGGACGAGTTTCAACATCAGCAGCTTGGTAAAATAGTCATATCTTGAGTTCCAGATATCCACAAGAGGCGTTCTTTATATGGTTGGAAAGACTAAGAAATTATCTACAACTTTTATTCAGATCACATGCTCAGATTATGTCGTTAGGTTAATCAAAAGTAGGACACAACAGAACTGTTCCCTGATGGAGATACACGCCCTAGTCTTCCAATAAGTGTCCTCCAGAGGGTGTGTATGTTCTTCACAGACATACTCCACAGTTGCATCCCAATCAGCGTAGTTGGTCTGAAGAATCCCCATAAGTCGGTGGTGCGAAATAGAGGATTCACACCCGGGCTTGTACGAGATCTTTGTAGTCCATCCTATGGCAGGGGTAGGCTGATCTTCTTGAACGGCGTTCTCCTCCTCATCATCATCATCAGACAATACAACGACCACCACTTCTTTGGGTTCTTCTTCTTCGGGCTCTTCCTGGAGTGGCTTAGGCGTAGGTGCAGGTGCAGGTGCAGGTGTTGGTGCTGGTGAGTCAACTTCCTGCTCCTGGGGTTCCTCCTCACGTGGCTCCATATCCACGAGGCGGGTAGTAGCCTCCGGTGCTGATGCGGGCGGTCTTATTGGCATGAGGCATCTACAGAGTTAGATTTAGTTAGAATAGAAGCAATAATTTTCATAACAGAGTGAGGCGAAAGAAGCATAAAGTTTAGCAATTAACAAGAGTGGAGTAGTAAGCATGAAACGAGTGAAGCAAAAGAGGCTAAAACGACCATTACTAATCTAGGCTTGCACGGTACATGCTCCGGTCACAAGGTTGAGGGAAGTTATTAAGAGCGTACACACAAGCAACATGATTACAGTAGGTGCAAATTTCCCAAACAACATCTTGCTGCTATTACGATAGGTGCTGATCATCTAAATAAATCAAGGAACAAGCTAAGGATGGAACACAATGCAGCTTATCGATCTAGAACTCGATCCAACTGACAGGCGCCATTATATAGCATGGAAAATGCCTACTGGTACATTTATACTTGATGCTAGTGATGTTCTGAATTTTTTATTGAGAGATAGACAAAGAGATATACAGGGATAGAGAGGAGATAGATAGAGACATAGATAAATAGATACATATAAAGACTGATAAATAGAGAGATACCGAGAGACAAACACTAGTATAGAAATCATCTCGAGCTACTTGCGCCACTTTTTCTATTTCAGCGTGAAAGGCCAAAGAAAATCAGCACATTCCAGTTGCATCACTTGAGAACTGCCTGTGTAAATAAAACTACTACAGAAATCATCTCGGGTAGCTTGCAGCACTTTTTCGATTTCTTCTAGTGCTTTTATGGATCGCCAGTGTGAAAGGCCAATGAAAATCACCACATTTACACTTGCATCCCTTGAGAACCGCCTATGTAAATAAATTTTTATAGTGGCCATTGACTTAAGGACGCCGCCACCGCCTCTAGTCTAGAAATAGTATTCAGAATTTGTAAATTGATTCACAAGTCACAAGATTTTCACACATGTGCAGATGTGGGGGTTTACTGAGGACCTCTAGACCCACGTACGCATTGCTCACCTCAAAGTGACTGGTGACCAAGTGACTGAAACATTCGTTTTGAATTCACCTTTCTGAATACTCTAAAGGAATTCAAATAAAAAAGTTCAAACTAGAAGGTTTTAGATCTCTTCGAGTACTACAACTTCGGTTTAGGTCGTTTCTCCGAGCCTATTTCAAAATTTCAAATAAATATAAATTTCAAAATCATTAATCTTAAAACAAAATTGTTGTGCCCTAAATGATTTCGATTGAAAAATTAGTCAACTACAAAGTTCTAGATCTCTTTGAGATCTCACTGTAGTTTACAAAATTTCTCGATCCAAGGTTATTTAAAAAACTAAAAATGATTTTAAATTATTTGTAATAGCGGCAGCGTAAGAAAACTACCCGTGTAAATACATCTCTACCGGCAGTTTTCTTAAGGTAATGGATAGTACAAATTCTCTATTTACACGAGCAGTTGTCTTAAGCCTACTGCTAGGGTGATACACCAGCGGTAGAAATTTACTAGTGAAAATACATCTCCACTAGCAGTTTATAGCCATAGTCTCACAATTCTATTTCTGGAGGAACCTGTTTTTTAGGAACTTGTCACACCCGATTTTAAGGATGACTGGGATGCATAATCTTATGTGCGCCTAGAGATCAGCCACATACATAAGCTGACAAATTATAGATAGTATCATCACAAGTGTTTATTACATCACGAATAATAAACAAAGTCTTCACATAAATACAGCGGAAGTATAAAGATAACTCTCTTGCGGAAGCTCCATATCACAGAGACGTCAACTGGTTGACCACAAGTCTAGTAATCCTCAGAAAAGTCATCATTACCATAGCCATCTATTACCCATCCGAGATTTTTATCAAAATAATAAAAATAAACAAGCGTAAATACATCTCGTACTCAACAAGTGTAACATGGGGGTCATGAAGCTCAAAGGCTTGGCACAGGTTTAATAGCATTTAGCTTTTAGTTGTCATAATTTTAGCATAAAAGTAGCAACAGGTTGTCATAATCCCAATTAAAACACATGATCAATGTAAACATGAATAATGAACAGCATAAACAGATAATTAATTGTGATAATCTATTCCATAAGGGTCCAAGGCCGCTCGTCACCGTGAACACAGCTGATATACCAGTTTTACACTCTGTAGAAGTTGTACACTTTCATTGTGAGTCGTGATACCCATATGTCCGGGTTTATGACTCCCAAAACATTTTCAAGGTGAGCAAGCATGGTTCACTATGAAGCATTTCAAAATTTCGTCTAACAAGTTAGGTCCATTAGATTCACTCGGCAAACAGATATAGGAACCCCTGTCGAATGGCACAATTCCATCACGGCTATACACATAAGAGTAGAGGTTGTCCTATACCTGATTCGTGAAGCCATTCTTACGCCATAAAGGTAACCTCTAACAAGCTAGAAAAGGTCCGCATACTGAGCTAAAGCCAGAGCCATGTAGCCCTCACAGTTGTACTGTAAGTCCTGGATTTTTGCTTACAGATAAGTCCTTAGGGAGAGAAATCAGAAGCATTTAGAAAGTAGCTAAACACTCTAGCCCCCTGTTTCCAAGTTGCTCAAAAGTCATGTTTTAATGTTTATTGCATATACCATTAGTCAAGTTACAAGATCATGGTTTAGTTGAGCACTAGCACAGCAACCCAATGCATATCCCATAGGAGACAAGGTATAAGTTCAATTCTAGGGAATCCCTATCAAGGTGACACATGCAATATGAATTAAATGTATTAAAGTTGATAGGAAATAAGGATGATCCTATGCTATACTTGCCTTGAACAAAGTGTTCCTGCTGATCCTGCTCATCAAAGTAGAACTCTTGATCACCCACGAATCGTTCACCGTCTATACTCGATCAACACAGAACATACCAGCATCCAGTAGCAATCATGCACAGCAAACGAAGGCTATAGATTAGAACAGTACACCAATCAGCACAAAGTCAAGATGAAAAGTTTGTAAAACGAATCTACATCTCGCTACGAACACAGATGCGAAGATCACAAAAATCGGAGCTAAAACAAAGAAATTACAAATTAATCAAGATTTTATTTAATAAAATAATAGATTAAATCTAACCTCTAATTTCAAAAGTTGAAAACATATTTAACAGTAGTATAAACACGTAGATTACACGTTTACGAATCTAACGCAACTTGAACGGATCGAATCGGAGTTAAAACGAAGTTTTTATGAGCAAAACGAACTTAGTGTCAAATCTGTAAATAGATGGATTTAATTCGAATTGAAATAAATCAAAATTGGGATTTTGAATCTGGAGTGGACTGCGGGTTTAAAATCAACAAACTAGAGGGGCTCTTATGCAAAATTTAAAGCCGAAGGGGTATTGGCCGATCTAGACCATTAGATCTGAGTTGGACGGTGGGGATTAGATCCAGCAGGAGAGAGAGAAACTGGTCGGCCGGAACACAGCCGAGCACAACAGTCCAGAATTGTCGGCAATGAGAACCTCACCGGTGCACATGAATCAAGGCCTATGGACCACGATAGAGTGAACTGAGAGCTCGGGAAGCAAGAGGAGGCGATGGCGAACTCACCCAAGGGTTTTTTTTCCAGCGGACGAAGACAGGACTGCGGCGACACTTAGGGTTCGCGGTGCGGTGACTCGGGATGAGGCGACGACTTGCTCCGAGGCTCGATGGGGAGGCGGCGGTCACAGGGGAGTCGGTATTTAAGGCCGGGGAGACGTGCAGAGCAAGCCAAATTAGGCGGAGTTGGGGCAGCGGCGGAGTCCTAGCAGAACAGAGTTTGGGTCAGTGACGATTCGAGGAAGAAGACGACTGACAAGTGGGCCCGAGGCGTCAGCGGCTCAAGTCGCGGGGCCAGGCTGACAGTGAGACAGAGCAAGGGAGAGGGGTGCGGCGCCCGTACCGCTTGCCAGGCCGACCTGCTTGCTGGGTCGCGGGAGGGGAGCTGGGCCTGCGTAATTGGACTTAGTGGAGCTGTGCTCCAGAGACCTGGGCTGGCGTAGGAAATTGGCCAGTGAGCCAGAATCCGAGAGAGGGAGAAGAGAGAAAATAAAATTCCTTTTCTAATTTTCTCATCACAATTTCAAATCCAATTTAAATCCAAATTTAAATGCTTTTGCAAATTTTGATCAAACCAAAGCATCACAAATAAAATATGCAGTAGCGTGTATGCACATACATGTATATAAACCTTATATTTGATTTTATTTTTAACAAATTTATCATTTTTCTAAACTTTAGTGCTCACAAAATGCATAAATAAATCAAATTTACCTATTTTAAATTGATGCAAATTTTAGGGTGTTACAGAACTGCAGTAGAAAAAAATCCCTAGAGTTGACAAAAACCACTTATGAATTTGTTAAAGAGATATAAAGTGACAAGTAGACAGAGGTAGAGATAGAGATAGAGAAAGGTAGATAGATGGATAGATATAGATAGATAGGGATACATAGGAAGAGAAATAGATAGAATAGCATGAGTGATATGGGGATAGAGATATAAAAAACGAAATAGATAGAGATAGAGAGATGGAAAGAAAGAGAAAAAATACGGACACAGTGGTAGAAAGGATACACAGTTTGGTAGGTAACTCAAAAAATAGTGGTTCTAGTTGTGGTGTAGCTCTCGGTTTTAAGAACAAAACCAGATATACACCATATGTGAGCCCAGAAAGTCAAATCTTACATATAGCTACAAATAAGGGTAATATCGAAAGACAATACTCAATATATAACGTACTTAGTATAAAGGATATAACCTTAAATTGCAAATAGCGGAAAGATAACTCCGATCTTTGGGTGAGCTTTAATTTAGACCTTGGAGGCGGGTCGGATCAATAACTATTTTAGTGGCAAATTTTAATAGAGCCGTCTCTACTTAAAATACATCTATTGCTAAAAACCATTTGTGTACCAGTGGTTATTATTAATTCGTTGTCCAGCCGTCCAAACTGATTTTGTCTAGAGCAAGGTATCAGGGTGCACAAGCTCAGCTCATTCTTTTACCTCTGGTGAACCTCTCATGTCTCATCCCGTTGTGCACCATAAAAGGTGTGGTGGTGAGACGGGCGCCGAACAGCAACACGCGCTTCGTAGTCACAATGCTTACATGTACAGATGCAGACGAGGAAGACCATGCAGAAAAGATCATGGCCCTCCAAAAAAGCTCTGTGAACTTCTGATCTCCTCCAAGTCATCATAATAATCAGGTAAATATTGTGTTTCCTACCAGATCATGGTGTAGAGTGATGTCTATCATGGACTTCATCTACGGATGACTGATACTGCAATTGAAAATTCTCAGAAATTGATGCAAATTATAAAGGGTACTAGTCTCAGTGAAAATCCAGGTTTTTTTTAGTGGGCACGTTTAGTGAAACAATCCGTGTTACTCAGCCGAAGCATACAACAGACTTGTTACCCCTGTCGCTGAAGATCAAAGCAGTGCTCTTTCGGTTAGCAAAGATTAAGCACCCCCAGCGAAAGAACATGCACATCCATCTTTGTTTATGCAGCAATGTAGCACCTGGTTTTAAGAACAAAACCAAATACACACCATATGTGAGTCCAGAAAGTCAAATCTCACATATAGCTACAAATAAGGGTAATATCGAAAGATAATGCCCAATATATAACGTACTTAGTATACAGGATATAACCTTAGACAGTAGATAGCGGAAAGACAACTTCGATCGTCAGGTGAAGACTCCAATTCCACAGGGACAACTAACTGGTTTGCCTAACTTCTTCAAACTCTAGCAATCTGGTACCCATCTAGGATTTTTATCCAAAGATTTAAAAAGTAAAGCAAGCGTAAGTACATGTCGTACTTAACAAATATAACATGGGGTTCATGAGGCTCAAAAGGCTGACACTGGTTTAACTGTGATAAGCTTTTAATGATCACAATTTTAGTATAGGAGTAGCAACAAGTTTATCACAAGCCCATATAAACACATGATCAGGTAAATATGAATAATGAATAGTATAAACAGTAATCATTAATGAGCATCTTCACCATCCATATCATTAGTGTTCATCATCTATTCCATAAGGGTTCCAAGGCCGCTCGTGACCGTGAGCACGACTGATATACCAGTTTTACACTCTGTAGAGGTTGTACACTTTCACTGTGAGTCGTGATTTACCCTTTCGCCCGAGGTGATCAGCCTCTTGACCCACTACCTAGGAAGGTCGGCAAGGTTCACTATGAAGCCTTTCAAAGGTTCGTCTAACAAGTTAGGACCGCTAAGGTTTCCCCATCAATAAGCATGAACCCCCCTCCAAGGAGTGACTAACAAATACCAAGAAACTAAAGTGCACCATCTTGGCAGGCCGAGATCATACCTGTCGGAGCCCCTCTTGTACCATAAAGGTAACCACTAACAAGCTAGAAAAGGTTCTCATACTGAGCTAAAGCCAAAGCCATGTAGCCCTCACAGCTGTACTGTAAGTCCCGGATGATCACTTATAGATAAGTCCTTAGGGAGAGGAATCTAGAGCATCTAGAAAGTAGCTAAACACTCCAGCCCCCTGTTTCCATGTTGCTAAAAAGCATCTTTTAGTGTTTATTGCATATTACATTAGTCAAGTTACAAGATCATGTTTGTAGTTGAGCACTAGCAAAGCTACCCAATGCAATAACCCAAAGGTATCAAGGCACAAGTACAAAGTACTAGGAAATCCTTAGTGATAGTCAAGGTAGACACATGTAGTATGAATTAAATGATTAAAGGTGTATAGGACAACAAGAAAGATCCCATGCTATACTTGCTTTAAAATTAGATCCTTCTTCGAGTCCAAATCTTCAAAGATCTGCTTCTTGATTCACCACGTAAAACTCACCGACTGGACAAGATCATAAAGCACCACACAAGCATCCATGCAATCATACACGAAGCAAACAATAGATCTAAATTAGAATAGTACACCAATCATAGAAAAATAAGTAAAAGAGTTCGAAACACGATTCTACGCATCGCTACGAACACACAGTCGCGAGAGGCACGCTAATCAGGGCTACAGTTTGAAAGAAACGGCTTTCGAAAGATCGACACATAAGAGAAAATATAAACCTATAAGCTTCATGTGCTTTAACTATATAAAAGCATATATAAATTGAATTAAGTCAAATTTAGATTTGAATTATAAAACTAAAGTAAAACAAATCATATTTTATTTATAAAATCCAGTTGCATAATTATTATCCAAATTAGAGTTTAAACCATAAAATTCCAGAAATGTTGACATTGATAAACATTGTTACTAATGCGTAGATCTCGTTGTAATGAATCTAGCACAACTTGAATGGGTCAATTCGGAGCTAAAACGTAGAAGATATGAATTAAACAATATTTCCTTTAATAAAATAATAGATTAAATCTAACCTCGAATTTTAAAAGTTGAAAACATAACTAACAGTAGTATGAACATGTAGATTATGAAATTACGAACCTAATGCAAGTTGAATGAGTCAAATCGGAGTTAAAACGACAAAGTTATAGCCTAAATAAATCTAGTGGCAAAACTATAAATAACTGAAAACGTATTTTTGAACTCAACCGAACAAAATACGCTTTTAAAAGAAGAAGGCATAATCTGTTGAATACGCAATGGACCGCGGGTTTGATAATAGAAAACGCAGGGGCTCTTTTGCAATGTTCACCGGCCGAACCGGTACGGGCAAATCAGGGCCATCGCATCGGGAGTTGGTGACTAAGATTAAAAGACGGGGAGAGAGAAGAGATGCCGGTGCCGAAACAGTAGCTATGCGCGGCAGAAGACATGGTTGGCGGCGAGTGACCTCACCGGCGCACTTAAAACTGACCCTAGAGGCCACGGGAGAGCAAACCGAGGGTATAGGGGGCAAGCGGGGACCAAGGCGAACTCACCAAGGCCAAGCATTGCGGCGTGGAGCGGATGGCGACGATGCTTTGCTCGGCGGGGGACGGCGACTCGGTGGCTAGGGTTCCGTAGGGGTGGTGTGGCTTGGGGCGAGGAGACTATAGCTCTGGAGCGGGATAGGCAGGCGGCGCGCGGTGCGGCTCGGCTTATATGGAGCGGCCTGGCGTGGGGAGCATGGCAACCGAGTGAGGCGGGGTGGACGCAAACTCTGCGACGGTAGAGTCCATGTCGGGGACGACGGTGAGGTAGAAGAAGCGGCTGACAGGCAGGCCCGGTCAGTCGGTGATAGAGGAAGAGGAGGCGCGCTGGCGGCGTCCGCTGTTGGGACAGACGCGGGGAGGAGGAGTTGGGCCTGCGCGCAGCCTGCTGAGGGGAGGAAGAACAGGCCGGCGCTGCTGCGGCTGGGCCAAAACCAAGAGAGAGGGAGAAACGGGCTGGGGTCTGGTGGGAAAAAAGGAGAGCAGCTGCGGTGATGGGCCTTCGGGCCAAAACCAGGGAGGAAGGGGAATAGAGAAAGAATCCCTTTTCTTTTTCTTTTTAAATTTTCCAAAGCAATTTTCAAATCCAAAGTCAAATCAATTCAAATATAGTTTCAAATATACTTTTCAACTCAAATAAAAATGAGAAATTTTGGTAAGTTTTCCAAAATAATTTATTTACAACTTTTTAAATGCTTTTATTTTCTAATTTTCTTTTCTTTTACTTCAAAGCCAATTTCAAAAGCATTTTAAGTTCATTTTGAATTTTAATTTCAACCACCCATTACAATAGATGAAATGCACCGGCATGTATGCATATCCATGTTGCTACTCCATATGACGAATTTTAATTTAATGAAAAATCATTATTTCCTATATTTCATGAGCACAAAATACAAAATTAAATCAATTTATATCTTTTTCGAAAACGCAAATTTTAGGGTGGCTCACAGCAAACTGAACCTATCAGTATTAGCAGTCTTTTCTTGTTGGTTTTGCCGGGAGCTTAAATTTGGTCCTCGCCTAAATCTTTTGTGCAATAAATTCAAATAAGATTTAGGCCTTGGCACTGAACATGTACAAGCACAGCCTGAATTGTGCTTGAAGCCTTGAAGGCTTGACCAAACAGTTCTTTATTTAATATATATATGACAGATACATATCAGCACAAAGTTCACGCTTTGATCGATTTTGTTAACTAGCATATGTTTCTTCATCCACGTACATTAAACTCCAAAGATGGAAAAGAAAGATAAACAAAAGCTAGAGCATAAGGCTTCCCAATCTCCTTGTACGCTCGCTACCGTTCGGGTATACCAGTGTTTAGCCGTTCCCGTCGAAGAGAACACAAATAGCTTCCACTTTACAGTTTCATATGACATGCCTGCGATATGCAAGCATGCACAAGTTTGCTCAAACTCTCATAGGTGGGTATATGGGTTTTCATTGCATTCTCCTGAGAACAATTGTTCCTGAACCATATTTATTAAACATGGACACAACTCATAGCCAAGTTTACTCGCTTCCACTGTCCCCCCAGCCCGAGACACACCGGTCAAATCTTGATCTTTGCTTATTGTTCATCCGTGTTCATCTGTGTTCTTGCTTGGGGGAGCAAGTTCTTGCTCTCGGCCGCTGGCTTCATCTTCGATCTTCGAAAGGTTAGCAACTTCTTCTTTTAATCTTTCATTGCTAATAATGTAGATCGTTTCATGCTTTAGTAATAAGCATAGAAATATTCAAATATGTGGTTTTTTAGATTAGGAATAATAATAGTGGATTTTATTATTTATTTATACATCATTTCTACATAACCTTAAACATTTATTGTTTTCTACATCTTTGTTAGCAACATTATTTCTTGATGAGAGTTAATAATTGTTAAACAAAATTATGTGCAAAATGTTTAAGTTTACTTGGCATGTGTATATATATATCTTGATAATTTATTGTTTATATGTTTCTCTAATATATATTGTTGCATGGTATATTTATATTGGGGTTCTATATTTATTGGGATGTTTTTTTAGTTTTTTAGTTACGATGAATGGCGGCGGACTTCCCCAGCCACAAGAATCAGGTTTCCACCCTGGCGATCTTCCATTCGCGCCATCGCTAGATAGGGCCATTCCGCGTTACCCAGACCCATCAATAGTATAGAATATTTTAAGTTTTGCGTGCTAATATAATTTTTGCATATATACATGCATTCATTATATGATTGTTGCATATGTCACAGACTATAAAACTGGTCAAGTGGCTGGAAGCAGCACTATGGCTGCTTGGGGTGTGGGACATCTTCGAGATGATGACAAGTGAGGTCTAGAATGATGAAGGAGGCGAATTATGGATGTCCAGTCTCGCCTTCGACATCCCCATTAGGTACAAAAATGAGGTGCGCCAGGACATCATGCAGACTAGACGACGGTGGCCGAGCAAGATAGGCGCCCAAATCGATGTCGTGCTACTTTCTTTGTAGGCAATTGAGCGAATTGGCTACCATGTTCCTGATTTCTCGTCCTCGAAGACAGAAGCTTTACGTCAGCACAATCTGGATGTGCCGCGAGTAAACGAGAGGCATGTGACATTCAACTATATGGATGTGGTACGTCGTGTATGATATGAGAGTAATGTTTATTTATTCTTATTGTTATATGAGTGTTTCCTGATATTTTTTGTTTGTTCGCTTGTAGGTTTTGCTCTATGATTTCACCTATGCTACATGTGACTTGCAGCTCATTCTCACGCAAGCTCTTAAGCGACTGTGGTACGCCTGAGACTTCGTGGAAGCGATAGGCCAGAGGACGACAACTGTCATCCAGTATTGCGTGAGATTTAGGCAGAACCAGGCCATCGATAGTCCGTCAGTAGCCTACATCTATAGGATGCCATGTCCTCGGCGTTGTGAGACAATGGAGAGTGTTGTAGTGTGGGCCTTGTATTACATAGACAATAACCGTGGTTACACAATCCGAGACATACATTACTGGCAGTGGAGAGAGGCTAGGGTTGCAGCCAGTTTGTAGGATCCATGTGTTAGTTAGGTTTATTCATACTGTTATGTTTAATCAGGTTTATTCAAATGGTTATGTACTTTAATTAGGTTTATTTGTAAGGATATTTTAATTATGTTTGTATGCAAGTTAATTATGTTTTATTAGGTTTATTTGTATGGACATTATAATTACGTTTGTATGGATTGCAAGGTTCTCTAAGATCTTTATTATTGTTTTTGGTCAATTCTTCGTCCAACAAAGTGGTAGTCTACATTGTTCACAAATTTACATCTCTCAGTACCACTTTGTTAGACGAAGAAATGACGAAAATAAAAGTTATAGATCTCGAAAAATTATACAACTTTGTAGTTGACAACTTTTTGATTTGAAATCATTTTGTCAAGCAAAACTATGTTTGAATTTCTAAAATTTAAAATTTGAATTTTTAAATTGTAATTATAATTTACAGCATATGTTATTAAACATTTAAAGCATGACATAAAAGCATTATAAATTGTATATGAAAGAAAATTTGTATTGCAATTTTTTGAGCTATATTTTTTACTACGCAATTTCTAATTTTTAGCCTATTTATGTTAAAGGATATGTTATAAACGGTTACATGGGTGGGAAACGAAACTGTCGGGTAGGCAGCAGTATCGCCGCACGTCAAAATTTGGCTTTAGTCCCGGGTTGGGCCACCAATTGGGACTAAAAGGCGGCCTAGGCCCGATTGATGGCCCAACCCTGGGCCACCAACCGGGACTAAAGGTTAATTCTTTTTATATAATTTTAGTCAAAGTTTAACATGTTTGACTTCGGAAAGCGAGAATTGTGTTCTTCTGTGGATGGATGGAGTATATGAGAATTTAAAGCTAAGCTTCCTCGGAGTGTTTTAACATTCAATCCGATACTGGTGAAAGATATACTCATGATATGTCGTTATTTAAGAATAATAGTCCTACATATAGTACTTTTAAATGCCTATTTATGTTGAAGATATCCATTTCTATTCGTGAAATCTTCATGTGACCAAGTTCTATGTTTTCGACAGGTAAGGTCCGGCGGGAGGGAGAGGGTCAGCTGGATCTGGATCAGCTACGAGGAGGAAGACGGGTTTCCCACCATACATAGCCGTCGCCGCCGCCGCCGCCACGTGAGTTGAGAGGGGGGTTTTTTGAGTGGGCGTGAGTTGAGAGGTAAGAAAACTAGACCTAGAGGTTGGGGAGGGACGTGCTAAATGAGCAAGCCATGCGCTTTTCTGGTGGCTTCCATTTTGGACACATGTTAGGTGGGGCTGAACTACCAGCCATACTACGTGAGGAAAAAATCCACATTACCTCCCTCAACGTCCATGAAAGTCCGTTTTTTCTCCCTGAACTCCGAAACCGGGCAAACTACCTCCCTCAACTTTTAAAACCGTTCATCTTACCTCCCTGGCCCTGTTATAAGCAGTTTTGAAGCGGTCTTGTCTTTTTATTTTTTATTTATTTCGGTTGAATCTTTGAAAAATCATAGTAAATCACAGAAAAATCATAAAATGGAAAATCTAATTTTGTTGGACTCCACATGAGTAAATCTACACAGTGAATATATAATATGGTATACTTTAGCACAAAGTATTTGTTGTGGCTTTAGATCTATGCTTTTATGTAATTAATTGGAATAATTCAACTACAAAGTTCTAGATCTCTTTGAGATATACAACTTGATATAAAGTTTGCATTCATCCAACTTTGTTTGAAAGAGTTATGAATTTTACTATATTGCACCTATCTGTAGAGACAGTGTAGATCCAACCGCGTCTAAAGATAGGATTATTTTTAGAGGCAAATGTAAATCCTAGCCTCCTCTTAAAATCTTTTTCTAGAGGCGGACCACTTAGGAACCATTTTTAGAGATGGATTCTGATTGGACCGCCGTTGCTAAAAAAAGGCCTCCGCAGCTAAAAATCATCTGTATATAGTGTGCGTATGCAGCCAAAACTTGTGAAGAAGTACTATTAAAAAAAGATGCATACACAAGAAGAATTATAAATTTCAAGATTGATCATACACTTATTATTTAGTAAGATAGATTACATATAACAATGATAACACATTGAGATATTTCATTGACAAGCATCCATTTCTTCTTTCATACTCATTCTGGGCATACACTCCATTAGGCATTAGCTGTGACAGCCATCGACGTCCCTCTACACACCATGATCTGTCAGGAAGCATATATATTGTCAATCTTCATAGCTAGTTCTCAGCAATTGTATATTGTACCCAGTAAAGCAAATAGATCCACGTGATTTATACCTGATTCTGATTTGCAGGAGAAAGCTAATGGCACTTCTTTTCAAGGCCAGCAACCTTTTTCCTAGAGTATGACTTCTTCTCTTTATGTCCCATTTGCTTGATGATGCACCGCATGTCCCTGACCTTTCTTACCTCCACACAACAGGCACTTCCTCGTGGCACATTAAGAATGGGAGAAACACGCCTGATGTGAAATTTACATTGTCTGATTATTTCCTCCTTCTGTCCCATGGTACATGCTCCGGTCACTAGGTTGAGGGAAGTTAACGATGCACACACAAGCAAGATGACAATAGTGGAAATTTTCTTGGAAAACATTTTGTTGCTACTCTGGCAGGTGGTGATCAAGTAGCGAACATTGATGGAACGCAATACACCTTATCTATCTCGAACTCCAACTCAAAAGTGCCCTTATATAGCATGGAAACCCGTGTACATGTACATTTGTACTTAATGTTAGTCATGTTGTGATTCTTTTTAAATTGACAGATAGATAGATAGATAGAGATAGACAGAGAGAAAGAGGCAGGAATAAGATAGAGATAGAGATAGGAATAAAGATAGAGATAGGGAAAGAGATAGAGATAGAGATGATCTAAAGAGGAAGAGAAATAAAGATAGAGAAACTGATAGAAATATATTACAGATAGAGATAGAGAGATAGATAAATAATATATAGGTAGGTAGGTAGATAAAGACAAAGATAGTGTAATAGATAGAATGGCATGAGGGATAGAAATGATAGATATAGAGATAGAGATAGAGATAGATGAGATAGATAGAGTGGTAGAAGGAAAGGCATATTGTTAACTTACTAAAAAAATATTATATGAAGTTGTAGTTAATAAATAGACAATGTTTAGTAAAAACAAAACGTATATGGAAACAATTTTTACTCACGGTCAAAAATAGTTCATAGGATGGTAAGATATGGTGGAAACAATTTTTACTCACAGTTAAAAATGATTTCCAGGGGTGGTTTCTAAAACCAACACTATGCCACATCGATTGTAAAAATGTGGCCTTTGTAGTGTCAGGCTTTCAACCACCCCTACAAAGGCATTTCTAAGGGCGGTTTTTTAGTGAAATCCACCCTTCAAAATTATGTTTCCAAGGGTGGTTGCGTTAAGAAAATTGGCACTGTAAATCAATATTTAGGGTCGGTTGTGCAAAGAAAACTGCCTTCAGAAATTGATCTATAGAGTCGGTTCTCTTAAGTCAATCCTACTCTTGGGAAGTTGTCTTTAAAGAAACCATCCCTAAAAAAAGATTTTCAGATGCAATTGTCTTAAGCAACTGCCCCTAGAAATCTATTTCAGGAGTTGTTGGCATAAAAGCTACTACTAGAAATCGGTTTTCAGGCACTGTTGGCTTAACAGAACCACCACTAGAAATCGGTTTTCAGGGGTTGTTGGCCTAACAGAACCGCTACTCCAATTAGGTTTAAAGGGGTTGTTAGCTTAACAGAACCACTACAAGAAGAAATCGATTTCCAAGGCCGGATTATTTTAAATTAGAGGGCCCCTTAAATACTTTTGAACTTTTTATATTTCCTGCCATATTGAAATCTCTTTTGCAAGCCAAATTTCATGTATCGTGGCCCAAAATTTCACCATCTCAAAATCACTTTATACATTAATCTACTAGTCAATCAAGTAAACACAGTTTACAAAGTATTAACAATGTTTCATGGTGATAACAATAAGAAGAAGGGCATATTGCCCGCAGCGCGAAGTCTATTGTACTGAGGGTCAAGTGCATAATCAAACTTGAAGTGTCATAGAAATAGGCTTCCATGTTGATCACCTCGCCCATCAGGAAATTGCATAAATCATCCTGTATTTCTTGGATATCCTTTTGAGTGAGTCGAGGAGATTGCATGACTTTACGTTTTTTACGCAAAACCGTGGGGGAGCTCCCCACGATGTTTAAAAATTTTTTTATAAAAGAAGACAAAGAAATTAAAAAGGGACAAAGCCCAGGGTAGAGGGAGAGGCTACTTACAAAGGAGAAGGGGAGGCGAAGGAAGCTAACAGCTGTACAACTATAAACAAAGAAGAGCTCAGAACTAGATTACAAAGCATCAAGCCGAAGGCGAACAAACCAAAGGCATGACTTTACGTTGCTGGACGAAAAATGGAAAAACATATTAGATCCAAAGTGATAATTATCATATTTGAGATAATTTATCGACTTAGACACCACAACTTGGACGAATGGAAAGTCATTTATCCAGCGACAGCTTGTTGAGGATTAGCCTTTGGCCTCATCCTTTTGCTATCAGCAGTCCTTTCTTGTTGGTTTTGTGGGAAGCTTAAATTTGGTCCTAGCCTAAATCTTTCGTGCAATAAATTCAAACAAGATTTAGGCCTTCCCACTGAACATGTGCAAGCGTAGCCTGCCAGCCTGAATTGTGTTTGAAGCCTTGAAGGCTTGACCAAACAGTTCTTTATTTAATATATATATGACAGATACATATCACAAAGTTCATGCTTTTATTATACAAAAATAAATAAATTCACGCTTTGATCGATTTTGTTAACTAGTATATGTTTCTTCATCCACATCAAACTCCTTGTATCTTGGCCATACATACGCTTCATTAGATCTGGCGACGTACGGCCTCTTCACACCAAGATCTGGAATGAAATAGGATTATTAGTCTTTTTTATTTAGCTTATATATATCAACATTAATTCATGTATGTACGTAGAAGGACCTGTTAGATTTCCAGGATCATTAAGCTCTACAGCTAGGACACAATAGCATAGATTAACTAGTGCTGCTCATACCTTCGTTGGAGTTGTTAGCCATTTCAGCTCACTGACGACCCGTGCCTGCTTACAGCAGGCAAGAACTCAGTGCATGAGGGGTGTTGGGAAACCCTTCCCAGTGTTTCAGCAGCTGCCTGATCAGTGGCCTTCACTAGTTGCTTTCACTAGTTTTCACTAGCACGTCATTAGCGTAAGATGGCTCTGGGGTGCCTCTCCATATATTTGCTGCTGCACACTGGGGGGGGGGGGGGGCTTTCCTTGTCAACAATGGTGGCTGGTCATATGTCAGTAAGCGCCCCTGATTAAGGCCCATTACTGTCCTCTGAACTGCACAGTGAGTCTTCCTGACTCTGCAAGTCAGGTAAGCGCGCGTTTAGTTTCAGAAAGTTGGAATTTGGGGCTACTGTAGCACTTTCGTTTTTATTTGGTAATTAGTGTTCAAACATGGACTAATTAGGCTCAAAACGTTCGTCTCGTAATTTCCCACCAAACTGTGCAATTAGTTTTTTTTTGTCTACATTTAATGCTCCATGCACGGGCCGCAAACATTTGATGTGATGGCTACTATAGCACTTTTTGAGATTTTGGGTTGGAACTAATCATGGGCTAAGTGTGAAAACTGATTGCACAGTAAATTCTGACAGCACACCTTCAGTCAGCGACGGAGCCAGCGGTGGGGCTGGGGGGGCAGCGATCCTGGGCACGTGGAGCCCCCCTAAACCCTCCCTTAAAATTTTATGCATATATGTATTAGGTAGGAGGAGTTAAGGTTAAGAGAAGATAAAAAAGCTTCTATTCTTTTGTTCAACCCCTCTTAAATTTTTTTTCTGGCTTCGTCACTGCCTTCAGTTAGGTGCTTTCACACTTACATACTTATGATCAACCTAACATTCTCCCTCTTGATCATAGGTCTTATTATCATAAAATTCATTTCTCAACAAAATGATACACCAAGACATAGGATTACAATAGTCAGTTAAGTACCATTGAACCCTGATGACTATAGTACATCATTACATTTCAAAATGAACTTGTTTGTACATTATAGGAGAATGTTACACATATGCCCCTCTTCATTCCAGAATCAGAGGCTCTCTACCAGACCCATGCCAGCAACATGTCCTTTGAATATACTAGGTGGTAAGCCTTTAGTAAGCGGATCCGCTAACATCAAGTTTGTACTTATGTATTTGACATCAATTGTCTGATCCTAGACTGTATCTTTCACAACATAGTACTTAATGTCAATGTGTTCGGCAGCACCACTTGACTTGTTACTTGAATAGATTAATGTTGGTTGGTTATCGCTGTATAACGTGAGTGGTTTAGATATGCTATCGACCACTCTCAACCCCGGGATAAAATTCTTTAGCCATACAGCCTATCCGGTAGCCTCATAACATGCCACAAATTATGCCTGCATTGTCGATGATGCAGTAATAGTTTGCTTAGAGCTTTTCCATGAAATAGCTCCTCCTGCTAGGGTGAAGATATAACCTGATGTAGATTTCTTAGTATCTACACACCCCGCAAAATCAGCATCTGAATAACCTATAATTTCAAGGTTATCTAACCTTCTGTATGTGAGCATGTAACTCTTAGTGCCTTGCAAATAACGCAAGACTTTCTTAACGGCTTTCCAATGATCTGGACCTGGATTTGACTGATATCTGCCAAGCATCCTGGTAACAAACGCTAGGTGAGGGCGAGTACATACTTGAGCGTACATGACACTTCCAAAAGCTGAAGCATACGGTACCGCTCTCATGTGCGAAGCTTCATACTCATTATTTGGACACTGAAATTCTCCAAAATTATCACCCTTCACTATAGGAGCAGGTGAGGCTGAGCATTTGTGCTTATTGTACTTCTTGAGTACCTTTTCAATGTATGTCTTATGAGACAAACCCAATGCACATTTTGCTCTATCTCGGTGTATTTGAATGCCTAACACGTAGGCAGCTTCTCCGAGATCTTTCATGTCAAATTTTGAGGAGAGAAATCTCTTGGTTTCTAGCAGTAAATTCATATCACTGCTGGCTAACAAAAAGTCATCGACATAGAGGTCCAAAAAGATGAATTTACTCCCCACGAACTTGACATATATGCAATTGTCTACCTCATTTTCCTTGAAAACCAGACTTTCTGATTACTTCATCAAACTTGAGGTACCATTGCCTTGATGCTTGTTTCAATCCATAAATGGACTTCTTAAGCCGACACCCCAGATGTTCTTTTCCTTCCATAGCAAAACCTTCTGGTTGCGCCATGTAAACATTTTCATGCAAGTCTCCATTTAGGAATGATGTTTTAACATCCATTTGATGTCACTCCAAATCATAGTGGGCCACAAGCGCCATGATTATTCTGAATGAGTCTTTACTAGTGACAGGCGAAAAAGTTTCATTATAATCAATGCCTTCTCTCTGTGTGAAATCTTTCGCCACGAGCCTAGCTTTGAACCTTTCGATATTCCCTTTGGAGTCACGCTTGGTTTTGTAGACCCATTTACAGCCTATTGTTTTGGCTCCATTGGGAATTTTGACTAAGTCCCATACATTGTTGGTCCTCATGGATTTTTCATTTCATCTTTCATGGCATCAAGCCATTTAGATGAATTCTCAGATTTCATGGCTTCCTTGAAAGAGGTGGGATCATCATTCAACATCAACTCATCCATGTCCTCACTCAAGTAAGTGACATAGTCACTAGAGATAGCGGACTTTCTCTCTCGTTGTGACCTTCTAAGAGGTACATCATTTGCTTCATCTGCCATGTCCGGGAGCTGTTGAATATCTTCATTAGGTACTTCATTAGTTGTGATCAGGTGTTGTATCAGCAGTATTTTCAACTGGAGGTACAACTTCAGCATGCACCGGGAGAAAAGGTTCCTGAATCATTGGCATCGGAACATAAACCCATTTTTCTTCAGGAACAATTTCTCTTGGTGTTTCGCTTCCCCTCATCAGCTCATCTTCCAAGAACACAACGTGCCTTGTTTCAACAAATTTTCTAAACTTATTTGGACAATAGAATCGATATCATTTTGATCTATCAGGATACCCAATGAAGTGGCAGCTGATAGTCTTAGGATCTAACTTTCCAGCACTTGGATTGAAGACTTTGGCTTCAGCAGGGCACCCCCACACATGCATATAATTCAAAGTCGGTTTTCTCCCGGTCCATAATTCATATGGTGTTTTAGGCACTGCTTTACTAGGAACCCGATTAAGAATATGTGCAACAGTTTTCAATGCCTCCATCCATAGCTTGACTGGCAAAGTGGAGTGGCTTGACATGGATCGAACCATGTCCATAAGTGTGCGATTACGCCTTTCGGCCACTCCATTTTGTTGGGGTTCACCCGGTGTAGAATATTGAACCACTATGCTATTTTCCTGCAAGAACCTAGCAAAAGGTCCAGGAATTTGTCCATAGGGAGTATGTCTTCCATAATATTCTCCACCACGATCTGATCTCTGCCCGAACTGCAACTTAGGTTTCTGTAGGGGGGGGGTTCGTGGTCGTCCTTGTAACTCTTTTCCGGTGATTTAGCTTCTATGGTCTAGTGGGTGTGTGTGGGTGTTTGTGGGTTTTAGTCTCTGTAAGACTATTTCTTTTCTTCTACTAATATAATGATACGCAGCTCTCCTGCGTGTTCGAAAAAAAAATCTCACGGTCTTTATCTTGCAATTGTGCTGATTTTCAACTTCAGCCTTGAAGACCTTGAATTTGTCTAATGTCTCAGATTGATCCTTTAAAGGATAGATGTAGCCATAATGGGAGTAAGCACCAGTAAATGTTATGAATGAATCAAAACCATCTACAGATTTTTCTGAAAATGGCCCACATATGTCTGTGTGGATGAGTTCTAAAACTCTAGTGCTTCGAATGGCTCCTTTCTTAATTTGCTTAGCATATTTTCCTTTAATGCAATCAATGCATTTGTTTGCGTCAGAGAAATCTAGTGGGTGGAGTATATCATCTCCAATGAGACGCTCAATTCCCCCCCTCAAAATATGGCCCAAGCGATAGTGCCATAATTTCGATGAAGTCTCATTATCATTTCTCTTACGCTTGGTACTGATATTTGTAGATGAGGATGGATCAACATTATTCACTACATCACTTTGGGAAATAAGATAAAGTTTGTCTTGCCATAAGGCAAGACCAACATCATTACCATTAGTCTTAAAGATACAATTCTTATTCCCGAAAAGACAGTGATAACCATCATCATCTAAACATGACACAGAAACTAAGTTTCTTCTCATAGAGGGTACATAAAGGACATTTTTCAAAAGAAGTGTGAAGCCAGTGTGGAGTGTAAGTGGCAAAAATCCAATTGTTTCAACTTCTGCTTCAACGCCATTGGCGATTCTAATCCTTCTTTCCCTTCTTCTTAGGGTCCTCTTCGTAGCGAATCCCTGTAAAGAATTTGCAACATGAATAGTCACACCTGAATCAACCCACCATGTATTGGTGGCATAATTAGCATAAAGGGATTCATCTATGAAGGAAATGATATCAGTACCTTTCTTATTGAGCCATTTCAGAAAACCAATACAGTCTTTCTTAATGTATCCTGGTTTTCCACACCAGTGGCACCCTTTTGGATCTACACTAGGCTTATCTTCAGCACTTGAGCCATTTTAAGGCTTGTTCTGCTGGTTCTGCTTAGAAGATTGTCCCTTCTTCTTAAATTGAGCAGGCTTGGGCATGTAGTCTTTCATGAATTTCTTATACCTTTTCTTTTCAGTTTTCATGACATGGTTGACATGGTCAACCCTTTTAGCCCTAAGCATTTCCTCTTCCTGAGCACATCTTGCCATTAACTCATCAATTGACCACTTTATCTTCATGGCATTGTAATTGATGGTAAATGGCAAAAACTGTGGAGGTAAAGAGGTCATGATCAAATGGACAAGGAAACCATCAGAGATTTCCATTTCCATTTGCTTAAGCTTTGCAGCCATATTGCTCATTTTCAGGATGTGCTCCCTTATGTTGCCTTATCAGTCACAAGCCTCTTAATCAGAGTACTTGCGTAAACCTTAGAGAATACTTTGAATTGATTCTCAATCTTGCTAAGGTAATCCTTAGTAGTCTGGGAGTCTGGCATTACTCCCCTTATGCCCTCAATAATGAAACTCTTAATTATCATGAGACACTTTCGATTCGAAGTGTCCCATTTGGCTTTCTCAATTTCATAGCCCATTTTGAGGACATCATAACCCTCACAACCCTCTTCGGGTTCTTTGGGAGCCTCATTATTGAGAGCATAATCTAGATACAGCAAAGCAAGCAATATCTCGAGCTTTTCCTTCCATGAAGGATAATTGCTCCCATTCAGCTGCACCATGCCGTTTATCAGTCTGGCAATGTTTGAGGCATTGGAAGCTACATTTAGAAATAATAATGATCATGAGTGGAAAATATTAATGCATGAAAATAACCATTATTCATGCAAAAGAAACTTCTTTTATTATTCTATTCTATCATCACCGTTGGGCAGAAAATAGAGTGGAACAATAAAATTTCGTGACAAATATTTATTAATCAACGTTGGCCAGAATAATAAATATAAGCCATGCTTAATAATAACTTCCATGTCTCTATTCAAATTTTCTCATTGGTTCCAGTTTAATTACAGCCATGTAAAATTCACTAATTAAGTTTTTCCGTTGGTTCCAACTCAATTAGACAATTTTCCATTTAATTACGCAGCGGAAACGTTAATTTCAGGCTTAATTCATGATTAAAACGATACAATTGGAAGACATAAAAATTGTACTGAAAATAATAAAGCCCAAAAACTTAATTCAATTTGGCCCTTAAGGTGATTTTAGCCCAATGCTTTGCAGCCCAACAAGTTAAAAAAGTAAAATAAAGAATTGAGCTGGTCTGCTTCAACTCCCGCACTGGGCCGTTTTCGGCCCAGCCGATCCCCCTTGCGCGCCGTTTTCTCGGGCTGGGCCAACGAAGCTGGCCGGCCCACTCCCTGGAACGGCCCATAGAGGCCTGTTTTGGATGCACGTCGACCACGGTCGTCCGATTGTGGATCGGACAGTGGGGGTGTTTCCCTAGCCGGTCAAAAACTGAACCAGCCTCTTCCCAAAACCCTAGCTTCACTTTACTTTCCTTCTCCCATTTCTTCCGTACGAAACAGCGGCGGCGGCGGCGGAGCCGAACGCTCACGCTCGTGCTCGCGCGCGTGCATCGGGGAGACATGTCACACCCGACGACGCTGCGTGAAGAGAAGAACAAACAGGAGGAGGCGTATTTACCTATTACAGTCATGTTTACTTTTTCTGTATTGGACTATGACATGTGGGCCTCAGTGGCTAGTGACCGTAAGTGAGGCACATATGTGCCATGTCCTGTATCGAGTCCGACATTAGACTATTCGGTAATACAGAATCGCCAAGGCTGATGCTTGTCAAGATGGGATTGGAGCTGTCCTTATGCAACAGGGACAACCAATAGCTTATTTGAGCAAAGCACTAGGGGAGAAACACAAGGCCTTAACCATTTATGAAAAGGAATTCTTAGCTCTGATTATGGCAGTTGAAAGGTGGAGACACTATCTCCAGAGACCAGAATTTCTCATAGTGACTGATCATAAATCTTTGGCATACTTGAATGAGCAAAATCTCCACTCTGATGTGCAATGAAAGGCAATGACAAGAGTGATGGGTTTACAGTTGAAAATCATATATAGGCAGGGTAAGGAGAATGCAGCAGCTGATGCACTTTCAAGGGTTGCTCACTTATTTGTTGTGCAAGCTGTTTCCTCAGTCCAACCTGCATGGGTCCAAGAGGTCATCAATTCATATGCCACAGACCCTCATGCTCAGCAACTTCTCCAAAAGTTAGCTATATCTAGCCCTGATGACAATGGGTACATCCTGCAAAATGGTCTCATTAGGCAACAAGAAAAGGTATGGATTGGAAGTAACTCAGCCTTGCAAACAAAACTCATTGCTGCTTTTCATTCTAGTGCCTTGGGGGTCATTCAGGGGTAGCTGCAACTTACTATAAACTTAGGAAGCATTTTTCTTGGAAAGGTATGAAACAGGATGTTGATAGTTATGTGAAACAGTGTTCAGTCTGCCAACTTTCTAAACACAGCAACAGCCACCCCATGGGATTACTTCAGACCCTACCTATACCTGAAGGGGTTTGTCAAGATTTATCCATGGATTTCATTGAGGGGTTACCCAAATCCCAAGGATACAATGTGATACTTGCTGTGGTGGATAGACTTACTAAATTTGCACATTTCTCCTAGTAAAACATCCATATACAGCACACTCAATTGCTCAAATATTCCTAGACAGTGTTGTCAAATTACATGGTATACCAAGGGCCATTGTGACTGACAGGGATACAGTATTTCTCAGTAACTTCTAGAAACAGTTGTTCAAGCTTTATAGAGTCAATTTGCAATTTAGCACAGCATACCACCCTCAATCTGATGGGCAGACTGAGAGGGTCAACCAATGCTTAGAGATGTACGTCAGATGTGTTGTTCAGGATGCTCCAACTACATGGAAAACATGGCTGTCATTAGCAGAGCTGTGGTATAACTCTTCCTACCATACTGCTTTGGGATGCTCACCATTTAAAGCTTTATATGGCTATGAGCCCAATATTGGGATTGTCCCTTCAGTGCCAGCAGAAACAACTCCAGAAGTGGCAGATATCATTGAGAATAGGGAACTACATCTCCAAGCACTGAAAGAGAACTTAGCTAGAGCTCAGAACAGGATGAAGCTTAAGGTTGACAGAAAAAGGCAGGACTTTCAGTTCACTGTTGGTGATCAAGTGCTACTTAAGCTCCAACCTTACACACAATCTTCGGTTGCCAACATAACGTTCCCAAAGCTGGTGTCCAAGTACTTTGGCCCTTACAAAGTATTGGAGAAAATTGGTTCAGTCGCATATTGAGATGCCGGTGTGCTAGCACCTTGGTGATGAGCGATTGACAACACGGTGTGCGTGTGACGTATCTCTCGGCAGGTTGTGGTTGTAGGTGACAGGTGGAGACAAGGTACATGCGGCGACGAGTGAAGAACGAGGATAGGATGCCGTTCCGAAGAACCGTGGGGGCGGAGAAGGGCGGATCGAGGCTTGCGTTCGAGGGACAGACGATTGTGTGGTGTACATCTACTGTACCTAGCTACACGGTGGGAGGACGTCGAGGGAGGTTTCCATATTACGCCACAAAATCCGGGGTTCGCTGGTTGAGCCACAAAGCCATTCATCGTACCGGGACGCTCGTGCGGCGTGCGTTGGCCAAAGATGGAAATTCTGGCGATCGCGATACGATTTCGGATGGTCGTGCGGCGACATCGCGAGGATCACATCGCGGAGATGGAGGGATCGCGGACATCGCGGAATTTGCCATGGAGGACGTAATTGGAATTTACGCCCCTACGTTGGATTTATTTAGCGTAGGGGGTTATGTGAAAATAGGTCGTGCCACCCTTTGGAGATATAAATATGTGGCACCTAGGGTTGAGAAGGGTGCGGAACGTTTTGGACTGTCGGCGAGTTACTATTCACGCATGAACAGTACCCCGTGAACAGTAACACCAGTAGATATGTGAAAATCTAATGCTATGGATAGATGCATGCCATCCTAGCTTCTCGTTTGTATAGATGCATGCCAATTAAATTAAGGAAATCATGGTTGGTACATCATTTTCTTGTTATTTATAGATTTCTACATTTAAAAAGTCAGTGTGATACAATTGAACTGTGGCTTTAGATATTATTCAGAGACAACTATCGTCTTATTGTAAGCAAATAATCAGTGTCATACAAATGTTTTTTTACTGCAATTATTAGTAATGGGAAAAATGAGAGACAAAATGAACTCGAGAAAAAAAAAAACTCCAGCCTTGACAAATTATACACGACTAGATGTATGCCCGTGCGTTGCACGGGGTAACAAAGTTTTGGCTATGCCTACCTACGCCAACACATGTGGATTGTGGCTTAGATGAATATAAATTCGATTTTATGAACTTTATCAACAACAAAATCGTTTTAGATCAGGAGGAAGATTGCAGAAAGAAATATAAACTAACAGGATAAATGTAATGAGTTAGGACCCAAACAAGCAATGGCCGAAGCGGTTCTTCAAGTTGCATATCTCAAATTGATACTGATCAAGCATCTTACCCCTGCCCGGATACAGCAGAGAGAAGATAGAATCCAGAATTAAAAAAAAACCCACCTAAATCACCAACACCATTGGCCCTTGCTGAGCTGCCTTCGTGTTGCCCGCTATTGGCACGTGCGTTCATCGTTCTCCTCTGCTTATTCCTCGCCAGCAGGCCGGAACGCGCCACCACAGCGTCGGTGTCCCCCACAACCGCTCGTACCGACCCGCTCGTGCCGCATTAGTAGCTACACGCGCGCCGCTTGCCTCATCATCGGCCGGGCTGGCGGACTCCGCCACCACCGCGCTTAGCTTGAGACCTCCGAGGAGTAGGCCGTGGACGCCTCTGATGAGCATAAGACGCCTCCGAGCATGAGGACGCCTCCTCGTGGTATGGTATCCGGCGGATGGCGACTTGTATTTAATCTCAGGGAGCGGATGGAGCACGACGCATACGCATATTTGCATGTGGCATGTGGGCATGCAAACGTAAGCCTCGACACAGACTCTGCAGCGGTGTGCATGAGGGCATGCAACGTAAGCCTCGACACTGCCTCGGTTCGTTCTCAGCGCCGCGATCTTCGAGCGGACTCCGTATCTGACGATTCTTGCATAACGCGGACTCTGCAGCGGCGCGGGGCGGGTGCTCGAACTCGACGTGAACAGGAGGACTGCATAGCGTGTAGTAACTCGTCTCGGAGTCGGAGTCTCGACGGCTGCGCGCACACGATTCTTCGTTGGACGAAACCTGTATGCATATTTTAAGTAGTAAAAGATATAACAGTGCCAAGAATCTTCAGGCATCCTTTCAGCAATGGCATGTGAAAGGATCAAGGTGACTAATAGGCACATATATCCATCTTCAGGCATCCTTCTCCACTCTAGAACGGTGGATCACCACAATCATGTACACCTTCTTGGGCCTCACACAAACGCCATCGAGAGATCAGCAAGAGCCACAACACCGTTGACGGTCATTGTGACATGTTTTTACACTGTGAAAATACCGCCAATATACCTTGGAAAAAAAAAAGAAACGAGTATTTTTATGATGACTAGTTGTCTTCTAGCTAGACTTTTGCCTAAGTGCTTTACTTTATTGCAACATAACTAGTTGTGTTATAGTGGTTATTTGCATAGTCGTAGTTGTATGCTAGTAAGAAAGTGGCAGTATACCTTTGCACCCGTACCCGGTGCACTAATTGATCTATGTGTACACAGTCAGTGTAGATGTGGTGTAGACTTCAAGGCCATGTGGATATAACCCCACGATCACTGCCAAAAAAAATTTCAAACCAGCAATGAAATATTATTGTCGGGTCATGGCTCAACCTGATAGTAGTGATAGAGGACTTCACTACCAGGTCAATAGGATCCCCAATCATTGCCCAGATCCTAAACTTATGATCCTACAGTGAAGCAATATCACTATCGGCTCATATGCACACTCGTCAAGCATTGTTTGTTCTGTAGTAGTGTAGTTTAGGCTATTAGCACATTTATTTAGTTGTTAACTTCTTGATAGGAGAGGACTACATACCTCTTGCTCGTGGGTGCTTGTATTTCAGAGATTATGATGTAGGTCTTGCGAGACCGTCCAAATGCCAATGTTTTGTGATGGAGCAAATGCCCTGTTGTTTAATTTGGCCAAACTCTCTACCGCAGACGAAGAGGAGTGTTCTAGTAGAGGTTATGCAGGGATCTACATGTGCATTGAGAAGTCCCATCCCATGATGTTGCCTAACTAGGACCATAGTCATCCTTGTGAGGGCTTTCATACGAGAGGGCCGGGGTTCTAGCGAGGACTACGGGGAACTGTCAGCTCTGATACCTCGTTAAATATCACTATACGAGAGTTTGTACTATATACTTTCTTTATATTTTGCATTTAGTTATCCACCTTCATTAAGATTGTTTTACATCCCTATAATTGCATGTGTATAAGTTTATATTTTTGCCCTTTTGTATAGGTTTATATTTTCCATTTATTGGGCACCTCAAATCTTGATCTTTGCTTATTGTTCATCCGTGTTCATCCGTGTTCTTGCTTGGGGGAGCAAGTTCTTGCTCTCGGCCGCTGGCTTCATCTTCAATCTTCTAAAGGTTAGCAACTTCTTCTTTTAATCTTTCATTGCTAATAATGTAGATCGTTTCATGCTTTAGTAATAAGCATAGAAATATTCAAATATGTGGTTTTTTAGATTAGGAATAATAATAGTGGATTTTATTATTTATTTATACATCATTTCTACATAACCTTAAACATTTATTGTTTTCTAGATCTTTGTTAGCAACATTATTTCTTGATGAGAGTTAATAATTGTTAAACAAAATTATGTGCAAAATGTTTAAGTTTACTTGGCATGTGTGTGTGTGTATATATATATATATATATATATATATATATATATATATATATATATATATATATATATATATATATATATATATATATATATATATATATCTTGATAATTTATTGTTTATATGTTTCTCTAATATATATTGTTGCATGGTATATTTATATTGGGGTTCTATATTTATTGGGATGTTTTTTTAGTTACGATGAATGGCGGCAGACTTCCCCAGCCACACGAACCAGGTTTTCGCCCTGGCGATCTTCCATTCGCTCCATCGCCAGATAGGGTCGTTCCGTGTTACCCAGACCCATCAATAGTATAGAATATTTTAAGTTTTACGTGCTAATATAATTTTTGCATATATACATTCATTCATTATATGATTATTGCATATGTCACAGACTATAAAACCGGTCAAGTGGCTGGAAGCAACACTATGGCTGCTCGGGGTGTGTGACATCTTCGAGACGATGACAAGTGAGGTCGAGAATGATGAAGGAGGCGAATTATGGATGTGCAGTCTCACCTTCGACATCCCCATTAGGTACAATAATGAGGTGCGCCAGGACATCATGCAGACTGGACGACGGTGGCCGAGCAAGATAGGCGCCCAGATCGATGTCGTGCTGCTTTCTTTGTAGGCAATTGAGCGAATTGGCTACCGAGTTCCTGATTTCTCGTCCTCGAAGACAGAAGCTTTACGTCAGCACAGTCTGGATGTGCCGTGGGTAAATGAGAGTAATGTTTATTTATTCTTATTATTATATGAGCGTTTCCTGATATTTTTTATTTTTCCGCTTGCAGGTTTTGCTCTATGATTTCACCTATGCTACATGTGACTTGCAGCCCATTCTCACGCAAGCTCTTAAGCGACTGGGGTACGCCTGAGACTTCGTGGAAGCGATAGGCCAGAGGACGACAACTGTCATCCAGTATTGCGTGAGATTTAGGCAGAACCAGGCCATCGATAGTCCGCCAGTAGCCTATAACCGTGGTTACACAATCCGAGACATACACTACTGACAGTGGAGAGAGGCTAGGGTTGCAGCCAGTTTGTAGGATCCATGTGTTAGTTAGATTTTCGTACTGTTATGTTTAATCAGGTTTATTCAAACGGTTATGTACTTTAATTAGGTTTATTTGTATGGATATTTTAATTATGTTTGTCTGCAAGTTAATTATGTTTTATTAGGTTTATTTGTATGGACATCATAATTATGTTTGTATGGATTGTAAGGTTCTCTAAGATCTTTATTATTGTTTTTGTCATTTCTTCATCCGACAAAGTGGTAGTCTACATTGTTCACAAATTTACATCTCTCAGTACCACTTTGTTGGACGAAGAAATGACCAAAATAAAAGTTATAGATCTCGAAAAATTATACAACTTTGTAGTTGACAACTTTTTTATTTGAAATCATTTTTGTCAAAGAAAACTATGTTTGAATTTCTAAAATTTAAAATTTGAATTTTTAAAATTTCCTCAAATGGAGAAATGACCAAAACGAAAGTTGTAGATCTCAAAAAGTTATGCAACTTTGTAGTTGTCAACTTTTTCATTTGAAATCATCTTGTCAAAGAAAACTATGTTTGAATTTCTGAGATTTGAAATTTGAATTTTTAAATTGTAATTATAATTTATAGCATATGTATTAAACATTTAAAGCTTGAGATAAAAGCATTATAAATTGTATATGGAAGAAAATTTGTATTGCAATTTTTTGAGCTATATTTTTATTACTACGCAATTTCTAATTTTCAGCCTATTTATGTTAAAGGATATGTTATAAATTGTTACATGGACGGGAAACGAAACTGCCGGGTAGGCAGCAGTATTGCCGCACGCCAAAATTTGGCTTTAGTCCCGGGTTGGACCACCAATCAGGACTAAAAGGCGGCCTAGGCCCGATTGATGGCCCAACCCTGGGCCACCAACCGGGACTAAAGGCACCAACCCTACATATACTCGTGTCTTCTCTTCTTCTTTCTCCATTCAAGCGTCGCCGGATCCGCGCCACGCACTCCGCCGCGCCACCCCACCCGCCGTGCGCCGCCCATCCGACCTCGCCCTCTTCTCCGGCTCACGCGGCGGGTCCTTATCTTCGTCCTCGGCTTCGGCGCGCGAGGCGGCACCCACATCCTCGTCCTCCGTCGGCTGGCTAGCATCCTTGTCCTCGCCACCCCGGCAGGCGCGGAGGCACCCTCGTCCTCATCCTCCGGCGGCCGGCCGGACAGCCTCGCCCTCGTCCTCGGCTCTAGCGCACGTGGCGTCCTCGTCCTCCTCTCCGGTGCGCGCAGCTTCTCCATCGCCCTCCTTGTCTCCAGCCAGCGCCTTCGTGTCTCCGGCCTGGCCCTCATCTCCGGTAGCGCCTTTGTCTCCGGCCTCGACATCGTCTCCGCCGACGCCTTCTTCGTCTCCGGCCTTGGCCTCGTCCTTCGTTTCCCGCCAGGTGGAAATACTCGTTGCCAACCCCTTGTCATCCCTTCGTGCTGTGTGAAACTGGGCTTGGAATGATGCTGAATTTTGATACATAGGGTTTATTGATGTGAATTTTGGTATATATAGACTTATAAAAAAATTGACTTTAGTGATATACATATATGAATTTTGATATATTGACGTGTTATGCATTTTGATATATTGACTTTAGTGATATGAATTTTGATATATAAGGTTTATTGATGCGAATTTTGATATATATAGACTTATAAAAAAACTGACTTCAGTGGCATACATTTATGAATTTGGATATATTAACTTTAGTGTTTATGCATTTTGGTATATGATAAATATTGACTACAGTGATTTGAATTTTGATATATAGGGTTTAGTGATGTGAATTTTGATATTTCTAGACTTATGAAAAATTTTGACTTTAGTGATATGCATTTTCGTGTATGAAAAATATTGTCTCCAGTGGTATGATTTTTGATATATTGACTTTAGTGAGAAGAGATGGCTGGACGTCGTCTCCCTCCGCCAAAAGTCATAGGTTTCAGCGGCTATGTAAAGTGGATGGGATTCGATCCAGTGTTGGCGAATGTACCGTTTAATCATCCAAGCATAGTAAGCAACTCTATATGTTTTCAATAAATTAATGTGTCTAATACGCTTGTATAAATATATTTTTTGATATGTATATATATGTTATTCTTAAATGTACGGTAGGTAATTGACCTAATCATTTGGCTTAAAGAGACACTCTCAAATTTTGGGGTTCAGGCAGTGGATGATCAGACCTTTCATGTAGATAATGGTCCATTAATCAAATGTCGAATTGGCTTTTTCATCGCCGCTAGGAGGGGTAGAGGTGTTGTCCTAATCTCAGAGATAGGAATAAAGGCACCCCAGCAAACAGTTGCACGAAAATATGCTGTCACTGCATGTGTTACTAAGCTTGCGAATATTGGGTACACCCTGCCTACACTATCCTCCGTGCCGATACAAGCTATAAATGCGGACATGCGTCATGATGTTTAGGGCTTTTATGCAAGCATTGCTCAGAACAACCGAAATGATGTGGTAAAGTCGAAGTCGAACTCATAGCTTATATCTGGATTTATTGTTATATGTTGCAAAGCTTGGTTCTCATAACCTTTTTTTTCTGCCAACACTTACAGGTTGAGGACTATGACTTAACATACAAAGGGTGCAGTTTTGAAGCCATTCTAAACCGGACAATGTATGAATTGGGTTATGATTGGAAATATGCTCATGAATGGCCAACACTCACTACGGAAGGATTTCAGACAAAGCTACTTGCGACTAAGAGGGGAGACCCACCGACTTCTCGAGTACCGTTAAACGTCGTTAGTAGACCTTGTGCTCGTAGTTGTGAAGCAAGGGAGAGTGCACTAGTTAATGCGTTGGTCTTCATCAATGATATTTTTGGATACCACACCGGTGACCTACACTTCACCGAATTAAAAATATGAGAAAGTCAACTTCATTAGATAGTAGTTGTGACATATACTATGTTTGCATGAACTTTGGGGAGTATTTGGGCATGTAGTGTGTAATGACTTGGTTTAAATTTATTATGGTTTGTATGAAATTTGATTGTGGGATGGATGATCATTGTAATATACAATATCTTACTTAATTAGTTTCACTCTTAATATGTGCGTACAATATTCAATGCAAAGAAACTGTAAAAGAAAAGAAAAGAAAAAAATAGACATTCAGACTGGAGGTGTAATACGTGGCAGCGCCTGGGCCCGGGCTGGAGCCGCCTTTACTCCACTAGAAATCCCAAATCAATCCCGGTTAAGGAGGGGGTTTGGACTAAAACCCACTCCTGTTTTCCCAGCATTGACCCCGGCAAAAAATTGTACACGACCCCGGCAGCCCAATAGCGTAGTGTCCCAGGCCTGCAAACCGCAAAGGCAAATCACACCTCGTGGATGTGATTCTAGCAGGCTCGTACAGCCAGCCGTATAGGCAACAGCCCAGACTTCTCGTTTGGGCTATGTCCCATGCTCGTGATCAATTTCTTTCTCACAGCCTCCCATCCAACGGTTCGATCTTCCTTGTTTCTTTGTTTCTCGCGTCGGCGCGTTGCATCCTAATTCCTACCGGTGGGGGTGACCGGTCAGGCGCTCCGCTCTAAGGCACCTGGACGAGTCGACAAAGTAACGTAAATCCCCAATTCTACAACGATCCAATCTGTACTTTGTGGGTTCATCAAATTTGAGTTCTGAGGTCTTAGAGCATATTCCCATCAAATAAACAAAACTTCGTGGGTTCATGATCTTAATATTTTTTTTGAACCTACGAGTTTAATATTTACATGGATACTGACAAAAGATATGCCAATTTGAACACTATTTCTAAGCTTGTTAGGCTGAAAGTCCATATAAAAAAGCAACTTGCAACTTGCTTTTTGTTTGGTCTATCGGCTTCTCAAGCTAGTGCAATTTCTTCCTATCTTCGTTGCTTGGTAGAGAGATGTTTTTTTAGCAATAAAAGTTTGTGAAGGTAATACTGCAAAATCGTATTAGCGAGAAATTTATGAATGATTTATCATATGCTTTATGAAACAAGAATTTCCAGCCACAATTCCAATATTGACAATTATCTATTTGATTTCACAAGACGGAGGATCATAGAGATATATAGATGAAACTAAAGGATATTAACTACTATGTGAAATCTTGTTTTGCCATAATATGTTTTTTGTTATTTTGCCAATTATTGTTATGCATATAGGATTATAATACACAAGCTATAAGTTACTAGATAGAGTTTACATTGACCCCGGTGCCAATTTTTCCTGGCTTGGCCCCTGCTGTACTCTCCTCCGTCCACACCTGACCGACCAGACTTCGGTGCCATCTGGTTCGGTGCCATCTGGCCTTTCCTCCTCTGGTCCTGAGCCGTCTTTGTTCATCGCCGCAAGTCTGCAAGACATCGAGAGGCATAACCGCCGAACTAGGAAGCCTAGCCGCTAGCACTGCCGGCCCAGGCCACCGCCCACCCAACACATCGGCACCCTAGCGAGGCATCACCCTATTGTCCTAGGGGTGGATCCAATAGCCCACAGGGGCGCTCGACCATCCATCCAGTGCAAAAGCGCTCGCTGCTCAGCCTCAACTGCCAGCCAGTGCACTGCTCGCAGCACAGCTGCCGCCTGCCGGTGGCTGGCCAGGAGGCCACACAACCACAAAACAGCTGGAAGGTTGAAGTCCAGACAGATCTTGAATCCTCGATTAGATTTCCTCCTTAATCAAATTCAGAGGTAAAATCTCAAATCACTTTGATCTTTGTTTGAGCACACCCAAGTTTGAAACCCTGGGTCTACCACTAGGCTATATGTGTCATTTGTTTTACCCCATAATATAAAATAGATATTTCTAGGATACCTTTTATTTCATGATAGAGTGAGTAGTTATTAGATATTAGTTTAGTGTTTCTAAGTTTGGCATATGAGAATATGCATGCATTTCTCAATGATAATTCAAAAGATGCATATGTTATCATCCACTTATGTCGGTACTCCCACTGTCCCTAAATAAATAGATTCATAGTAAGTTTAGGACAGATTAGTATAACAGAGAAACACTACTACACTATTCTTTTTGTGGGCGGGCAAAAACAGTTTTCCTAGGCAAACTGCCCGCTTGCTATCAAAAGCCCGCGTTAATCGATGTTTGAGCAAGCAGACACCGCGTCCACCTAAGTTAATCAATGTTTTCGCAGGATGACACAATGCCCATCTGCGGAAATGAATAAAAAAAACAAAAAAACAAAAAACCAAGTGGACAAGCCCGCCGAGCCCATCCACGGGCCCATCGAACCCATCCACGCGCCACTGTAACCGCTCTACTCACTGAATCCGCCCGACGGATCCATAGCTCCGATGGCTGGATCCGCCGCTCCGCTCATCAGATCCAGCCCCCGTGCACGCGCCGCCGCCAGGTGAGGCTCCCCGCGCACGCTGCTGCCGGATCCGGCCTCCCCGTGTCGTCGAGGCCCCCCGCCGCCGCCGTGAGATGGGGAAGAGAGAGGTGGGGAGGAAGGAGCACCGCCGCACAAGGAAGAGGGAGGGGCACCGCCGCGCAGGGAGAGGGAGGGAGGAGCGCCACCACGATAGAGAGAGGGAGGAGCGCCACCATGGTGGAGAGGGAGGGGCGCTGCCGTGCAGGGAGAAGGAGGGAGGAGCACCACCGCGATGGAGAGGGAGGGGCGCCGCCACGCAGGGAGAGGGAGGGGCGCCGCGCGGGTGGAGAGGGAGGCGCGTCGCGCAGGTGGAAAAGGAGGGAGGAGCGCCGCCACGGTGGAGAGGGAGGAGCGCCGCCACGTAGGGAGAAGGAGGGGCGCCGCCACGCAGGGAGAGGGAAGGGCGTCGCGTGGGTGGAGAGGGAGGCGCGTCGCGCGGGTGGAGCGGAAGGAGCTGAGAGAGGGATTGGAAAAGCCAGAAAACCCTAACTCCTGCTATTTATATAAGCCCGATCGGAGGTGTGATATGGGCTTCGGCTGGGCCTCTAGTATAATTATAGAGGCGGGCTTTTTTAGAGGTTGGCCTCCGAAAATAGCCTCCATTTTCAGAGGTAGGACTTTTCCGTAAACCGATTTTAGGATTTTGACCGCCTCCATAAATCAATTTTAGGAGGCGGGCAATTTTTGGTCGCCTACTAAATAAAATGTCTGCCTCCGTAAATCCATTTTGCGAGGCAGGCAATTGTAAACGCCTCTGAAAATAAAATGATCACCTCCGAAAATCCTCACGTATTTAAGGAGACGATTACATTTTGTGATCGCATGTGTTAATGTTTGGGTGGTGTTTTGTAAAATTATTTTTGTAGTAGTGAAAAGATCATACTACCCTTTATTAACCAGAGTAGTTACACATTGATCGATGATTGTTCCAAATCACACTAATTATAGCATTTATTACACACATCCAGCTACCGAAACTCAAGACTAGATTGGGAGACAGGAAGGGGGTGCAGTAATTGCAAGGCGACTTTGAGAAATATAAATGGACTGATGGACCATTTAACATTCTAGAGATTTATTTATTTGTAGGCAAATTCTTAAGCTAGAAATATATTTATTGAGTACTTCAAATCTTGACTCCATTATTAGTATTGATAGTCGTCCCTTCACACCATCATAATCTGGTAGGACACAAGGATTAACCAACATTCTATTAGCTTATCATATTGTACGTTGTATAAGAAATAGATCAACGATCAACGATAGATTTTACCTTATTCTGGTTATTAGGAGGGTTTGGAATTTCGCAGAGCGTTTCAAGGGCCAAGATCTTTTCTGTGTCGTGTTCGCTCCTCTCTTTATCTGTAAGTATGGAGACGACGCAGCTCATGTCCCTGTTCTGGACCTTCCTCACCTCCTCACAACACTTGCTCTGTGGGGATACAGCACGAATGGTGGATCCTTTCTTCGTGAAAGCTCGACACATGTGGAGGATTCTTAGCTTCTGTATCTTACGACATATTGGCTGCCTTTGACTTGTGACATGGTGGGGGCAAGTTATTGCCAACACCAAGATCGCAATTGCCAATTTCCCAAAAAACATTCTTGAGGCTAATCGATCTTGCACTGTGATAAACTAGGTTTAGGAACAAAACGAATGATCGGTCGAGACTCAAGAACTCCGATGCATGTATGCTCTGCCTTATATAGGAATGAAACTGCCTGCGTAGGTACTCTCTCTCCATCTACAACAAGAATGTAATTATGGGGTCCATGCTGGTCAAACTAGCTCAGGTTTGACCAAGATTATAGAAAAATTGTATTAGCATTTATGTCTCTAAATAAATTTATTATAAAAATATATTTTATAAGTAATTTAATGCTATTTATTTTGTATCATGAATGTTAATTCTTTTTATATAATTTTAGTCAAAGTTTAACATGTTTGACTTCGGAAAGCGAGAATTGTGTTCTTCTGTGGATGGATGGAGTATATGAGAATTTAAAGCTAAGCTTCCTCGGAGTGTTTTAACTTTCAATCCGATACTGGTGAAAGATATACTCATGATATGTCGTTATTTAAGAACAATAGTCCTACATATAGTACTTTTAAATGCCTATTTATGTTGAAGATATCCATTTCTATTCATGAAATCTTCATGTGACCAAGTTCTACGTTTTCGACTGGTAAGGTCCGGCGGGAGGGAGAGGGTCGGCTGGATCTGGATCAGCTACGAGGAGGAAGACGGGTTTCCCACCGTACATAGCCGTCGCCGCCGCCGCTGCCACGTGAGTTGAGAGGGGGTTTTTTGAGTGGGCGTGAGTTGAGAGGTAAGAAAACTAGACCTAGAGGTTGGGGAGGGACGTGCGAAATGAGCAAGCCATGCGCTTTTCTGGTGGGCTTCCATTTTGGACACATGTTAGGTGGGGCTGAACTACCAGCCATACTACGTGAGGAAAAAATCCACATTACCTCCCTCAAGGTCTATGAAAGTCCGTTTTTTCTCCCTGAACTCCAAAACCGGGCAAACCACCTCCCTCAACTTTGAAAACCGTTCATCTTACCTCCCTGGCCGGTTATAAGCAGTTTTGAAGCGGTTTTGTCTTTTTATTTTTTTATTTATTTCGGCTGAATCTTTGAAAAATCATAGTAAATCACAGAAAAATCATAAAATAGAAAATCTAATTTTGTTGGACTCCACATGACTAAATCTACACAGTGAATATATAATATTGTATACTTTAGTACAAAGTATTTGCTGTGGCTTTAGATCTATGCTTTTATGTAATTAATTATAATAATTCATAGCTACAGTTTCTATGGTCCAATTGTGATAAAAAATTTATGGTGCGCTAATTATTATATGATTGAACTGTAGTAAAAATTTCATACTCATTCCATCATGTATAGCTTAGTTATAGATTTATTTATATTTAGCAAACATAAACCTAAATAAAATCTATAACTAAGTTATACATGATCCAATGAGTATGAAATTTTTACTACAGTTCAATCATACAATAATTAGCCCACCATAAAAATTTCACCATAATTGGACCATAGAAACTGCAACTACGAATTATTCCATTTAATTACAGAAAAACATAAATCTAAAGCCACAGCAAAAACTTTGTACTAAAGCATATCATATTATATATTTACTATTTAGATAATGATTTGTCTTCTTTTATCTACTGAAAAAATATATTTCCCTCAAAAAAATCTACTCAAAATATATGTTTCTTAGGAAAAGCATGTTCTCTCCGGATAAGGTAAAACTAGAAAAAAGAGAGAAGGAAAAAACATTTACAGGATGACAAGATTTTCTAGAAAATCACTAGTCACTGCTAGTCCCTCCTCACTCAGTCCTGACTGGCTGACTGTGACAGAAGTAGCGGACGCGATTGTAGCGCAGTGGTTACGTCTGCCGTCGTGCATCGCGCCCGTTCGGGATCGATCCTCGTCCAGGACAATTTTTGGGCGTCGGATGGGGAATTTCTTAGTCACGTGTAGTCTTTTTGGGATATTTTTTAGTCACGTGCAGCAGGTCTAGCAGCTTATGTATTAGTGTGTGTGAGTTTGTGTGCGTGTGATGGTGTGAGTTGACGTGTAAGCTTAGATACTACAACTTGTACTGGAAGAGTGGAGGCATAAAAAAAGTTAACAAAGTAGTTGATACATTCTTTTCTACGATCATTGTAGTTAATATTGTAATGTATATTTGAAACCATCAATAAATTCAAAACAAAAAATCTTTGACCGGAAAGTTTTATATCTTTTAGAATACTACAGCTTTAATTTAGATTGTTTCTTCATCCTAGTTCATTTGAAAAATTCAAAAAACAATAAATTCCAAAATAAAAAAACTTAAAACAAAATTTTAGGGCACTAAAATGATTCCAACGGACTTGTTACCTACTCACGGACAAATTCATTGGATCTGAAAATACCCCTGTCCCTGAAGGTCAGAGTAGTGCTCTATCAATTACTGTTATATAAAGCGAAGATCAAGCACAAGCAAAACCCAGCGAAAAGAACATGCAAGCATATCCCTCCCTCCTGCGCACATGTTTTATGTTAGCTCACAGCAAAACTGAACCACAACTTGGACCGATGGAAACAGTGCCATTCATCATCTTGTTAGACTGTCTCTAGCAATTCACCTAGAATACAAGACACATTCTACGTTTAGGTAGCGCTACAGGTAAAGGGTTCAATACCTATTTTTAATCTTCTCCAACAACAAAACTTAAAAGAGAACCCATTCTGCAAATGAGTCTCGAGGAGAGAGGATACTCATATTTGAGTTGTGCCTCTGTTGTAACCTAAAATGGGCCTCGCATATAGGCACTCTGTTAAAGGCCGATATAGTACCCTCCAGAACCCATTTTGAGTTTAGGTGTCCATTTGAGTCACTTGTTGGAGACAACCTTATGCCTTTCTTCATGGATATATATAATGGTTGTCAGAAGCTTTTTTTCTTTTTTTTTCTTTTTTGGTTGTCAGAAGCTGGATCGGAGTATCGATCTAAACAGCAAGATCATCTTCAGCGGCTGTTTGTTGAGGACTAGCCCTTGGCCTTATCCTTTCTGGCTTGTTGATTGAGGAACAGCAAGATAATCACAGCGAACTCTGTGATGAAGACGGATATGACACGCAGACGTAGGATTGTGCTTTTTTTAAGAAATCACCACACTCTTTATTGATGCATTTGGTCAACAAAATTACAAATGCCAAAAGGCGGTTCTAAAAACTAGACATGTCTGCTTGTATCAAAAGAAATCAAACTCCTAGCTAGAGTGTGAGCATCAACATTTGAATTCCTAATCTCATGGACAAACTCAACCAAAAGAAAATCATAAGCCCGGGCCTAAATCTCCTTCACGATTTGGCCATATGGACTCATATTTCTTCCTTCCATGCTTCTGATAGTATTGGCACAATCCGATACCAACCTTACTAAAGTTAACATTAGATCAGCCGCCAAAGCAAGTCCTCTACAGGCCATCATCTCAGCAATTTTCGGTTCAGTGATTCCATCAAGAACCACCCCCGAAGCTCCTAGAAACATGCCAGTCAGATCACGGGCTATCGCCGCCACTTATGCCCTTCTCAGATTCATAGAAATTGCCGCATCTACATTCACCTTCATGCAACCTGCTGGTGGCGACAACCACTGTGCCCTTTGACTCAGACCTTGCGCCTTTACTGCTTGAGTTGGCTTTGTCGCTTGAAGTTCAGCAATATATTTGTTGATGAAGCTATCTGTTGAAAGCGGGCTCTGCAAAATATTTTCATGGATCGCCTTCTATGGGGGTACGGCCCCCGGTATCCACAAGACAAGACATGGGCCGCACCATCAGAGGTGGCCCGGCCCATAAAATCAAGGCGTGCACGGCGCTGCTCGACGTGCACCGTAAGCTATTGTATAGTACCAAATAGGATACTTTCCTTGTAACTCTGCCCCTCCAGAGTATATAAGGAGAGGTAGGGGCCCCCTAGTGGACAGATCGATACATCTCAATGCAATACATCAGAACACAGGATGTAGATATTACGTCATACTGACGGTCGAACCTGTCTAAATCTTGTATCTTGGTGCTTGTATTACCATCTCGCTCCTGATCTCGCTCACCTCTACGACAAATCTACCATCGTGGGATACCCCTCGGTAGACTGCCGAGCATCTTTTGTCGACAGTTGGCGCGCTAGGTAGGGGTGTGCGCTTGATCCCATGGCAAGCCAGATGGACCTTAAATCAACAACGCGTTCTCGTCGTCAATCTCGTGGAGATCCATGTCGGTCCACGACGACGATTCATCGCTGGCTACACCAGCCCCCGCTAAAAGGTCCTAATGGCTAGAGGGGGGTGAATAGCCTATTAAAAATTTCTACAACAACACTTAACAAACCAGTTAGACAATTATGAGGCGAAGCAAGTGTAGCGCTAGTCTACTAAAATAGCAAGCCACCTACCACAATTCTAGTTTATATAGTTTCTATCCACACAATAGCTATGACACTACAATAAGTTAGTGTGCTCTCAAAAGCTAACTAAAGAGTCACACTAACCAAACTAACAAGCTCTCACAACTAGATACACTAAAGAGCTTGACAACTAGTTTGCGGTAATGTAAAGAGAGTGAGCAAGAAGGTTATACCGCCGTGTCGAGGAAGGAGCCAATCAATCTTAAGAATGAATAACAATGAAGACCAATCACCTCGGAATCAAATGATGACACAATGATTTGTTACCGAGATTCACTTGCTTGCCGGCAAGCTACTCCTCGTTGTGGCGATTCACTCACTTGGAGGTTCACGCGCTAATTGGCATCACACGCCAAACCCTCAATAGGGTGCCGCACAACCAACACAAGATGAGGATCACACAAACCACGAGCAATCCACTAGAGTACCTTTTGGCTCTCTGCCGGGGAAAGGTCAAGAACCCCTCACAATCACCACGATCGAAGCCGGAGACAATCACCAACCTCCGCTCGATGATCCTCGCTGCTACAAGCTATCTAGGTGGTGGCAACCACCAAGAGTAACAAGCGAATCCCGTAGCAAAACACGAACACCAAGTGCCTCTAGATGCAAACACTCAAGCAATGCACTTGGATTCTCTCCCAATCTCACAAAGATGATGAATCAATGATGGAGATGAGTGGGAGGGCTTTTGGCTATGCTCACAAGGTTGCTATGTCAATGCAAATGGCCAAGAGGGTGAGCTAGAGCCGGTCATGGGGCTTAAATAGAAGCCCCCATGAAATAGAGCCGTTGTACCCCTTCACTGGGCACAACTCGGGGTGACCGGACGCTCCGATCATATTGACCGGACACTGGACCTCGACGTCCGGTCACGCGATGCGTGCCATGTGTCCCCTCTCTTCAAATGTTGATCATCCGATCTCAACGGCCAAGTGATGACCGGACATAGCAGCTCAAAGAGACCGGACGCTGAACCCCAGCGTCCGGTCATTTCCAGTAAGCAACCAGAGATGACTTTTTACGACCGGACGAGTCTGGTCATGCTAGACCGGACACACCTAGCGTCCGGTCACTCGGCGACTCCTCTGTGCGCTACCACATCAGCAAGACCGGACGCACCCCTTCAGCGTCCATTCACTCAGTGTCCCAGCGTCCAGTCAGAGACCGACGCTAGTGACTTTGCAGCTTCTACTGATCGGACGCGCCGGTCCAACCGAGGCCAGCGTCCGGTCACTTACAGTGACCTCCGTCTTTTCTGTCTAGGGCGTTGATGGCACCATCGGACTATCCGTACTCTATGGGCGGATACTCCGCCGGTGAAGTTCCTAACCCTTGCTTAAATGTGCCAACCACCAAGTGTATCACCTTGTGCACATGTGTTAGCATATTTTCACAAATGTTTTCAAGGGTGTTAGCACTCCACTAGATCCTAAATGCATATGCAATGAGTTAGAGCATCTAGTGGTACTTTGATAACCGCATTTCGATACGAGTTTCATCCCTCTTAATAGTATGGCTATCGAACCTAAATGTGATCACACTCTCTAAGTGTCTTGATCACCAAAACAAAATAGCTCCTACCATTTATACCTTTGCCTTGAGCCTTTTGTTTTTCTCTTTCTTCTTTTCAAGTCCAAGCGCTTGATCATCACCATGGCATCATCATGATCTTCACAATTGCTTCATCACTTGGAGTAGTGCCACCTATCTCATAATCACTTTGATAAACTAAGTTAGCACTTAGGGTTTCATCAATTCACCAAAACCAAACCAGAGCTTTCAATCTCCCCCTTTTTGGTAATTGATGACAACCCTTTTATAAAGATCTGAATTGAACTTCAATTGAATCCATGTTGCTTGTCCAAGCATATTTACCATGTGTAAAAGGATATGGACAAGTTTCATGAACCCCAAATGGTAGCAATTGCTCCCCCTACATATGTGCTAAGAGTTTGGATTGTAGCTTGCACATATGCTTAGATAGGAAATATAGGAGACAATGTCTACCAAATGATGCTAAGGTATAAAAAATAGACCTTTGAAGCGTGATACCAATCGGAGTGCACCATTATACCATCCTTATTAGCACCATGGTTAGCTCGATACCACTTGGAAACACTTGGAAATGAAATCACTAGATAACCTATGCATGCTAGATTTTCATTTCATCATTCAAACCTACAACTAGCATACACCACACAAGCATGGATATTGAAATTTAAAACTTGTGTCATGCAAGCAAACATATGAAATGCACATTCAAATGCACCATATAAGTTCATGAGCTTGCTCCCCCTACTTGTGTGCTCAAAATTTTAATTGATCCCTTTTCTTTGTCATATCTCTCCTCCTATGTCAAATTCTCCTTCTTTGTTGTCTTTTCACTATCTTAGTACACGAATATCTTTGTTTTTCTCCCCATATACTAATATCTATGTTTTTCTCCCCCTTTGTCATTAATGACCACAAAGTTTCAAAATGTAGATAGGTTGAGAATATCAATGTCAATCAATGGGGTGAGGATCATTTTCCCAAATTTGGTTCAATCTAGATCATTTGCCAAAGATATTTAACTTGGTTTGATCCAAGGACAAGCTTCTTCACACCTCCAAATAAGGGTTATCTTGTACCATGTTGAGTTAAACACTTAGAGCTCATTTTCTAGATCAAACACTAGGTTTATAAGCCCACAAACATGTCATATGCTACCACTAGATTAAAATAAGCATACAAGCAATAGTGGTACCATACAATCATCAAATTTATTTGATTTTCATGAATGAGCCTATTAAATGTGAAAGATGTCTAGATGCACTAAACATGTCCTTAGCAAGGATGTATGCCATGCCAATCAACTTTTACCTTGGATTGCTCAAAGAAGAGGCATGTCATATAAGTGGGGGTGCATCAACACATATTTGAGAAATCCAATATGTTCAACTCATTCCTTAGCTTGCAAAACCTTTTCTCATCCAATGGCTTGGTGAATATATCGGCAAGTTGATCTTCGGTGCCTACACTCTCAATGCAAATGTCCCCTTTTTTGTTGGTGATCTCTTATGAAATGGTGGCGGACATCTATGTGCTTTGTTCTTGCATGTTGAACCGGATTGTTGGTCAACTTGATTGCACTCTCATTGTCACATAGCAATGGCACTTTCTTAAACTTGATTCCAAAGTCACTCAAAGTGGCCTTCATCCAAAGTATTTGTGCACAACAACTACCGGTGGATATGTATTTGGCTTCGGCGATTGATAATGCAAC
Organism: Miscanthus floridulus; assembly: GCF_019320115.1. Lineage (NCBI taxonomy): Eukaryota > Viridiplantae > Streptophyta > Magnoliopsida > Poales > Poaceae > Miscanthus > Miscanthus floridulus. The sequence continues at coordinate 51,600,061 of NC_089589.1, read as the reverse complement.
ACTATTTTGCTTCTTTGATGACCATGAAACAAGTGATCTTCCCAACAATTGACATGTGCCTGAGGTGCTCTTCCTTTCAACCTTGCATCCCGCATAATCCGAGTTAGAGTAACCAACTAGCTCAAACTTTGCTCCTTTGGGATACCACAAACCAACATTTTGTGTATGCTTCAAGTACCTCAATATTCTCTTTGTAGACTTCAAATGACTTTCTCTTGGTGAGGCTTGAAATCTTGCACACATGCATACACTAAACATGACATCCGGCCTTGATGCGGTCACATAGAGTAGGCTTCCAATCATAAATCGATACAATTTTTGATCCACCATATTTCCACTTGCATCACTATCCAAGTTGCCATTTGTTCCCATTGGTGTGCTAATGACTTTACTATCATTCATGCCAAACTTCTTGATCATGTCCTTGATATACTTGCCTTGACTTACAAATGTACCATTCTTCAATTGCTTGATTTGAAGACCAAGGAAGTAACTTAACTCTCCAATCATGGACATCTCAAACTCTTTAGCCATCATCTTTCCAAACTCATCACAAAAGTCTTGATTGGTTGATCCAAATATGATGTCATCAACATAGATTTGCAATACAAATAGATCTTTCCAATCTTCTTGATGAAAAGAGTGATGTCAACCTTGCCCATCATGAACCCTTTAGAGAGTAGGAAGTCCCTTAATCTCTCATACCATGCTCTAGGTGCTTGCTTCAAGCCATACAATGCCTTCTTCAACTTGTACACATGGTCGGGTTTCTTGTCATCTTCAAAACTGGGAGGCTGCTCAACATATACTTCTTCATTGATGTAACCATTGAGAAATGCACTCTTAACATCCATTTGGTAGAGCTTGATGTTGTGGGCACAAGCATAGGCTAGCAAGATTCTAATTGCTTCTAATCTAGCAACCGAGGCATATGTTTCTCCAAAGTCAAGACCTTCAACTTGTGTATAGCCTTATGCTACCAATCTTGCTTTGTTCCTTACTACTATCCCATCTTGATCTTGATTGTTTCTAAAGACCCATTTGGTTCTAATCACATTGTATCCCTTTGGTCTCCACTAATTCCCATACTTGATTTCTTGTGAAATTATTCAATTCTTCATGCATAGCATTCACCCAATCAATATCCTTCAATGCTTCATCTATCTTCTTTGGTTCAATGGATGACACAAATGAGAAATGTTCACAAAATGACGCCAATCTTGATCTAGTTTGCACACCTCTTGAAATATCACCAATGATAGTGTCTGATGGATGATCCCTTGCAACATTGGCTGGTTGGAGGATTGGAACTTGATTGCTTGCACTTGCATGATCATTAGGTTGAGATGATGTATTAGCCACTTGATCTTGTTCATTGTCATGAGAGTCATTTGTACTAGCTTGAGTTGTATCATCTTGCACATTTGAGTTAGAGAGCACTTGCACTTGATCATCTTCATCATCATTCACTTGCCTAGGCCTCAATTCACCAACATCTATGTTCTTCATGGCATTTGAAAGTTGAATGCCTCTAACATCTTCCAAGTTCTCATTCTCTACTTGTGAACCATTGGTTTCATCAAATTCAACATCATAAACTTCCTCAAGAGTACGACTATCCAAATTCCAAACTCTATATGCTTTGCTTGTAGTAGAATAACTAAGAAGGAATCATTCATCGCATTTCTTGTCAAACTTGCCCAATCTAGTGCCTTTCTTCAAGATATAGCATTTGCAACCAAAGTCCCAAAAATATGCAATGTTGGGCTTTCTACCATTCAAGAGCTCATATGGTGTCTTCTCTTTCAATGGGTGACAATAGAGACGGTTGCTACAATAGCAAGCCATGTTGATAGCTTCAGCCCAAAAGGATTGACTCACATTATACTCACTAAGCATAGACCTTGCCATATCAATGAGTGTTCTATTCTTCCTTTCAACAAGGCCATTTGATTGTGGAGTGTACTTGGCCGAGAATTGATGTCTAATTCCAAATTTATCACACAACTCATCAATTCTAGTGTTCTTGAACTCATTACCATTGTCACTTCTAACTCTCTGTATGGTTGTTTCAAACTCATTGTGAATGCCTTTGACAAATGATTTGAATGTTGCAAACACATCACTTTTGTCCACTAGAAAGAATACCCATGTGTATCTAGTATAATCATCCACTATCACAAAGCCATATTTGTTACCACCAATGCTAGTGTATTGTGTTGGCCCAAACAAGTCCATGTGCAATAACTCAAATGCTTTACTAGTGCTCATCATGCTTTTCTTAGGATGGGTGTTTCCAACTTGTTTACCAGCTTGACAAGAGCTACAAAGCTTATCTTTTTCAAACACAACATCTTTCAAGCCTCTAACCAAGTCATGATTAACCAATCTATTCAATTGTTTCATTCCAATATGACCAAGCCTCTATGCCATAACCAACCCATGCTAGACTTAGTGAACAAGCATGTAGATAGTCTAGCTTCACTAGCATTGAAATCAACCAAGTATAGATTCTCATATCTAAAGCCTTTGAAGATCAAGTTAGAGCCATCTACACTTATGATCTCTACATCATCTACCACAAATATGCATTTGAATCCAAGATCACACAATTGAGTCACGGATAGCAAATTGAAGTTCAAGCTCCCTACTAGCAGCACATTGGATATGCTCATGTCATTGGATATTGCAATCTGAAAGGATCTAACAATGCCTAGAGGTGGGTGAATAGGTGTATCTAAAAATTTACTACAAATGCTAAGTTCAAATCTGTCAGTCAATGTCGGAAGTCTCGGCGTTTGGGTCGGAACTCCTGACGTTGTTAGAAGTTCCGGCACAAATGTCAGCAGTTCCGACGCCTACGTGAACTACAAAAGCAGTGCCAAATTTAACTTTGCGGATAAATAATCTTACAACCTCACTTCCTAGTGGTTTGGTGAAGATGTTGGGTCACTCCCTTGACGCCGTAATGCCTCCAAACCATAGATCAAGTCCAAACCCTAAAATGAAGTTTGGGAGAGAAAAAGACAAACACATACAAGTAATATCTAGCAATCACAACAACAAGCACATGGGACACAAGGATTTATCCCGAGGTTCGGAACCCCACTAAGGAGCTCCTACGTCCTCATTGTTGAGGTGACCACAAAGGTCGGAGTCTTTTCCACCTCCTTGCCTCTCTCAAAGCGACCACAAAGGTCACTTGAGCTTTCCACTAAGAAATCGAAGGGTAATTCAAACTTCCCAAGGCTCTTCCACAAGATGGAAGTTCTTGGGCAACGCCTAGCCGGCTAGGGGCAAAGCCCCAAGAGTAATAGATGCAAAATCAACCGGCTTGACGAAGAAATCAAGTGCTCAAGCTTTTCAAAGTGATGCTCTCACTTAATCCACTCTCCTTTCACTCAAAACCCTAAGGGAATCGAAGATTAGAGCAAAGGGGGAAGGAGAGGGGTGCTTAGTTGCTTGGGAGCTGTTGAGAACGAAGTGCGTCAGCTGTAAATGAGTCTGTAACGGTTAGAAGTGAAGAGAGGAGTATTTATACTTCAAGTGAAATTCCAACCGTTCAGATCTACGTCGGGAGTTCCGACGTAGATCTTGGGACTTCCGACGTTAACAGAAAACACTATACACAATGGGTCAGAAGTCTGCGCGTGCAAGTCAGTGTCAGAATTCCCGACAAACATCGGGACTTCCGATGGTCGGAACTTCCGACATACGTTGAGACTTCCGACGTGCACAGTTAAACAAACAGCCAGCACCTCTGATGCCGGGACTCCCGGCTTGGGTCAAGTCAGTGTCAGAACTCCCGGCAAACGTCGGGACTTCCGACGGTCGGAACTTCCGACAATCATTGAGACTTCCGATGTGCACAAACAGCCAGCAAGTCAAAAGCATAGGTGCCAGGACTCCCAGCTTAGGTCGAGACTTCCGACCGTCGGAAGTTCCGACTTATGTTAGGACTTCCGACGTCCACAGTCACCGCGTAGGCTAAGAGACTGGGAGTCAGAAATACCGGCAATGGTCATGACTTCCGACTGTCGAGAGTTCTGGCTTACGTCGGGACTTCTGACACCGACAGTCACAAAAAATTATTCTATGTGCTCATGAAGTGCTAGAGTGTCTCCCTTTTGATTTTATTTTAATGCTTGAGCACTCTATCTTCCTCAGACCAACTAAATTTGCATTCCTCTTTATAGTGCGGCGGATCCTAAACTCAAAATCAAAATTAAAACCTTTGGAGATTGTTTTGAGTTCTTCCGCCTTTACAACTTTAAGAATTGAGGGATACCATTTCATCTTTGTCAACTCTTTGATTCTTTCATGGGACTAATAGCTGCGACATATCTCATTAAGATCACATTAGTCCCTAATTTGGATGTCATCAATACACCAAAACCCACATAGGGGGCAAATGCACTTTCAATCTCCCCATTTTTGGTAATTGATGACAACCAACTTAGGCTTTTATAAGAATGAATGAATTTAAAGCTTTTGAACCCCAAAATTTATGAAGAGCTCCCCCTTGATGTATGCATGAATTTTAATTTCAATTAGAGTCATCTATACATGATTTGCATACATCAAGACAAAAGCTCTCCCTAAATTTTGCAATCCGTGGGGTGCAACAAGTGTGTGTGAACAAATGGATATGTGTGAGAAGAAATGCAATATGACATGTTATTTCACACAACAAGTAAAAGAGAATATGATGGCCAAGATTTCAAAATAGAATTTAAAGCAACACATGGCCATCCAAAATGCATTCACCATCATAAGTAGAGACAAGTATAAGCTAATAAGATAAATAGATGACCATAACTTGTCCTACAGTCATTCAACACAAACACATATAAATAGTTGTTCATCACAAGCTTGCCACCACACGACATAGTTCATGCATGCTAAGGGTTTTAGAGTTCCAAAACATAAATACCAACTAACTTATTACAAAGAGAAATCAAAGCCTAACACTCCCCCTTTGTCAACAAGTGCCAAAAGGGGTAGGCCGCGTGAATATCCAACTACTCATCCTCGTAGTCATCATCCTCATCTTGGTCACCGTCCTCACCACCATCGTCGTCTTCATCATCATCGTCCTCAATGTATTCCTCATCTTCTTCAGTGGCCTTCCCTTTGCCATGCGGGCGAGAAGTCGCATCATCTTCGTACGCCGCACAAGCCTCATCATACAAAGCCAACGGATCATGGGGAGGCACAAATGGCGGCGGAGGAGAAGATACAATGCCTGCTTGCTGTTCCAACCGATATAGCCTCTCTTGCATATCGTGCTCACGTTGAGCACTAGCATAACACTGTCCAAACATGTATGTCATTAGAAAGTTGAACTTGTTGGGCTTCTTTCTAGAGGAGGACGAAGAGAGGGCTCGGCACTTGAAGAACGAGCAGCAACAGCAGCAGTTGTTGAGGCACCATGGTGAGAGCGAGAACCCGAAACACCTTTCCCTCTAGCTTTGGCTGCCTTAGCTTTCTCCCTCAGCTCTCTAGCAGCAATGACAGAGGTCTTGTTGGATATCTTGAGGAGCTTTTGCTGAGTGTCATAGGGAAAACAGATGTTGGATACTTTCTCAATGACATGCATAATGTATGGTGCATAGGGAAGATGCTTTACTGGATCCTCAGTAGCATCATGAATCTTGTTCCAAATGTATCTACTGATGGAAAATTTTTGAAACTCATCTCCAAATCGCTGAAGCGCCTTCTGTGAATCATCACGAAGGTAGGTGGAGTCACCGACCTTTGGATACAAGATCTATCACAAGATGTTGTTCAGAACATAATAGTAGGGCTTGAGAAACACTGTCTGTCCATCAGCTATGTGGCCATCAAGATACATGTGTTGGTACTCCTCCAAAGCAAGATCCTCATACTCAGTCAACTCAGTAGCAGTCCGGTCACTGTGACTCAAACCAAGAAGGCAAGAGAAAGTGATGAAGTCCACCTTATAATGCTTGCCTTCGGTTGTCCAATGAATAATGTCAACAGCACCGGTTTGGTCTCTCTCATGATGATAAGAAACATAAAACTGATAGATTAGCTCGTTGTTCCAATGCTTCCTAAACTCTAGCAGGTAGGACAGCCCCATTGATTGTATATCCCAAACCATCTACTCCAGCTTGGGTTCCTTGTACTTGCGAAGAGAGTATGCATCAATGCACTTCATCTAAAGGACCGGTGGCTCCCACTTCTTCAAAAACTTCTGATATAGAATGGAATCATAAAAGTCATAATGGAAGGGGTGCCAGAAATGATACTCAAGTCGTAGGTCCTTCTCGTCCTCAGTATAAAGGTTCCTCCCCCTGTTGAACCTAATGTCCTTAACCCGGTGATGATAGTCCACGGGTAGAGGAGGAGTCCATCCATCGGCTGGATTCAGAGCCATGACGGGCTCCCGCATGATCGGCGACACACCCGTGAATGGAACAAGCTGATACACACCCGCTAGACTGTGAGTCGGGGTGCGAATCGGTGGAGTAGCAATGGTGTGTTCGGCATGGTCAAGTGCTTACTCTTCTTCATCAACCATCAGCACATCCCCAACAGTGGCAGGAGTAGGAGGAGGAGCGGCAGCCAATGACCCTTGATCGACACGACGACGGGGAGCACGGGAACCACCAGCACTGCCATGCTGGTAAGATGCCTTGGTGCGGCCGGGCGGCTTGGGAATAGCAGCACGATCTTGGTTCTTCTTGGAACGCTTCTCCGTATGATGCGAGGGACTTCCACCGTCCATGACTGTGAAGAACACGAAGTGGAACTTAAGAAATAGTACAAGGAGAGGCGAACGAACATCGAGAAGTGAAGAAACAGGAATGGAGTGGTCACCCTAGGGTCGGGAGTTCTGGCCACAGTCAGGACTTCCGACAGTCGAAAGTTCTGGCCTGACGTCGGGAGTTCTGACATTTAGGACCTCTGACGGCCTCCAGGACCTCCGACGCCCAAGGGGACCATCCCATTCATGGGGCTTCAAATTGCGACACTCATCCAAACAAGGAAGATAGAGGAGTAGAGAGAGAGAAAGAATGGAGTCAAAACACAAGGTACATTGGATTAGGGTTAGGGTGCCACGGTAGTAACTTGAATAGAGGAAAGAGGAGACGAAGAGAAACGAATCGCAGTCGACAATGAACAAATCCACGAGCGCAATCACCTCCACCAATGGGATCTCCACCACACCAACCGAAAGTCCACCACGATCCGAGGGAAAATGAGGGCTCGGGTGGTGGAATGGGGGCGGGGAGGTCAAGACTACTGGCAAGGCCTTCGGCGGCCCAGGAAGAGGGAATGGAGGCCGGAGCACTAGGCAGGGCGGCGGTGGGGGCAGGGCATGACACGGCGGCGCGAGGAGGAGCTAGGGCGGCTTGGAGGGGTGATGGCGGCATCGGGAGGGGAGGAGAAATAACTGAAGTAAAAAATCAGGCCGGGTAAAAATGGGCTGAGCAACCGACGCGGTGCGGTGAAAAATCAGATCTGTCCGGCCTCGGAACTCCCGGCTTACGTCGGGACTTTCGGCGTGAGCTGGGACTTCTGGCCGTCGAGACTTCCGACGCAGGGAAACAGAAAAACCCTCAAACTTGAACTCACTACACCATGTGGGGCAAAAATATGATGGACACTAACATTTTCACAAGTGACTAGATTTCATTCTACCAACACAAAGAAATAGTCACTTATGAAAATTACAAAATAGATTTTGGAAGTGGCACACAATGTTTCCTTAATTCTTTTCTCCTAACTAGATCAAACAAAATGTGTGTACAAGGGATCAAGTCACGTTACGAGAATCAATGATATTTAGTTCACTCCTTAAAGCACAAAATCTTGACTCATCTAGGGGCTTTGTGAAGATATCGGCTAATTGCTTTTCGGTGCTCACATGGTGAATGGCGATATCTCCTTTGGCTTCGTGGTCTCTCAAAAAATGATGCCGGATGTCTATGTACTTTGTTCGAGAGTGGTTTACAGGGTTGTTTGCCAACTTAATGGCACTCTTGTTGTCACACAAAAGTGGAATCTTGGTTAACTCACATCCAAAGTCCTTTAATGTTTGCTTCATCCAAAGTAGTTGGGCACAGCAAGCGCCGGCCGCCACATACTCGGCTTTGGCGGTGGACAAAGCAACAAAATTTTGCTTCTTAGAGCTCCAAGACACCAAGGATCGACCGATAAATTGGCAAGTCCTGGTAGTACTCTTTCGGGTTACTTTGCAACCAGCATAATCTGAATTGGAGTTGCCAAGTAACTCAAAAGTGGAGCCCTTAGAATACCACAAGCCAAGATTAGGAGTGTGCACTAAATATCGAAAAAATCTCTTAACAGCCATCAAATGACATTCTTTCGGATTAGCTTGAAATCTTGCACACATGCACACGCTAAGCATAATATCGGGCCTAGATGCACAAAGGTAAAGAAGTGATCCAATCATGGAGCGATATACCTTTTGATCAACGTCCTTTCCTCCTTGATCAAGATCAAGATGTCCATTGGTTGGCATGGGTGTCTTGATGGGCTTGGCCTTGTCCAAGTTAAACTTGTTCAACATGTCATTGGTGTACTTGGTTTGACTTATGAACGTGCCATCCTTGAGTTGCTTGATTTGAAATCCAAGGAAAAACTTCAACTCTCCCATCATGGACATCTTGAACCTATTTGTCATAATCCTACTAAATTCCTCATAAAAAGCCACATTAGTAGTACCAAATATTATGTCATCGACATATATTTGGCAAACAAAGATATCATTATTGACTTTGCGAGTAAACAAAGTAGCATCGGCCTTTCTTATCTCAAAACCTTGTTTGAGTAGGAAATCTTTTAAGCAATCATACCAAGCTCTAGGGGCTTGCTTGAGCCCATAGAGTGCCTTGTCAAGCTTGTAGACATGGTTTGGATACTTGGGGTCTTCAAAGCTTGGTGGTTGCTCTACATACACCAACTCGAATAGGGGGCCGTTGAGAAATGCACTCTTCACGTCCATTTGATATAGCTTGAAGTCACGATGCCCGGCATAGGCAAGTAGAATACGAATTGATTCTAGCCTAGCCACTGGTGCATAGGTCTCCCTAAAATCCAAGCCTTCAATTTGAGTGAATCCTTGAGCCACCGACCTTGCCTTGTTCCTTGTTACCTGTCGACATAGAATTTTGTCCCGTGCCGAGGACACACGCAGCAAGCCAGAAGGGTCCGCTCGAGGGAGCAGATCCGCTTAGCTTCAGTGCAAGGGTGGTCGATCCTACGCAATCCTCCCGAGACATGCCAGTCAATTTGACCCTGCAATTGACAAGGAGAGAAAGTTTATTAGTAATTAAGGGTGGAACATGCCGGTGTTGCCAGACAGTCCCGAATGTGCGGCTCTAAGAGCCGATATGAGAGAAGATCGACTAAATAGTCGATTCTAGCATATTCGTAAGAATAAATCAGTTAATGCTTATGGGGTTGTGTAAGAAGAATCGGTTATCATTCAGAATAAATATCATTTAAACAAACATTAATCAATGGCAATAAGATATCGATAATGGTCGGTTTATACTAAGCCAATGATTACAAGTAACCGAACTCCTATTTATGTAAAGAAACAATTCAACACCACTCAACCATCTAATAAAGATAAATCTAATGAACATGTTAGATCTCACCTATCGTTATGACCAGTGTGGCATGAGGCAGAATCATGCAGGCCGTAGAAACAACAATAGACTCGACGACCCTAACTCATTACTAATATCAGTGGGGCATGAGGCAGAATCATGTAGGCCGTAATACAATAACAAGATCATGGGGCTCACATATCTTTCAACTTATCTCTACTTCAATGGTCTCGTAATGTGATCTGTTCGTCAGAGCGCTCGATATCGGCTAAACAGTTGATTCAGGCATAGCGCACAGTTAAGGTCATGCCTTCTCAGGACCGGATCTATCAACTAACGATGCCCACTCTACGGTGCTAATAGTGGGGTGAGAGGCAGAATCCCACAGGCCGTGATAACGGGCTATGGAACGGTTCTCGCTAACCAATAGATCTACTCAAGATTAAACATGCCTTAACCGTATACTATGCACAATTAAGATTGATATAAAACAGCCGATAAAAACATAACTCATCATTTAAGATATAGATTAGATCAGTTTTAGATTAGTAAACGATGGGTTAAATAAGATATAAGGCCAATCCAGATCAATCTCAATCGGGCAGAGTGATATTGCTGTAATTAGATAAACAATGAAAGCAATAAGCAATATCGGTAACTTAATGAATCTACCAAAGACTGCCATTCAAAGATAGAGCCGATAACTTGACCTCGATCTAGTTCAAGCAGTGGGGTGTGAGGCAGAATCACACAGGCCATACTTGAACTAGGCAAGAGTCGATAACTAGCCTATACCAAAGTCGCAGTGGGGGTCGACCAGATTGATGCTGCCATACAAACAGAGGTATAAACCATGACGGTACTTACAGACAAGCAGTGGAGGTCGACCGAATCGATGCAGTCGTACTCGCTGAAGAACTCGTCGAGATCTACTCTACTCCTACTCCTAAGGGGTGGCCGGAGCCGAAAAAAGTAAATTGACTTGTATTTGATTGATTGGGGTTCCTTCTTACAATAGCCGGGGTTTGATATTTATACCCAGATACTAGACATGAATCCTATTCGAGCATGATTTGTTACAATCTTTGGCATAAAAATGAAAACATTCCTAATTTAAGATAACTTGGACTCTAATCTTTCCCTTTTTGTAGAGTCCAGCATGCCACGTCCCAGCGCCGATCATAGCTTCTGTCGTTATCCGCTGGCGCTATCTAAAGAAAGCCGATTCTAGTGTTGTATCTGAATTAGTTGTTTTCGATCTACATGCAATTGATTCCTTGCTGACGTGGTTTTGGGAGCTTTCGAGCCTCTGAAATCCTTCTTCCAAATTCTGGTGTAAATATTACCATGCCATGCTCATCTTGCTTGTTGTGGAAGACCCACTTGGTCCCAATCACATTTTGCTTGGGCCTTTCCACTAAGGACCAGACTTCATTCTGAGTGAAGTTATTCAACTCTTCTTGCATGGCTATCATCCAATCTGGATCATCAAGTGCTTCTTCCACCCTATGAGGTTCCAAAGGAGAAACAAACGAGTAATATTCACAAAAACTTGCTAAACGGGAACGTGTAGTTACCCCTCGTTGAATGCTCCTCAATATGTTATCAACAGGGTGATCCCGTTGAATGGATTGATGCACTCTAGGATGTGGCACTTGAGTTGATCTTTGGATAGGGCCATCATCATCATCATCATCATGGTCATGATCGATTGGAAGATCACGATCATGAGCTTGTCGAGGGTTGACTTCACTTCTTTCTTCATTGTTGAGTTGTGGTTGAGCTCGCTCATTGTTGACACCATCTTCATGAGAATGACCTTGTGCTTCATTTGATATCCCATCTTCTTCTTCTCATCATCACTTGAGTTACTATCACTTGACTCCCATTCTTCCCTAAGATGAGCTTCACCTCTCTTCTTGCCTTTGTTCTTCTTGTCTTCATCCTTATCGTGCTTGTGTTTCTTTTTCTCATTAGGACAATCGGCTATGAAGTGACTAGTTTGACCACATCCATAGCAAAATCTCTTTTTGAACCTTCTCTTTCTATCACCATAGGTCTTGCGGTTGCTTCTCTTCTTCATAAACTTTCTAAGATTTCTAATCACAAATGCAACCTCCGCATCAGAGTCTTCTTCTCCACTTGAGGAATCATCCTTCACTTTCTTCTTCTTTTCTTGACTTAAACCTTGACATTCATGTTGTTGAGTTGCTTTAAGGGCTGCACTCTTGTTGAATCCCATTGCATTAGGATTTTGATTGTGAGCATTGATTGCATCTTCATCTAGACACTCATGATGCTTGAGTTTTGAAAGAACTTCTTGAGGTGTCATCTCATCATAACCAGGCCTTTCCATGATCACGGACGCTAGCATATTGTTCTTGGCTCTATATGTTCTCAACATCTTTCTAGCAACTTTGTTGTCATCCCACTCGATGCTTCCAAGAGCTCTTATGCGGTTGACCAATGCCATGAGCCTATCAAACATGGATTGTGTTGTTTCATTTTGCAAGAATACAAATCTTTCTAATTCACCATGAAGTAACTCTATGTTGCCTTTTCTCACACTTTTATCTCCTTCAAATGATACTTTCAAAGTATCCCAAATTTGTTTTGCACTTTCCATTCCATTCACTTTTCTAAACTCATTCAGAGCTAGGCTTGACACAATCGGTTGATTCCATTCGGGCTTGTGCATTTTGATGGAGGTTGTGTACTTCTTCCGGAGTTATCTCTCTATCTTCATCGGTAGGAATCATCACACCAACATCCACAACTTCCCAAAGTCTTGCGGCAATAAGATGCATCTTCACCTTGTAAGACCAATCAGTGTATCTTGTTCCATCAAAATAAGGTGGCTTGCCAATGTTGACGGACGGAGTGTGTAGCGTTGAACCTTTCATGAGTTGTCCATAGTCAAAACTCATGTTTGAATATACTCCTTTTCCATGTGCATGCTCACCGGCTCCAATGTCACTAGCAGCATCTTTGTTTGCTTTATTCTTGTCACAAGTATCATTCTTGCCACTTATTGCGTCTTCAACCTTCTTGCTTAATTCTTCCTTCATCTTGCTCATCTCATCTTGCATCTTTTTCATTTCATCTTGAAAGAGCTTGGCTTGAGCACTCATCAACTCTTCAGCTATTTTCTTAGCCATTTCGATGGCAACGGCTTGCATCTTGTCGGACTCCGACATTGTATCTTCTCACGCGGTGAAGCACAAAGAGAAGACCTTGCTCTGATACTAATTGAAAGGATCTAACAATGCCTAGAGGGGGGTGAATAGGCGTATCTAAAAAATTACTGCAAATGCTAAGTTCAAATCTGTCAGTCAATGTTGAAAGTCCTGGCGTTTGGGTCGCAACTCCCGACATTGTCAGAAGTTCCGGCGCAAACGTCAGCAGTTCCGACACCTATGTGAACTACAAAAGCAGTGCCAAATTTAACTTTACGAATAAATAATCTTACAACCTCACTTCCTAGTGGTTTGGGGAAGATGTTGGGTCACTCCCTTGATGCCGTAATGCCTCCAAACCGTAGATCGAGTCCAAACCCTAAAATGAAGTTTGGGAGAGAAAAAGACAAACACATACAAGTAATATCTAGCAATCACAACAACAAGCACAGGGGACACAAGGATTTATCCTGAGGTTCGGAACCCCACTAAGGAGCTCCTACGTCCTCGTTGTTGAGGTGACCACAAAGGTCGGAGTCTTTTCCACCTCCTTGCCTCTCTCAAAGCGACCACAAAGGTCACTTGAGCTTTCCACTAAGAAATCGTAGGGTAATATAAACTTTCCAAGGCTCTTCCACAAGATAGAAGCTCTTGGGCAATGCCTAGCCGGCTAGGGGCAAAGCCCCAAGAGTAATAGACGCAAAATCAACCGGCTTGACGAAGAAATCAAGTGCTCAAGCTTTCCAAAGTGATGCTCTCACTTAATCCACTCTCCTTTCACTCAAAACCCTAAGGGAATCAAAGATTAGAGCAAAGAGGGAAGGAGAGGGGTGCTTAGTTGCTTGGGAGCTGTTGAGCACGAAGTGGGTCAGCTGTAAATGAGTCCATAATGGTTAGAAGTGAAGAGAGGAGTATTTATACTCCAAGTGAAAATCCAACCGTTCAGATCTACGTCGGGAGTTCCGACGCAGATCTCGGGACTTCCGACGTTAACAAAAAACACTTTACACAACTGGTCAGAAGTCCACGCATGCAAGTCAGTGTCGGAACTCCCGATAAACATTGGGACTTCTGATGGTCAGAACTTCCGACGTACGTCGGGACTTCCAACGTGCACGGTTAAACAAACAGCCAGCACCTCTGATGCCAGGACTCCCAGCTTGGGTCAAGTCAATATCGGAACTCCTGGCAAACATTGGGACTTCCGACAATCATCGAGACTTCCGACGTGCACAGACAGCCAGCAAGTCAGAAGCATAGGTGCCGGGACTCCCGGCTTAGGTTGAGACTTTCGACCGTCGGAAGTTCCAACTTACGTCGGGACTTCCGACGTCCACAGTCACCACGCAGGCTAAGAGACTAGGAGTCAGAACTACCGGCAATGGTCCTGACTTCTGACTGTTGGGAGTTCCGGCTTACGTCGGGACTTCCAACACCGACAGTCACAGAAAATTATTCTATGTGCTCGTGAAGTGCTAGAGTGTCTCCCTTTTGATTTTATTTTAATGCTTGAGCACTCTATCTTCCTCAGACCAACTAAATTTGCATTCCTCTTTATAGTGCGGTGGATCCTAAACTCAAAATCAAAATTAAAACCTTTGGAGATCGTTTTGAGTTCTTCCGCCTTTACAACTTCAAGAATTGAGGGATATCATTTCATCTTTATCAACTCTTTGATTCTTTCATGGGACTAATAGCTGCGACATATCTCATTAAGATCACATAAGTCCCTAATTTGGATGTCATCAATACACCAAAACCCACATAGGGGCAAATGCACTTTCACAATCTTACCAAGCCCTTTGACCTTGCCTTTGCCATTGTCACCAAATGTGATACTATCATAACCATCATTGCCATTGGTGTTGATTGAGTTGAACATCCTTGCATCACCGATCATGTGTTGAGTGCACCCACTATCAAGAACCCAATGCCTTCCTCCAGCTTTATAATTGACCTACAAAAGAAGATTAATTCTTTTTAGGTACCCAAACTTGCTTGGGTCCTTGAAGGTTAGTCACTAAGCTCTTTGGTACCCAAATGGCTTTCTTCTTTGAGCCCATCCATGGTTTACCAATGAACTTAGCCTTCACACCATTTTTACCCTTGGTAAGCACATAGAAAGAATCAAGCTTAATAGAGGATACATTAGCATTTTTGCTCTTGTTTTTGCATTCATGCTCTTTATGACCCACTTGCTTGCAACTAGTGCAAAATCGACCATTGTTCTTCATGAAACTAGTCTTGTGAGGAGCAAAAGCTACCTTGCCTTTCTTGGGGGTATAGCCCAATCCCTCTTTGTAGAGAGAAGCTCTTTGGCCACCCAAGCACATAAGCAAGCGGTCCTCACCACCATAGGCCTTAGCCAACGTGTGAGTGAGATTATTGACCTCCTTCTTGAGGTTCTCATTCTCAACCATTAGTGAGGTATCACAAGTGAGACCATCACTACTGGATGAGGTGGAAGTAAAAGTACTACAAGAAGGGTTAGTGGGAGCAACAATGATAGGCATAGATAATGATTCATCAATTATATCACAAGTTAAGCCTATATTGCAAGTTTTAACATGCTTCTTTTTATTTTGCTCATCAAGCAAACAGGAATGAGCCTTTTCAAGCTTTTTGTGAGCCTTGCCAAGCTTCTCATGGGCTTCCTCTAGCCTCTCATGAGTTGCTTTGAGCTCATCAAGGGCTTGCTTAAGGGCTTTTATCTCCTTATTCAAGCTCTTGCATTCCCTTCTCTTAATGTCAAAGTGTTCTTTAGTATCTTCTAGCATGTCATATAATTCATCTTTAGTAGGTTCATCATCATCACTTCGCTATCATTTTCATTATCATGTTCATCATCACTTCCATCATCACAAGTTTGTACCTTAGTGGCCTTAGCCATGAAGCATGATGAAGTGTCGAAGAGAGAAGGCTTCTCACTGATAGCAATGCTTGCAAGTGCCTTCTTCTTGGTGGTCTTGTCATCATCACTTGAGGAAGCATCACTATCCCAAGTGACTACATATGAACCACCCTTCTTCTTCTTGAAGGTCATCTTGTCCTTCTTCTCTTTCTTTTCCTTCTTGTCCTTCTTCTTGTTCTTCTTGTTGTCATCATCATTGTCGCTATTGTATGGACATTGAGCAACAAGATGATCTTTGCTTCCACACTTGAAGCACCTTCTTGATTCTTCTTTGTTCTTGAATGAAGACTTGTTTCTTCTAGCACGGTAGCCCTTCTTCATCATGAACTTGCCAAATTTCTTTACAAAGAGAGCCATCTTCTCATCGTCATCATCATCATCCCATGAGCCATCATCTTCACTTGATGTTTCTTGCCTTGCCTTGCCCTTGGATGATGTGGCTTTGAATGCCACACTCTTCTTCTTCTCATCTTTCTTCTCCTTCTTTTCTTCTTTCTCATCATCATCTCTATATGTATCATCGGTCATTATATCTCCCAACACTTGGTTTGGTGTCATGGTGTCCAAACCACTCCTCACTAGAATAGTGACCAATGTGTCAAATCTTGAAGGTAAGCATCTTAAGAACTTGTGGGAGAAGTCCTTGTCCTTCACCTCTTCTCCAAGTGCTTTGAGATCATTGACAAGCACTTGAAGCCTATGAAACATCTTCGGCACATTCTCATCCTCCTTCATTTTGAAGCTTGCAAACTTCTCTTTGAGAATGTATGCCTTTGCACCCTTCACGGATTGAGTGCCCTCAAATGATTCTTCCAACTTCTTCCAAGCCTCATGAGCCATCTCAATATTCTTGATTTGCTCAAATGTTCTCTCATCAATTGCATCATGAATGGCACTTAGAGCAATGTCATTATTTTGGAGAAGCACTTCTTCGGCCGCGGTGGGATTCTCCGGATCCTCAATCTCAATTTTGGTTTCTACAACCTTCCACACTCTTCTATTGATTGACTTAAAATGTGTGGTGATCTTTGATTTTCAATATGGATAATTTGTGCCATCAAATTGGGGTCTCTTCTTGGTGTTGTTGATTTGAGCCATTTTTACACCGAAGGTTGTTAAGCCTCAAATCACGGTGACCTCGGCTCCAATACCACTTGAAAGGTCCTAATGGCTAGAGGGGGTGAATAGCCTATTAAAAATTTCTACAACAACACTTAACAAACCGGTTAGGCAATATGAGGCGAAGCAAGTGTTGCGCTAGCCTACTAAAATAGCAAGCTACCTACCACAATTCTAGTTTATATAGTTTCTATCCATACAATAGCTATGACACTACACTAAGTTAGTGTGCTCTCAAAAGCTAACTAAAGAGCCACACTAACCAAACTAACAAGCTCTCACAACTAGCTACACTAAAGACCTTGACAACTAATTTGCGGTAATGTAAAGAGAGTGAGCAAGAAGGTTATACCGTCGTGTCGAGGAAGGAGTCAATCAATCAAAAGAATGAATAGCAATGAAGACCAATCACCTCGGAATCAAATGATGATACAATGATTTTTTATCGAGGTTCACTTGCATGCCGGCAAGCTACTCCTCGTTGTGGCGATTCACTCACTTGGAGGTTTATGCGCTAATTGGCATCACATGCCAAACCCTCAATAGGGTGCCGCACAACCAACACAAGATGAGAATCACACAAACCACGAGCAATCCACTAGAGTACCTTTTGGCTCTCCGCTGGGGAAAGGTCAAGAACCCCTCACAATCACCACGATCGGGGCCGAAGACAATCACCAACCTCCACTCGATGATCCTTGCTGCTCCAAGCCATCTAGGTGGCAGCAACCACCAAGAGTAACAAGCGAATCCCATAGCAAAACACGAACACCAAGTGCCTCTAGATGCAAACACTCAAGCAATGCACTTGGATTCTCTCCCAATCTCACAAAGCTAATGAATCAATGATGGAGATGAGTGGGAGGGCTTTGGCTATGCTCACAAGGTTACTATGTCAATGCAAATAGCCAAGAGGGTGAGCTAAAGCTGGCCATGGGGCTTAAATAGAAGCCCCCACAAAATAGAGCCGTTGTACCCCTTCACTGGGCATAACTCAGGGTGACCGGATGCTCCGGTCATATTGATCGGACGCTGGACCTCAGCGTCTGGTCACGCGATGCGTGCCACATGTCCCCTCTCTTCAAATGTTGATCGCTCGATCTCAACGGCCAAGTGATGACCAGACGCAGCAGCTCAAAGTCACCGGACGTTGAACCCTAGTGTCCGGTCGTTTCTAGTAAGCAACCAGAGACGACTTTTCATGACCGGACATGTCCGGTCATGCTTGACCGGACACACCCAGCGTCTGGTCACTCGGCGACTCCTCTGTGCGCTGCCATGTCAGCAGGACCGGACGCACCCCTTCAGCGTCTGGTCACTCAGTGTCCCAGTGTCTGGTCAGAGACCGACGCCAGGGACTTTGCAGCTTCTACTGATCGAACGTGCCGGTCCAACTGAGGCCAGCGTCCGGTCACTTACAGTGACCTCCGTCTTTTCTGTCTAGGGCGCCGGTGGCACCGTTGGACTGTCTGCACTCTACGGGCGGACACTCTGCTGGTGAAGTTCCAAACCCTTGCTCAAATGTGCCAACCACCAAGTGTATCACCTTGTGCACATATGTTAGCATATTTTCACAAATGTTTTCAAGGGTGTTAGCACTCCACTAGATCCTAAATGCATATGCAATGAGTTAGAGCATCTAGTGGCACTTTGATAACCGCATTTTGATACGAGTTTCACCCCTCTTAATAGTATAGCTATCGAACCTAAATGTGATCACACTCTCTAAGTGTCTTGATCACCAAAACAAAATAGCTCCTACCATTTATACCTTTGCCTTGAGCCTTTTGTTTTTCTCTTTCTTCTTTTCAAGTCCAGGCGCTTGATCATCACCATGCTATCACCATCATCATGATCTTCACAATTGCTTCATCACTTGGAGTAGTGCCACCTATCTTATAATCACTTTGATAAACTAGGTTAGCACTTAGGGTTTCATCAATTCACCAAAACCAAACTAGAGCTTTCACCCATGACAGCAGATCTGATCTCAGAACCACCTCCGAGGCCGTCTTCACCAACAACTCACCACCCGCCAGGTGCTCGCCATCAACGCCGACTAGATAACGCCATACATCGTCGACTAGACTTTCTGTCTAAAGCTAAGTCACGCTTTAATATTCTTCTAAATATTCTCCAATCTCTGTATATCGCCATAATGTTTCTTCGAGCTGTTTTCTCCATGTTTGCTCTTCAAACGGTTTTCTGAACCCCCGAACAGTCATGTTGACGCTCGGATGTCCCTAGAGATGGCCCTGTCTATGGCTCCTCCCTACACGTGCACGAGCGTCTGCCCTCTACGTTATGGGTGGTCGGCAGCGGTTCCTTGGTGACGCCTGTTCCTCTTACACGTGCACGAGCTCCGCGCTCGACATTATGGACTATGGGCTAGCTAGGGCTGGAGACTCAGCTACACACTAACTGGCCGGGCAGTTTATATTAAATATAAATACATCTTTGCTCCAACTAATCGTTGAGCTACATACGCTATTTTTTTTCTCTAGAGTTCATATATTTTTACATCATGTACTACCCGTTCTACATATTTGTATTGCAGGATCATCATCCAGGTGATCGGACCACCTAGTGCTCGGACTTCTCCACCGATCAACTGGTCGGACCGTTTGGTTCATGGACTCTGTCATCGGCCAGTTGATCGGACTGTTCGCCGTTTGCTTCTACTCAATGCTCACTTCACCGCTGACCAGTTGACCAGACTGTTCGTCGCTCGTGCTTCATCGCCAGCTACGCCGGTTACTCCTCGGTGCTCGGATCCTTTGTGCTCGAGGACTAAGTGGGCACACTTCACTGCACGGCGCCAGCTACGCTGGGGACTCCTCAGTGCTCGGACATTGCCAGTGATGCAAGGGACTCCTCACTCTTCGGTGCTCAGACATCGCCAGCGACGCCGGGGACTCCTCGCTCTTCGGTGCTCGGACATCGCCAGCGACGCCAAGGACTCCTCGCTCCTCGGTGCTCGGACATCGCCAGCGACGCCGGGGACTCCTCGCTCCTCGGTGCTCGAACATCGCCAGCGATGCTGGGGACTCCTCGGTGCTCGGATATCGCCAGTGACGCTGGGGACTCCTCGCTCTTCGGTGCTCGGATATCGCCAGCGATGCCGAGGACTCCTCGGTACTCGGACATTGCTAGCGACGCTGGGGACTCCTCGCTCCTCGATGCTCAGACATCGCCAGTGACATCAGGGACTCCTCGCTCCTCGGTGCTCGGACATCACCAGCGACGTCGGGGACTCCTCGGTGCTCAGACATCGCCAGCGACACCAGAGACTCCTCGCTCTTCGGTGCTCGGACATCGCCAGTGACGCCGGGGACTCCCTTGCTGCTCGGATATTGCTACGTCTCATCGGTGTGCTATCAAGCTGCTCCATGTTGTTCAGATCAGGGTGCTGATCTTGGGCAGCACGTCTGGGGGTCTTGATACGCGCATGTTAGATGACGTCGGTAAGCTTTCAGACTTCTTTTTCTTTGACCCTGCTACAAGATTTATTCTTCATCTTCCAGCAGGCTCAGGGACTAAGTGGGCACACTTCACCTTGCGGTGAATGTGCGTTTTTCTCATCTCGAGGCTACGCCCGGGGACTGGCTGCCCGCTCTACTGGTTTTCTACTTTTTGACCCTGGCACCACGTGACTACGTCACCTACTATCAGGCTCGGGAACTAGTTGTAGGGGTACGGCCCCCGGTATCCATAAGACAAGACATGGGCCGCACCATCAGAGGTGGCCCGGCCCATAAGATCAAGGCGTGCACGGCGCTGCTCGGCGTGCACCGTAAGCTATTGTATAGTACCAAATAGGATACTTTTCTTATAACCCTGCCCCTCCAGAGTATATAAGGAGAGGCAGAGGTCCCCTAGTGGACAGATCGATGCATCTTAATGCAATACATCAGAACACAGGATGTAGGTATTACGTCATACTGACGGCCGAACCTGTCTAAATCTTGTGTCTTGGTGCTTGTATTACCATCTCGCTCCTGATCTCGCTCACCTCTACAACAAATATACCATCGTGGGATACCCCTTGGTGTACTGCCGGGCATCTTTTTGTCGAAGTCACCAAATTGTCCACATAGTCACCAACACTCGTATGAGATCAACACTCGTATGAGATCAACATGTGGCATTGTTTCTATCAAGTTCGCCAACCAACCTCTTGAGTTCTCCTCCTGCATCTCACTGAGGTGTTCAACGATTTCCTCGCTCTCCAATGCCCATACACACCTAGACATATTACACTCCAGCAAGGAGTGATTCCAGGAATCAAGAGCCCCGCACAAAGCACAGCGGCCATGGTCTACCATATTCCGATGGTGGAGAACATCAGCCAACTGCAGGGAGTGTCTGGCAAGCCTCCATAGAAACACCCGCACCTTTGAAGGCACCCTAACCTACCACAAAGATGTCCACTCCTTTCCCTCTTCTTTTCTATTTGATCTTGCTGCATTTTCTGATAAGTACGCCTCATTATAAGTATCCTATATGGAGAATGAACGGTAAAAACACCTTGCATGAAGAATTCTTGAAGTTTTGCCTGATCCCAAGCGGCCGATGTATGATCAATCAGCTCACTCACAAGCTGTGGCAGATGTGGACCTGCGCTGGGTACCGGCCTCCACATGCTGTCCGACGGAAGCCAGTCCATACTCTAAATAGAAGTGGTCGAACCTGTGCCTTTTCTCCTGATCAGACCGAGCTAAAGCACTTCCCTGCCATCTAGCACTGATCACCAAATCTTAGAGGGGGCAAAGCCAAGATTTGCCCCCAAAAAGTAACCCTGTGGAAAATATACCGCCTTTAAAATTCTGGCACTTAGAGATGCCGGTTCCTGGAGGATCCACTAGGCCTGTTTCGCCAACAAAGCAAGGTTGAACAGCTCTGTCTCGGAAACTCATTCCACCAAGGAACTTTGGCATGATCATATCATCCCATGCAACCTAGCATGTCTTCCTATTTCCCTCCTTACTTCCCCACCAGAAATTCCTTAATAGGCCGTTAATGTGTTTGCATAGGCCTCGGAGCAGTTTAAAGCATGACATTGAATAGGTGGGTATTGCTTGGGCCATGGATTTAATGAGCACTTCCTTGCCACCAGATGACAAGCATTGCTCCATCCATCCTAGTATCTTATTCCAAATCCTGTCCTTCAAGAATTTAACAGCACCATTAGTTGTGGAACCCACCTCAGATGGCATTCCTAAATACTTTTCACTTAGATATTCATTTTGCACATTGAGCACCAACTTAATTTCCTCTCGAATATCCTGTTGACACTTCTTAGCAAAGTGAATTGATGATTTTTGCACATTGATCTGCTGGCCCGAAGCATCACAGTAAAGTTGCAAGATATCCTTCACCACCGCCGCACTCTCCCTATTGGCTTTGAAAAACAGTAGGTTGTCATCCACGAAGAGAAGGTGGCTAAGCATCGGTGCTGTTGGCACCACTTTAATACCACTGAGCTCTGATGACTGTGATCGTAATTTTAAGAGGCACGAAAGGCCATCTGCGCATAATCAGCTGTACCCATAGTTGGTGAAATCCGAGTCTGAGCATAATTGCTTGGAGATAATTCCACTCAACCTGGTCATAAGCTTTCTTCATGTCTAACTTCAAAGCACAACACCTGAGATCCCGAGCTTTCTTTTGCTTCATGAAGTGTAAACACTCATAAGCAGTAATAATATTATCAGTGATAAGCCTGCCCGGCACAAATCCTGACTGTTCTTCAGATATAATCTCCGGCGGTACCACTTTGAGTCTATTGGCCACCACGTTTGATACAGATCTTGAAGATGACATTGCAAAGACTTATTGGTCTAAATTGACCAAGCTCCTCTGGACTAATAACCTTTGGAATTAGCACAATGAATGTGTCATTAATTATAGCCGAATCATCTTCACCACTAAGCACCCTTAGAACCACCGATGCGATTTCCTTGCCACAGAGGTCCCAATGTCGCTGGAAAAAATAAGCAGGAAAACCATTCGGGCCCGGAGCCTTAGTTGGAAACATCTAGAAGAGTGCTTCCTTTACCTCCTTTTCTGTAAACGGTGCCATCAAACCTTCATTCATCTCCGCTGAAACTTTAACAGACACCGAATCTAGAACAGCTTGCTTGTTTCGTGTATCTTCTAAAGTATAGAGATTTCTGAAAAAAAACCAGTAGTCATCTCGCCCATCTCCTTCTCATCAAATGTAAATTCACCGTTCGACTTTCTGAGGTTTTTGATCATATTCTTCCTCCTTTGGCTCGCTCGGAGATGAAAAAACTTTGTATTCCGATCCCCTTCCACCATCCATTGAATTCTTGAACGCTGACGCCACATAATTTCCTCCCTATGATGCAATTCATTTATTCTTTCAATGGTCTTCAACTCAGCCTGAGAAGGCCCCAATCTACTGGGGTCCGCCTGCATCCTCTCCAGATCCTTCTTCAAGGACTGTAACTCTCGTCTCACATGACAAAAGGTTTGTTGCTCTCAGCTGCCCAAGTGGTTCGCCACCCCCTTTAGCTTGAGCTGTAGCTCCTTTACTGTCACTGCTGCACAGTCTTATTGTCATGATTCGGCCAAGGATGAAGTGAAAGCCTCATGTGCTTCCCACATCACCTCATATCTAAAACGGTGACGCTTCTTCTGCATGTTGTCCGCCCTGCGCCAGGTCAACAAAATGGGTTCGTGATCGGACGCCACTGCAACAAGGTGATGTACCACGACACCAAGGAACCGCAGGTACCAATCACCTGACATAAGCGCACGATCTAGTCGAACTAGGCAATATGATCCACCACTGACCTTCTTTTCAAAAGTCCAGCACCGGCCACTAAAACCGATATCAGTTAGGCCACACACATCGACCATCTCTCGAAACGCCGCAATCTCGGCTGCACTTCTTTCTTGAACCCCAACATGTTCCGAGCGATGTAGAACTTCATTGAAATCACCAATACAAACCCAAGGCAAAGGAGATGATGATCTGATAAACTTGAGCATGTCCCAAGTCTTATGTCGCTCACTCAGTTGCGCCTCCCCGTAAACACATGTAAGTCTCCAAGGGTTAGTGCCCCCCTCTATAACAATAGCATCGATGTGATATTGTGAATACGGTAACAAAGACACACTGATATTATTATTCCAAAAAATTCCCAAACCACCACTACGGCCATTACTACTGACAGCAAAAGCATTATCATAGCCGAGTGTCTTTTTCAAGCTCTATACCGTGATTTGTGCACCTGAGTTTCAAGAACACACAAAACTGTAGGGGCGGCACTCTTCGTGAATTCCTGAAGCTCTTCGACTGTCGCGGCATTGCCAAGCCTGTGACAATTCCAGCTCAAGCAACTCATTATGACAACAGATCATCCACATTTAGATCGCCACACATCGCTCCTGCCTTTGAATTTTCTGCCGCCATAGCGTCGCAAGAACCCTAACGGGTGCACAGCGTCAAGGCCGAGCAGTTGAGCTAGTCAATCCCTTGATCGGCCTGAACGCGCAGCACCCACCAGGGTCGCACGAAGCCACTCGATTGAGGCCAAAAACCCTCAACGACAGGAATCGCCGCCAAGGTCGCCAGACCCTAGGTGTGCCCTAGGTCATCCGTACGGGAACACTCTTCACTTATCGAAATCGACATTTGCAGGCGTAGGATTGTGCATGTGAGCAAAGGTGAATCTCTCGTAACTAATAAAAAGACTAAAGAGAAGACATCGTTTTGGTGCGACAAAAAATTTCCCTCACCTGGTGCGAAAAAAAATTCCCCTCACCTTCCTATCCCTCACGTGCTATCCCCCGTGCGACAATAACTTCGCGGTCCGCCTGCGTGCGTGCGATCCCTCCGCCCGAAAAAAAAATGTGCCCGCCCGACGCCTCTCCTGCCCACGCCCCCCTTCCGGTGCCCTCGCCCTCGCCCTCGCCCTCGCCCCAAATCAACTGTACCCCTTAGCCATGGCCACCGTTTCCAGGGAAGATGCTGTTCCATCTTATCTGTGGAGATCAACAGGATCTAAGGTGGTGCCACCACCTTCCCTTTTGACTTCCCCATCAAATTGTCTCTATCGACTTCAAACCCATCCTAGATTTTGCCTCCCCCACTGCAGAGCCCTTCCCCAATCGACAACGGCAGTTCCTGGTGCTGCACATGACCATGGCATATTGGCGTAGGTGGTGATGCAGATGGCGTTGGGGGCCTGAATTCAATGGTGTTGACCCCGACCACCGTGGCATTCTCAATCCCCACGAACACCGAGAAGATCGTCAAGGCGGCCGCTGAGCATAGGGACGGGTGGACGAGCGGCGACGTTGGTGGTAATAAGGCAAGCATCAGCTTTGGCGACTCTGCCGCCATGGACATGCCCAGCCATGAAGGTAATAAGTCTGATTCCCTGGTTTTATATGCTGAAGAATAGGTGTATATACAATGTACCAGTAATTTTTTTTTTTTTTGAGATTGTTGCAGATACAACCTGACATGTTCAGTGCATACGCATTAGGGGAATGCATTTTAAAGGATGAGCTGGTGAGCTTGCTGCATATACATGCAGACATGGACATCAACTAGAAGGCACTACAGGTTTATTTATTTGGGATATTGAAGAATACAAGTGTTTTCTGTATTTTGTATTGCTCCATTTAAAAGAAACACAACAACCTTCTAATTTGCATTGCAGGTCTAGCTTCTAATGTGTGTATGCAATAGTTGCTTAGATGAAACATATGCAGTCGGATGCTCCATGTACGAGCCTTTTCCTATGACAATATTTGCGGCAGTTGCTAAGATGAAACATATATATGCAGTAGGCTTTATGTGTCTATTTATTAAGTGATTGTCATCCATTGTTATGAAAACTCTGTTTCATTATATGTTTCCTAGGACCAACTGTTTGTTAGGGTGATCAATTCCTGCTAGATGTAGTTATTTTATTGTTTCACTATAAAAAGTTGAAAGCTATCCCCAGGTGTAGTAATAGCTGAAGCAGACTCTTGAGCTATGAAAAACATTTATAAAGCAATTGATGCTGGAGTAGTATGGTTGTAAATAAATAATCCTAGTTCTTTCCTGAACAGATATTCATACTGTCTTGCTCATAAAAGTTGATCTTCAGAGTTCATACCAATATGTGGAAGTTGTAAAAAGAATGTTTTTAGTAATTGACATATCTTTGTATATGCAAATGCAAACCAACTTGGATGCCTTTCTCTGTTGATTCAGGAACATAGACTATGTCAGACAGGTGCTTCAAAACCAGGACTATCAGATTAAGGTATCCAACGATTTTCGATGGTGATTTTTATCTCCTTTAGTCTAATCCTTACATCTTTGGTCCTTGCTTCTTTAACTGTAAGTGCTCAAACTTTAGAAATTTGGTGGGTGGACGTTGTAATGTTGTAGTCTCTTATGGCGGAATGCACAACATGCTGATTAGGTGCACATGGTTATCTATTTACCTTGCTTTTAATCGAATTATCACTCAATTATAGCAATTTGATCAGGTGAGTGTAGTGCTTGGCACTGGTTGCCAACCTTGATGGCCTGGCCAATATGGGATAATTGATTGCAATATTCAGAAATTATTTTTTGCGGATATTCAGAAGATGCTTCTAATCATACGTTGTGGTGTACTTCAAAATGTGTTGACACCTGTAGTAAAATGTAGACAAATGTAGACAGTAAGACACTTACTGTGTTCCATATCAGTTAGAACTCTCACGGTTTACCAAGTCTATGTTAATTTTGTCATCATTTATTTATTCCGTGTCAGTAAATTGCTGACTAAAGCCAGTAATGTATAGGCAATGTGCGCAATGGCTGCATTGCAATGTTTCATTGTACCTTCTTATCTGCACATAGCGGAAATTATGATTCCTTTTTTATCTACATGGTTCAAAGCCTTTTGAAACAATTTTTTTTCAGATAGTCTGCTACTTTTCCCTTTTTATCATGTTTGGCTGACCCTTCTCCCATTAAAAGATGACGCGGGGTGAAAACAGGGCAAACTAAAAGGTGCCAATGGAGAAAACTGACTGAGGAACAAGAAGCACAAGGTGATTGATTTACATGTTCGCAACTTGCTTGATGCCTCATTTGTAGCAAGGAATGTTTCTTTTCGATGCATAGTGTAGATACTAAGTTCAGAAAATTCAGTCTCATGTGATGCTTAAATTTAGTCACCATATTGTCCACATGATTTGCTAGGGCTAATGAAATTGTTGTTTTTCCAATGTAGTGACCATCTGCTAACTCAGAGAGAAAGAGCACTGAAAATCTTGAAACTATTCCCACTAGAAAATGATTTGGAAGTGCCATCATATATGTTGAGTTAAGAAAACATCATATATGTACATGGCAGCTTTTGAAGATTTTTTTGTTACAATAAAATCTCAATCCATCGAACTTACTTACATGTATGAGTATCCTATTTTTTTTAGCCTTTGAGTATCTTGTTTATAGCATATTCTTACTGGAAACAATTTTTTTGGTATGTTGCATTGACATTTAATAACAATGAAGCCTCCCTGTTTTTGTTAGGAACAACAATCTTGATGCTTTGGCAATAGTGAATGTCCAGATTCAACGGAGGATGATCACTGTACCTGCTTAATTTTTGTAGTCACTCATATTTTGTTGAGTTTTAGTTCGTAGATGCGATGAGGAAGATAATTATGCTTACTGGTTCTCGTTCTTCATACCTATATATAGGCGTAGTTATATGCACAAGTTTTTTTATCTGAACCTGTTGCCTGATGTCGACACTGATTTATGAATGCATGCTTCCTATATGGTTGGATGGAGTAATTGTTGAAATTGGGATGATTTAATGATTTAACTTATCTTGGTTTCTATGATTCAGTAGAAATACTTTTTTGACGAAATCCCTTGGAACAAACCTTTACTTTAGATTTTAAGACTTGTTTTGTTGTTTTGACGAACCAACTTTTCAGGACACCGAATCTTAACGCTGTAGTGGACATAGTGTTGGCATATCAGCCTCCCTTGATCTCAATTAATGTTCCTGTTGCAACGTGCAGATCTAATTTTCTGTTAAACTTTAGAGGATATTTAGGGGACCTTAATATTCGAACCTGAAAATAATGTTATAATTAAAGTATCTGAGCTAAGCACTTCTCTTTCTTATTAATTATGTGTCCTACAAGGGATCTGTTGACAAATGTATTCTTTTAGTTAGTGGCATGTTAGTGCTTGAAAAATTACACTTGATTTGTGGCAACCTATTCAATCAAAATATTGCATTTCATTTTATGCTTCTTCTAAGACTAAAATTAAGTTAATCTATTTTACTGTCTCAAGACACTACTAAACTCCTCCAATAGGACGTTGGACCTGCGCGGGGCTGAAATGATCTGGACTGTATGCTCGCATGGCTTTGATATGGTTCCTATAGGAGTGTCAGGTGCATAATAGTGGAGATAGTTTTCAGCCCTCACCGTGCATTTTTTCTTGCAAGTGGTTGATATATGAACTAAACTTCAATAAATCATTTTTCCTGTTTCTTTGATATATGAACTAAACTTCAATAAATCATTTTTCCTGTTTCTTTAATATATGAACTAAACTTCAATAAATCTTTTTTCCTGTTTCTGTGTGGCAGGATGAGATGGAGACCTTCACCACCCTCAAGTGTCAACAAGATGAAGGACGCCTTGTACCATGATTTAATGGAGTTGGTCCCTTTGTTGCAGTGCTCGTGTTTACGACTTCTAATATATCTGCTGTATTCTACTGTTTGATGAGTACACATATATGTTATTATAGCTCACTAGCCCGCGCAACTGCGCGGAGGTTCCAGGAAGAGCTGCTAAACTATATATATTGCACATTTTTTAAACATTGGTTGTTTCCATGTATTTAAAGATGTGGGCTACTATCTGTGAAAGTTTTCATATATATTGCATATTTCTTAACGTTGGTTGCTTTCTTGACTGTGTTAATTACATGAACTTTGCATTTTGGATTAAATGTCACTTTAACGTCGGTATTTAATTTCACAGTATTGTTATTTTATCGTCCAATTCTTGTATTTTTAGTATAAAAATTTAGTTGTTCCGTAGCAACACACGGACACGCTGCCTGGTGAATGAAGAAAGGCAAACATTCAACTCGCAAATGAAATGAGCCAAGCCATACTCTTTTCTGGTGGGCTTCCGTTTCGGACACATGTTAGGTGGGCTGAATTAACAGCCCTATGTACGTGAATGGGCCCTAAATTTGGCCCACTCATAATGTAAGAATCATCTAGTAGGGCCTTTTTTGGGAAGAAAGCTGTCCGAATTTATTTCCCAGTTGGGCCATGCATGGTCAAAACGAGTTTTCAGACGTTTCCTATTTCAGATCAGATAATGATGTGTTGTCTTCTTTTTTATATCGTTCCTCGTTCCTAGTTTAAATCTCTGTGTGTGTTTGCATGATTATTTCGATTTTCATTAGTCGGCATCGGCAAAGCCAGCGTGCCGTACTTAATTATCGAGCCTGGAACTGTCCAGATGAACATGATATTCTATTTAGGCCCTTTTGGTTTTCATAAGGGCATGTTTGGTTTCAAATAAGTCACCTATTTATAAGTTAAAAAAGTAAAATAAGTGACTTATTTCGCCAAACACTACCAACTTATAAGTCACCCCTGCTTATAAGTTTTAAGTTGGTTCACCCCTGCTTAAAACTTATAAGTCACCCTTTTCTGCGTGGGGTCCACACCTTTTATGAGCTTATAAATCATTTACAACTAAACAGACATGACTTATAAGTCACTGGTTTTCAGTCACCTGACTTAATAAGTCACCTAACTTATGGAAACCAAACATGCCCTAAGTCAGATGACTTATTAAGTCAGGTGACTAAAAACCAGTGACTTATAAGTCATGCCTGTTTGGTTGTAGATGACTTATAAGCTCATGCCTGTTAAGCGAAAGGTGTGGGCCCCACGTGGAAAATGGCGGCTTATAAGTTTTAAGCAGGGGTGAACCAGCTTATTTCTTATAAGCAGGGGTGACTTATAAGTTGATGGTGTTTGGCAAAATCAGTCACTTATTTTATTTTTTAACTTATAAGTAGGTGACTTATTTAGAACTAAACGGGCCCTTAAGCAAAAGCAGAATACTATCTTGCCGTACTTAATTAAGATTCCTATAAATTATAAACATAAGTTCCAAATAATATGTTATGCACACAATTAAGCAAAGCAGGTATTGCTAAATAATATTTTTCTGTTTGGAAAGAATGTAGGTCCTGTTTGATCAGCTGGAGACATTTGGATGTCGCCATTGAACATCTGTGAATAAAAATACAGTAGGTTTATTTATCTAAAAAGTGCTTTTGACACTATACGACGCTGTGTTTGTTTTTTATGTTAAAAACTGACAGCTGGAGTGAGAGCCTCCGGGGTTTTTTTTTTTTGAGCACCAGCCTCCGGGTATTATGCTTAAGATGGATGGAAACTTTTTGTGCCCATGTGAGATTCGCTCCAACTGGGAGTTAAAGTCATGATCTGAAGAGTGCAGCTAGTATTTTTTATGTAAATTATATGAAAATGTAGCAACCAATTAACAAAAAACGAGATACTCTCTCCAACATTTTGACAAAATCATTCTCCACAACGTAACATTCTTTTGCTCTTCACTTGAAAATATGTGAAGAACAACATAGAAAACTGAAAGTTGCTTGCAAGCTAAGCAACCATATCACCATCACATTTGAAAATGTTGATCGGCATCTTTCGCATGTCAACCACACAGCTACAACATTCAACTTTCTGAGACGGTAACAACCTCACAAATGCGCGAAGTAGCCAAACCAAAACTCGATCCAAATGATGAAATCAATCAATCATATATTTATATAAACATCACCATCAAGATGGTGTCCAAACCTCTCCCAAAACATAAAACTAACTGAAGAAAATAAGAGCATTTTTAGCAGTCCCCCAATACAACTCCCCCAATAATATAGTACTGGGTAGCCTAATATCACTTTCTAAATTTATTGGAGGAGATGCTGCAGCATTACCCTAATATATCTCCCCCAATACCCATACGAAGGTGGGTCCCACAGGAGTGTAAGAGAAAATATGGCTGAAAAGTAATAGTTGGGATGGTCCCCATGGTATTGATGGAGTTATATCTCTCCCTTTGTTTGAGGGGAGATGAGGAAAATATTGGTAGCAACCAAAAAATGTGAGAGGTATTGAGAAACTGCTGGAGCAAGGAAAAAAATATAACTGTCCCAATATAATAGTTTTACGGGGATAGGGGAGGTATTGGGAATGCTCTAAAAATTGCAGCCATCTATTCTCACACCCAATAAATTGCAAACGTAGCCCAACCAAAACTTGATCCAAACAGCAAAGTCAAACACATAACATCACTATCTACATGGTGGCCAAAGCTCTCCCAAAACTTGAATGAAACCAATTGAAAAAAAAAATCACAGGCCACCTATTTGCACCAATAAATCAAATTGATCCATGTAGCAAAATCAAACCTGAAATACAAGACCCATCCTGATCTAGATGTTCAAAATTTCTGCCCAAAATTCCAAACCGACAAAAAAATAATAAAGAATTATTGGTATCCCTCGTATTCACAATGGCAAAAAAAACAAAAAACAAAAAAAAAGTCCATGAGCGCGTTTTTCTCTTCTCCCTTTCGTGCCGCCGGCCGGGTCTACTCTCAGCCCGTCTTGTAGCTGCGGCCTTGGCCCCTCAAAATCCTCCAACCAATCCCACCAGCTGCTCATCTCGAATCCACCCCGAAATCTCCCACCACCCGCACCGTCCACCCAATTCGTGCGCGATCAGCCGCTGACCGGCGCTCAGGGATCGGGAAAAGGAGGCTCTTTGGTGGTTCTTGCGGCGATTCGCTCAGATTTGGTGAGGATTCGGGTTCTTGCGGGGTCAAAGTGGGTTCTTCGGGCGAATTCCTTCGCGGGATCGGTGGAAAGGTGGGATCTTGGCACTGATTTGGCGGGTTTCGCGCTGCAGGATTTAGGGTTTAGGACGCGGTGGTGGTGATCGGTTTGTGCCGCCGGGAGAGATGTCGGCGGCTGTGGCGTGCGCGGAGAGGGCGACTAACGACATGCTGATCGGCCCGGACTGGGCGGTCAACATCGAGCTCTGCGACATCATCAACATGGATCCCGGGTCTGACCAAAGTTTCCCTCCCTATCTACTTTCTGTGTATGATTTGTTTTTTCTTTGATGATATGTCTGGATCGGTATTGCTGCCGAACAGTGTAAATATGCGCTACTGATTTGCTACAGTATTTATCCTGGGAGATCGAACAGGGTTTTGATGGCATTATTTAACCCATTGATTTGTTCACAGTGATTTACTTGTGATTTCCTTTTATTACCCGTTGCAAGTGCAATGTCTCAAACTTGCATTGTTTTAGAACAGTTACGTAAATTCAGTTATCCTGCGGGGATACGGTACTGCTTGATTGGTTCTATGGTCCTTTGAATCTGCTCCACTTGCTGCGGTGTTTTCATTACTGATTGCTGCAAATGAATGTGTTTTCCTGTTTTGATTTCTCTGTACTTCTCTTTGCACTTGATTAGGAATTTGGAATCTTAGGTTTCTGGTTGTTAGAATGGAGGGTGAGATCTTTATTTAATGATGAATAGTTTGTTGTTGGTTAGTTGAGTCATGGTCTTGTTGAGGGTCACCAAATTTTTGTGGCATTTGTTGTTGAGGTGCTGGTTTGGCGTGGCGTCATGTTTAGTCATGAAAATGTGAACAGTGAGGGCTTTTGAAATTACACCAAAAAGGAATTTATTATTTTTGGTCACTTTTAATCCTGTCTAGAGTGCGCTTAAGCTTCTGTCGTCTTTGTGGGTTCCTTGAATTACCTATGCTCCAAAGTTGATTAACATGTCCCTCTGAGGAGTGTTTTTTTGGCAAATTATGGACTTTCTATATTACAATATTGAGGTATGGAATGTAACTATAATATGCTTTGCTCTGTACTATTTGTTTGTGTCTTTTCATGGTTGGGTGATGCTTATCACAAAGTTTGTTTGTTGTGCTGGATTGTTGAATGTGGAGTTTCCAAAGTTACTAATAGGAAGTTTGCTTTTTCTTATCTCACTTACCATTGACCATTTGTCATTTTATATGCTTCATAACATGCTGATAGAAGCTTTTTGAAATGCAGACAAGCAAAGGATACACTCAAGCTCCTAAAGAAACGTCTTGGAAGCAAGAATTCAAAAGTGCAAATTCTAACACTTTATGTGAGTTCTACTAGACTTATCCTTTACTTTTAAAAAAACAGAATTTTGACATATTGTGAATTCACTTAGCAATGTTTGGGTCGTACAAGATTAGCAATATTCATTTGCTAACATCATGACGAAAAGCTTTTAGAGTCTAGTTTTTTCCACTACGGACGAGCCGAATTTCATTACTTGAAAGCAACGAAATCACAATAGTTTGTACCAAAATCAGACACCTGCATCTGACAACCACATAACCACATTGAAAAGAGCACGCAGGGCTCTTTCAATTGGCTCAACAGGCTCTACGACAACAACCATCAACGTTTAGAGTCTAGTTTCCACATTATGACTTGTTTCATAAACACAGAGTTTAGTCATTTAGGTTTTACATTAGCACCTCCATTATTTAGTTTTGGAAAATTATGATCATAACACATAGCTTTTGCTGATGTTCATGCTTCTGTCCTTTGAACTGATGTGATGTTTCTGACTTGTTCCCTTATGGCAGGTGCTAGAGACTCTAAGCAAAAATTGTGGGGATATTGTTCATCAACAGATTGTTGAGCGCGACATATTGAGTGAAATGGTTAAGATAGTAAAAAAAAGGGTGATGACAATACCTGTTTGATGCACTGTTTTTTCTGCATTCATGTGCTTCTATGTTTGATATTTGTTTCAACTTTTCAGCCAGACTTAAACGTCCGAGAGAAGATATTGAGTTTGATTGACACATGGCAAGTGGCTTTTGGAGGTCCATCCGGAAAATATCGACAGTATCATGCGGCTTACCAAGAACTCAGGGTACTATCGGCTTTTGTTACCGAACTCTTTCGTTGCCCTGTTCTTATTTATATATTTGTGATCATGGAATCTGAATTTTCTAGTTACACTGTTTCCCATTTTCAAGTTTCTTTGATTCCATCTTTTGAGTTTTGGACTGCATACTTGTATTAGTTCGCCGAATTTTGATTAGTACATTATCATAATGTTTGCAGGCTGCTGGTGTTGATTTTCCACCTCGTGAGGAAAATTCAGTCCCGTTGTTTACACCACCTCAAACTCAACCGTTAAGACATCCACATCTGTATCCACCTCCAGGTCAAAGCTATGAAGATGCTGCCATACAAGCTTCTCTTCAATCTGCTCCTCCTGCACCTGCCCTCAGGTAGTCTTTTATGTGCTTACCAATGTGATCTGAGCTCTGGCCTTTGTGATTTAGTTTCTTTTGCATTGAGGAGTTATCATTTATGTTTAATGTCCATGCGTTGAAAGGAGTACCACTAGTATCATCATCTTATGTTGATATTTCATATTTATGCTTTTATGTAGGTTGTACCTTGTCTTGTTATTTTCTCCTTGTTGCAGCCCATGCTTAATAATTTATAAAAATTCTATTCTGAATGATTGCTCACATTTTTTTCATGCTTCCTGTAAATACAAGATTTTTAGATAACACAAAAATATGGTCGAATTGTTGAAATAAGCATGTCTGAGGTCTGCAAAATATACAGTCCCATAAAACAGCAAACACATGGTGTCCACAAAATATGCCTCAGCACACAACAATTTTGCAGGACTAAATGTTTTAAAAATAAAGCCTATTGATGATCACTTCTAGGTAGCTGGGATGATGATGATGAAATCATGTATTAGTTTCATCTCAGTTGTTGCTGCTACCCCCTTGTTGGTTTTAATCAACTTCAAACCATACTAGCAAGTAGCAATGTGGCAGTACCTTGATTATGATTATATCTGCTGTGCCCCCATTGTGCAGACCACATGCTCATGAAACTAGGTCCAATCTATTCTTAAAAGGTTCTTATTGCATTGGCAGTTCTTTGACCAAACATTTATGAAACGATGTTTTTACTGTCAATACAGAAAGAACGTGTTCTTTATTTCCTTTCTGAAACTTCTTAGTTACATAGTTTACGAGTCAAGTTTCCATTGTCATGCCAAACAACTCAAATTCTGGGAAGTTTGTCGCTGTTCATATTTTTTGTTTCACAAAATCTTTGCAGCGCAATTTTAGTTTTATTTATTTTCTGTGTCCATTATTTTTTTACAGTCTGAGCGAGATTCAAAGTGCTCGAGGGATTGTGGATGTGTTAGATGAAATGTTAAATGCTCTGGACCACCGGCATCCTGAGGTGACGTTCTTATAAAGCACTAAGTTCTAGAATGTTTCAGTACAATCCTTGGATCACTTCTATAGTTTTATTTTGTCATTCAGTACAAGTTATTTTGTAGTGATGTTAACTCTACTATACCCATTTTTTTTTGTTCAATTAAAGAACTTTTTGGCATAAACCATTTGATCTGTCAATGATCTTTGTGCTATGCTATGTAAAATTATAGTTGCATCTATTATATTGTCATGTTGATAGCTGGTATTACCCCAATTATTTCTTAGGTAGGATTATCAATGTTGTTGTGCAAGTATTAATCAAGTTTACATTGGATTGCTTTTTATTTTAAGTATTTTTACCCATTTCCTGATTTATATATATGTGTTTTGAGTGAAGTATATTATTCCATTGTGAGTTTATCATATTTGTTCAAACAGAAATGTCGTGTAAGTAACTCGGTGGTGTGATAGCTTACTTTTCCATTGGGCTCCTAATGAACCATGTTTTCCATAAGGACTCAGGGTGCAGGAATTCGATTGAGATTTCAGCCCTGTAATCTTTTCTAGAAGTTGGTCTCATTTTGCATAAATCTATCTTTGTCAAAATGCTTTTGGTCTGAGAATTTCAATAGAGCAAGTGCATTTAAACAACTGCTCGTCTAATTTTTTTATTTGTTTAGGCAAAGTAGTCTTGTCTCATTCTTTCTTTATCTTTTATCATGCTCTTCGGTGTGGATTGATCTGATTGGGCTTCATACTGTAGGGTGTAAGGGAGGAGGTCATTGTTGACCTTGTTGGCCAATGCCGATCATATCAATCTCGTGTCATGGATCTTGTTAACAGTACTGGGTATGATTTTATTTTGTTGTTTCTTTTTCCTTGTATTTTACACCAATGTTGTAACAGAACATCCTGTATTCTCTCTGCAGCGACGAGAGCCTTTTATTTCAGGCTCTAGGACTAAATGATGAGTTACAGCGTGTTGTTCAGCGTCATGATGACATAGCAAAGGGGATCCCTCCTGGTACTGGAGCACCTGTACCTTCTTCTGGAAATGTCAACCAAGGGATTGCCCCACCTAGGTCCACTGCGGTTTCATTTTCCCCACTTCTAAATGTACACGAGGACGATGAACCGGAAGACGAGTTCTCTGTGCTTTCCCGCAGGTAAGTTATTTAATTTTTTATGTAATATAAGTTATTTTAATACATGCTACTGTTATTTCAAGTTTGGGGGATTGTTGTATATAAAAGTAAAACAAACTATGGAAAACAAGTTTTTCTTTGGTTCATTTTGTGTTACTAAAGCCTGTAGAAAGAAACCTACAGGGTCTTTTATTCATTGACTGATGTACAGTATATATATGCTTGTAGGTCTGCAAGGGATGGCGCAGTAGCACAGAATAATCTGCCTTCTGCTCCAAGAAATGAAAGGCCGTACCCAAGCCCACTTCTCCCTCCACCACCAGCATCTAAGAGGCCTGTTTACACTGAGGCAAGCAGTATTGACTATCTTAGTGGTGACTCATACAAGTCAGAAAAGGTTTCAGATGATTTCATCAACCCAACTGCTCCAGCTAACATATCTACATCATCCGATTCAAAGCCAGAAGCGTATCCACCACCAAGTTATGGTAGCAGGCCAGATAGTGTGTCTGACGACTTTATAAACCCAACTGCACCTAGCTTCTCTGCGCCTTCTCGTCCTACAAATGAGGAGCCAACCCATTTGTCTGTGAAGCGGCAGGAGAGTCTACCTGACAATGACTTCATTAACCCAACTGCTCTTCCTGGTTTTTCATCGTCTTCGGCTACTAAGGAGTCTAGTGAAGATCTTCCAAAGGCTCCATGGGAAGCGCAGGCTGCTGCAGGTTCCCTGCCGCCACCTCCGGCGAGATATGGCCAGAGACAGCAGTACTTTGAGCAAAACGTGTATTCTGGTGGGAACAACGGAGGCGGCTACGATGGACTTTTGACACAGACTGAAAGCCTCTCCCTGAACCCACGGAACAGTGAGAATGACAAGAGTGCATCACGGCCGACAGCATCCCGCCAGGCTAAACCCGAGGACTCCCTTTTCAAGGACCTGGTCGACTTTGCAAAGACGAAGCCTTCATCTCCGTCGAAACCAGCCAACAGCCGCAGGACCCGCTAAAATGAGTCGTGCGATACCTGTACATCGAGTCGTCCAGCTATTCGTTTCACAGGTTAGCAGCGGCTTTAGATTATACCCCGTGAAATAAGGGCGTTTGAAGACTGGTTTTCATTGCATTGCATGAGAAATTATTTTGGTTGCATTTAGAATCACAGCTGAAGGGCGGGTCTGGTGCAAGCGGTAGAGTCTTACCGCCTGTGACCGGAAGGTCCCGGGTTCGAGTCGCGGTCTCCTCGCATTGCACAGGCGAGGGTAAGGCTTGCCACTAACACCCTTCCCTTGACCCCGCACAGAGCGGGAGCTCTCTGCACTGGGTACGCCCTTTAGAATCATAGCTGTCAGATACAGTACTTGGTCATAATCCTGGGTGTGTCATGTCTAGTTAGTTGCTCTTAAATCTCTGTGTTGTCGGCTTTACTTCCATTTTTTATTACTTAGCTGTGTATATATATGTTACCCGATTGGACAGCAATATTCATAGTTGAGTTTGCAACTTGAGGACGACCTGGCTGCCAATTTTCTGTGTGATAATAAATTAGCTGCACATGATCAATTGTACGCTTGTTTTTCGTACTCAGCCGAGCAGCAAAGGTTTGTGTAGAGTTCCATGCTCTCTGCAGTCAAGTTTCCAATAGGTTGAACAACTGCATTGCATTACAATTCTGTGGCTAGTATTTGTTTCTGTTTGCAGCAAAGCAGGAAACTTGTATGTAATTCCATGGTCTCTGCAGATAGAATTATCTATGCATTACAAATTTACAATCGCCTGGTGGCTTGAATACCATTTGAGGGACGTCTCTGTTCTACATGACTTCACGGATGATACTGACGGATCTGCTGGACAATAAGAGTATTTGAACACTTGTTTCTGTTGCATTCCGAATTATTTCTGTTGCCTTTCTACTGTTGTTAGAATCAAAGAGGTCAGAGAAAATACTTGGTCATGAACTCGTGATCCTGGCCATGTCATGTACTGATGCGTGGTTAAGACTTAAGAGTAACTCCAAGAAGAGCATCTGTAAAAGTTGATTTCAAAAACTTGGTTTCGAAGGCTTGTAAATAGTTTGCCTCTACTATCCATTCTCTATTTTTTTTTTAAAACAAATCTGCCGCCGAGAGATTTACCACAAGCAAGCACTGCATATATAGCAACAAAGCCTGCTCCCTGTCGTTGTGTGCAGCCGTGCACTAGAAGGAAAAGAACCTTGTCTCATTTTCTACCACAGCTCCATCTCTTTCAGACCCGCAATTAGCATCAGCTGCCAGCAAATGGACACCAAAGGACCCATCCTCCTCCCTTCTGTGTTGTTCATCCCCATGTCGAAATGCTTTAGAGAGGCTGCAGGAATTGCTCCTGCTCATGAACATGTGTGATGTTAGCTTTACTTCCATTTTGTTCTCGATCAGCTCTACATCGCCCTGTTCGCTTGTTGGTTTCAGCCAGCCCAAACCAGCCAGCCAATAATGTTTTCCTCTCACAATAAACCAGCACCAGCCAGTCCAAACCAGCCCAGAAACTAACCAGCGAACAGGCTATGTGCCACTCAATTCGGACAGCAAAGCAATATTCGTAGTGCCATGTAGTATAGTGCAGTTTGGAAATTGAGAACTCTTGGTTCCTCTGTAATTGTCTTCTCTGCAGGGATTTTTTTTTTTGGTAGTAGTGCAGTTTGGAAATTGAGAACTCTTGGGTCCTCTGTAATTGTCTTCTCTGCAGGGTTTTTTTTTTTTTTTGAGACGTCGGCCCTGTTCGGCTGGAGGAATTCCGGATGAAATTGGATGAAAAACACTGTTCCAGATGAAATGTTGTGAGAGAAAAACACATTTCCGGATGAAAAACATTGTCTTCTCTGCAGTTAAGTGGGCCTGATTGAATTAGGCTTTTCACCTATCGGTGACTTAAATCCATGGAAGCAGCTGTAGGGGAGAGACCGCTTCTAAATGCCCATTTTCATCAGCGTGGAAAAAGCGAGTTAGCTATCTGCCTTTGGTCATTTGGCAAGCAGTTTCCCTTGGCAGCAAGTGTGGAATTCCATGCCCTGTGCAGACGAATCCCTTCTCTGCAGAACAGTGAGCTCGTGTGGAATTCCTTGCCCTCGCAGAAGAAATACCCGCCGTTCCGTCGTGCAACACTGGTGGCCTGGTGCAGTCGTACCATAACTTAAACTGGTGGCCCGCAGGAGGGACACGCGGCGCGGTGCATGTGGATTGTGGAGGGCAGAGAGGGGATCGGGGGGTCTGTTTAGATCCCACTCAAAATCCAAAAATTTTCAAGATTTTTCGTCACATCAAATCTTACGGCATATGTATGGAACATTAAATGTAGGTAAAAAGAATAACTAATTGCATAGTTTGTCCGTAATTGACGAGACGAATCTTTTAAGCCTAAATAGTCTATAATTGGATAATTTTTACCAAGTACAAATGAAAGTGCTACAGTAGCCAAAAGCCAAAAATTTTCACCTCTAAACGGGCCTGAAATGAAACTGAAAAAAGGCACCTACCCCCGTCTCTGTGCCTGTCTGCCATCAGCGTCGGCCGTGCATGACGCGCACGCGCTAGTGAATAATGCGTTTACTGCGTGCGTGAGCGTGACTCCACGAGATTGGACAGAGAGGCGCGTCACAGTGAATCCAAGCAAAGCTAATCTCCCTTTGGAAAAAGAAGAATTGCCATATGCTTCCACTTGCTTTGGACCGTAGGGCATGTTTAATACCGTGGGACAGTGATTATTCCCTCCATTCTAAATTCTAAATCGCTTTTACAATTTGGGTACATCAATCTTACTATGTATCTAGACATATGGCATATGCTATTATGTCTGGAATAGAGAGAGTAGCAGCTAATTTTAAACTTAAATTAGCCCTACCACCTTAGTGCATTCAAAAAAAAGGGGGGGAGTTAATCGGTGGGTTAATTTTTTTTAGCTAACCAATCATATCTAATTTAGGCTAATTTTGTAGCCCCAACTAGTACCCAAACAGGCCTTTGAATTGGACAATTACTGTAGAATCAGGGTATGAGTTAGGTTTAGTTTATTTTTCACTATATTATAAGGTCATGTTTGATACCCCGTATCCAACTCAATTCACATGTGTTGAAGTGGTTCGGTGTAAAATTTAAACTAAATTTTACGCCAAACCATTTTAGCACACATGAGTTAAGGTGAATAAATGTGCATCCAAACATTAAAAAGTAAATAAACTAGAAAACATACGATGGTACACGTCTGCCAAAGGAATCGAAAACAACTTACGACCTGTGTGGCGGATGATGAACTCTCGTTCGGGAATAATGGATGACAAAAAAAATGATATGAGGGTACTTCGAGAATATAGAAAATTTCAAAGCAAAGTAAAAAAATATGGAAAAAGAAGTTTCTATTTTTTTAATATTACATATAGATATAGATAGATATAGAGATAGAGATAGAGATAGAGGTAGAGATATAATTATAGATATAGATTAGTATAGGAGACGTTATTTCAAAAATGAAAATAGTATGGGGGTGTTTGAGACTGCTCTACGAACTCTGCTCCACAGAGTCTACTTTAGAGCAGCTCCACACAAAACCTAGAGTTTGTGGAGCATCCTTTAGGTGCTCTCACAGCTCCACTTTTTTTAGAGT